>NW_013527248.1:1802737-1933144 GCF_000836215.1 Papilio polytes
AATATTTTGTTTTTGGTGTATTTTGTTTTGTTTTTAGTGCATTTTGTTTTGTTTTTCGTGTATTTTGTTTGGAAGTCGGTTTTGTTTTGTTGTTTCAAATGTATTTTCGTCTTGACCCAATTCTCGACAATGCGATGGTCACCGATTTACTTCTAGTACGGCTAAATGTGAACATTCGTATCGCCTTTCACTCGAACTTTAACTCGATATGCTAAATGGTTTAACTTACAAACTGATTACATTAACATTATATTTCAGTGGTAGAGCCCGCTTTAACATCTTCGCACGATGGGCCGGCTCGCCCGGTGTAATACCACGACCATACAGAAAACAGGCGTGAAGGGGAAGCAATTCCGCGTTTCGTCTGATGAGTGTGGGAGAAGAGGCCTAGTTTTGGTCCCTTTTCCTTTCCACCCTTTTCTTAAGAGAAAAGGAAGGGAAGGAAAAGTGGATTTGACGGTAGAGGAGAAGGCGAAATGTTCTCTTTATGTGCGTCTCCTTCTCGGTCAATTAAGGGTAGCTAACGCATCTGCACTTGCAGATATCTAAAAGAACTAAAGCAATATATTCAAGCATCCTAAGAATTTCAAGGTAGGAGAGATTGAAAAGCCGGTGTCTACATTTTCCAAGCGCGTCTTTTTGCAACTAATTCACTGAACTCTCAGTATTTTTAATTACGTTGGTATTAAAAATGTATTTTTTCTAGATTTTAACGCAACCGAGTTGTAATATAATTAATATAATTTTTAAGTGGATTTGTGAAATTCTTTAAAACAAGAAATCGTGTGAAATGTGCGAACAAATTTGCAAGCAGGATGATTCATATAACCATTTAAGAAAAAGTAGGTTAGATCTACGCAATTGCGACCTAGATGGTTCGTCTTTCATTACGTATATAAAAATAATAACATCTTTGTTGAAAATCTTAAGACTCGGGTCAGTGATGGTCCAGCGGCCAATAAATATGGAGGCGACTTTTTTTTTATAACATAAGATGGCAAACGAGCAAGCGGCCATCTGAATTCGCCAAAATGGCGAAGCGTTGCCCATAGACATCCGCAATTGCAGATGCGTTGCCTACCCTTATCCGACGGAGGAGGAGACGCACATATAGAGGATATTTCCCCTTCCTATGCAAATCCCCCACCGTCAAATCCACTTCCCGTTCCCATCCTCTCCTTATAAGAAAGGGTGGTAAAGAGGAAGGGACTTAAATTAGGCCTCCGGCACCACACTCATCAGACGAAACACGGAATTGTTTCCATTGCACGCCTGTCTTCTGTGTAGTCGTGGTATTACACCGGGCGTGCCGGCCCTGCAGTGCTAAGATGTTAAAGCGGGCATTACCATTGTTAAAACTTAGATGGATTAAAACATCACTAAACAAGAATGACCTAAATGTAGCAATTGACTATCTTCTTGATTCAATTTTTAAAAAAAATAAAAACATGATACATATTACAGTCAAACAACGTTATCCGGCCCGTAAAAATGGGGCTGTTAGTTCTAAAATCTTTGAAGATAGATGGCGCTGGTGAGACATCATTTGACTTAGACCCGGGTCAAATAACTTCATCAATCTACATTCTTCTTGTTATCAACATAAAAAAGATAAAAATCATATAAACATTAATGCATACCTTAGAAGAAACATGTAAAAGAAACATTCTTAAGAAAAATGTTTCTTTTTTGTTTATTTTTGGATTTTTGAGATATAAAACTTTGAATATGTAATTTATTAGGGTAAGATATATTTCAGATGCAATATAAATAATAGACGTTGAGATAATAAACGGTACATTGTGTTATTTCAGTTTATAAAGGGAAGTGGTATTCTATGTGTTAGTTACTTAATTTCAGTAAATCCTGGGATTATCTGTATAAAAAAAACACAGACGAATTGAGTACCTCCTTCTTTTAGAAAGTCGGTCAAAAATGTGTTACTTTTACTCAATACTTTAACAGTATCAAATAGTTTAAATAAAACCATTATTTGTATGTTTCTGTTTGTAATGCGTTTTAGACTATCGGTCAGGTTTAAGTGATATTCGAAGAATGTATAAAGTAATAAAAAGAGTTAAGAATTTTAAGATACTTTATGTTAAGTTCTATTACTTAGTAACTTAATTTCGCTCACTCTTATGTACATTTGATTACACATTTTTGTAATAATACCTTTCTCTAAAGCTCACTGAAATCAAACAACTGACGTCGAAGGCTTATCCTAGTTAAATTGGCTTGTTCTCTACAAGCTACGTAATAAATACGTTGTTACTAATCGAGAGGACGTTCAATTGACTACTAGCGCCATCTACAATATCATCTTCAATCTATTTTATTCTTTACTTATCTATAATTCTATACTAATATATACAGCGTGAACACACACTACTTTGTGGCGTAGGATGTCAACAATCATAGCTTATTTTCGATTTATTATTTTTATTATAAAAAGCTCTACTTACGACAGGCTTTAGGCTATTTATTTAAATAAATTAGAAAACACCTTCATGTGGGAAAGGGACCATAAAATACAATAAAAATAATTTAAACTTGGTATGTCTAAAGGTGCATTTCAACTGTGTTTTTTGGTCATAACGCGTTCTGCAGAACATAACGTGAAATAATACCTTAAAGCACTTAAGATTTAATTCCATTGATCGTTACTATGAATAAAACTAGCCATTAACAATTTTGACATGTTCGTATTACATTCAATCGAGATGTAGAAATCTCAGCATGCTATTGTTGACCAATAATATTTTGTAACGTGGATTTGCACGATAATTGCCTAGTTGAGGACGTGTGCTTGACCTACTGGTGATACTTGAAGACTTTGAAGATTCATAACTTATGAAAACGTTTATTAAAAATTGGAAAATCAATTTGTGATGACAATATAAGAGACGGCAAACGGGTAGTTGAAACATTAAAGTCATCAACGACGCTTATGAAAATCTACAATATTAGAGGAACTATAGGTACTTTATCTACTTGCCCTTATCCCTTACGGAGGGACGGCACAGTATGTGCTGCTCTTCCATACATTTTTTTATAATGTAAGTTGACAAACGAGCCAGCGGCCACCTGAATCAACCGAAATGGAAAGAGACCGCTGCCCACAAACATCCGCAATTGCAGACGCGTTGCCTACCCTTGATTGACGGAGAAGGAGACGCGCAGAAAAGAGGACATTTCCCCTTCCTATGGAAAGGGAAAGGGATCAAAATTAGGCCTCCGGCACCACACTCATCAGACGAAATGCGGAATTTCTTCCACTTCACGGCTGTTTTCTGTGTGGTCGTGGTATTTCACCGGGCGAGCCGGCCCATTCGTGCGAAGATGTTAAAGCGGGCTCTACCACTGTTTATACATCTCTATAAGCCGTCATATCTGAGTCCATTCCTTTCTTAAGCATATCCTCTTTGACACAATCCATCCATACTTCCTATTTGTAGCCATCCACATTGTCTTAACACTTTCTGGTGTATGTCGCATATGTTCGCATAACATGTCCAGACCATGCTAACTACATATATGATAGATACATTGTCTTTAAAAGCTAATTTATAGTATAAGAAGACAAACGAGGTTGAAGCCTGAATTCGTTACGATAGCGAAGTGATCGCTGACCATATGATAGCATATGTGCATACCTGTGATTAACAGAGGAGTCAACGCACAGAAATAGGATGCCTATGTCGCCTCTGTCAAGTGCACTTGACCAGCCCATTCTTAACTTCTACTTAAACTGTAGGAAGGGAAATTTTATAGCATTGGGGTCAATATTATTTATTTCAATAATAAATGCATTTATGTTATCAAGCATATGCAAGTTATTCAACTTTAATATATAAATTCTACGCTAAGTAAACATGTTATAAGTTATTAAAAAGAACACTTACTTCATCTTACTAACATAAATGCGAAAGTTCATCCATCAAGATGGATGGATGTTTGATAGAGTTTGTAGCCTAAACGGCTAAAGAGATTTCGTTGAAATTTGGCACAGACGTAAAGGATAGTCTGGAAGAACACATAGGCTATTCACTTTTGGTTTTTGATTCCACGCGGACGGAGTCGCGGGCGATAGCTAGTATTGTTATATTTTTATGTAATATGGTGGGAGAACAAACAATAACGCGTTAATTGTCGTCTTTCGTTGTTTCTGTCGGTTTCTAACGAAAAAATTATACATAAACTACCATCCTTGTCTTTCTCTATGAAAAAGAACAGGTAAACAATATTTTTTTTTTGTAAAACTCACGGTTTGATGTGCAATTGTTTCTTGCTGATGTAAGATTGTAAACATTGTTTTGTTTTGATCACATAAATCTACGCAATTTGCGTTTAACTTTCCCCAGAAGGGACGGATTAAAGTAAGGAGGTGATAGTGGGTGAGTACCTTTCTTACATTAATGAGATATTAAAAATTTATGAAACCGTTTCCTAATCTTCGATACATTTTCATAAGGAATTAAATTATGTTTTTTTTTTCAAGTATTGCAAGGTTTAGATGATTAACCAAGAATAAAAAAATATAGAAAAGACATATCTAAAAATAGTCTAACCATGAATTTGTATGAGACGGTTTCGTCATTTGTAGTCTATTCGAGTTGTAGTTAATGTCCCTTAATAATACATAAGTTGTCGTCGACGGAATTAAACATTTTGTTGAGCGAGAGTTAAATTAAAAAGGTTGCCTTTCTTCATTCAATTCTGTTTACAATTCTATTTATTTTCTAATGCTTTTCAAAAAGGCTTTTTTACTTAAAAGTTTTGTAAAAAATAGTGTCATTCCAAAGATAAATGTTGCTTTATATTTAAAAAAAAAAATTATAACTGCAACATTAATCATTCTTTTTTTCATGTTACTGAATTGTTACTATTTGCCTTGAAGAGGCATTTACAGATTCACCGGGCTTGAGGTGGCCGAGCGCAGATGGCGCTTAGCCTAAACCTCTTTTATGAGTAACTAGGCTCGAGGGCACCCTCAGGAGCCGCGGCTCGGGCCGTTAATTCGCTATTATTACCGGATTGGGTTTGGATTAATCATTCTTCATACCTCATACTAATATTCTAAATGCGAAAGTTTAGGTGGATGTATGAATGTCAAAATTTGTAGCCTAAACGGCTGGACGGATCTTGATTAAATTTAATACAGAAGTAGAGAATAGTCTGAAAGAACACATAGACCACTTTGTTTTTTTTTTTTAATTCCAATCGAACGAAGTCGCAGGCGAAAGCATTGATGTAATGATATTAAAAAAAATCTGCGAGGACGGAGTCGCTGTCAAATGTATTTATGTAGTATTTTTTTATTATCCAAAAGATTACATGTAATTATTTTATTTTCTTATTATAGGTCTGTTATTTCAAATAAGAGCCTTGTTATGTTAATTAACATGGGCTTAAATTATAAGTTTCAATGTATTTTGTTTAAATATAAATTTCATTTAAAATTTCCTCAACCCTTAACCTTTTCTACTTCGTTAAAACGGATAACAGTTGAAAAGTTTCCATTTATTTGTACGTGTAATTTTGTTGGGTATTGTATTGTTTGATTTAATTTCAAATTACATTAATTTGTTTTGTAAAAACTTTTAGTTATACATTTACTTTGAGTTTTTTTTTAATATAAGGTGGCAAACGAATAAGCGGCCACCTGAATCCACCGAAATGGAAAGCGACCGAGTGCCCATAAACTTCCGCAATTGCAGATGCGTTGCCTACCCTTAATTGACGGACGAGGAGACGCACATAAAGAGGACATTTTCCCTTCCTATGCGTCTCCTCCACCGTCAAATCCACTTTTGTTTCCCATCCTTTCCTCTTAAGAAAAGGGTGGAAAGGGAAAGGGACTAAAACATCTAATGTAATTATTAATGTTAACACCGGAACGATGCTCCTGGATTTAATTATTGACTCCTTTAATTAAAAATATCTGAAGATAGTTCGACATCCGTTCAGCAGTTTCCGCCAACTCTAACAAACATCCATCTAAACTTTTGCATTTATAATATTAGGAAGAAATAGAATTCTTACAAAGACGTAAAAATGTAACAACGATGTAGGAACGAAAAGTCGACAAGAATGTGAGGATCGCGGAATGTTGTACAAAAGAAATTGTAGGCAACAATAGAGACTCAGGCACGCGAACATTTATCTCTAAGGCTTCGCATCTGATCGTATTGTCTGTTAGAATGGAAATTTCATAAAGATATCGCGAACGCATGCTTAGATAACTGCTACTGGCTTTTTAGTTCAGCTGTAGTAATTAAGAATGTAATCTACCGATTTTCGTATTTCATGAATTAACGAACTAATAGTCGAAAAGAGTAGCCAATCGTGAAGACGAAAATATAGCAACTAAATTACTCGGTACTCGATCAGAATAGCATAGTGCGGACAACGCGTTAGGCTTCATAATAAATTTACACATACAAACCCACTTACAAATTTAAATGACAAGATAACTCCTTAGTCAGTCTGATAAAACGTTAAAGAACACATAACTTGAAAGAATTTCAGTAGAAGCGGATAAAAATGGTCTAATTAAACGATACTTCCGTGCGAATTTGATAACATAACATATGTAAGTGATCTATTTACGTATGTTTGTCGAAATAAGATGAAAAACATAAACAAGACGCAATCTATCCTCGTTCACACACGTATTCAAATCTGACTAATGTATGCAGATGCGGTAACTCCGGAAGGCGTTCGTGTATTGTAATTTCACTAAACTTGTATGTGCTGGGATACATTCTACCTTAGATTGGAAGGTACTGAAAATATTCTATACTAGGATAGTACCCGGATCTAACGGAATACAGACTTTAAGAAGACCAAAGTCCCAGGGCCAGAACCCCATTACCCAGTATAATTTTTAGACGATTGACATAATAGTTTCGTTTTAACATGTTTTTTTGATTGAATTTGACCTCTTATAGCCTAAACTAGACCTGTTACGACTTTAGAATAAGGGCGTGAAGTGGCGACTGTCCAAGGTTACAGGGATAAAGCGGAGCCAAGGTGCTTTTTTCACATAGGCTTGTATTGCAGTTAGGTGACACCCTAGATATCTCGCCCGAGGCGCCGGTAATGCTAAAACCAGTCGTATTCTGAAGACATATCAAGTACCTAATTAGATTTTCTTGTGTCATAGAAGTATAAACTTACTATTTTCTTATTTGATATCTGTCCAACATAACGGCAGCCAAAATATTTTCATGTTAATGTTCTTTCAATTTAAATAATTTCATGAATGAAACTGATAGGCGAAGTAACTAGCTCTACGCATAGACTATATTTGTATTACGTTCAACAGAACATTAATAACAAATGAACGCGATAACATCCAAGACCGTGAAGTATGCACCGGCGTCAGCATCAAAAATAAATGTACTCTACATTTATTTTTAACGTAAGCAACAAAAATAAATGTATTTTGTAAGTCGTTGCGTATGTTTGCGGCGTCTATCGTGAGCGATAGATTTATATAAAATGCATCATCCGTCTGGAACATACGTCGTGTAGTAATTACGCTAGCTCTGCAATAGGTTAACAAGATATCGACCTATGCGATAAACATATCTCATTGGATCCGATATATGTAATTTCTCCTATTGGTCGAAACATTCTGTGTAACCGAACACTATATTGATTGAAGAATTGTTAAAGAATAATAAAGGAAGTCGTTTAACGTATAGATTAGTTGAAAATTATTTTAAATCACGTTGTCCTAGACTTGGTTAATAAAATATTTGAACAAGTTGTTGAAAGGTGAAACCGAATGTCTCTTAAAATATCGACGTGAAAGTGCCTCATGTCGATTCGCATATGTCGGGTCCAAGATATAGTAGAACAAACTTATTTGTCCCGGTGGTCATTGAAAATTACAACAGCTTAAGATTAAGCTTGTCAAAAAAGTGTCCCAAAATGTGTAGTAATTTTTTCTTATTTTTCATGGCAAAATGTTTTATATAGTATGAAAAAATTAACGATAACAGCGCCTCTCACCGGGTCAGAGGAGTTTGTCAGACTGTTACGACGAATCGAAGTTACATTGTTCAGATAACTGGCCGAATGCTGTGTGGTCGACCTTTTGTGCTCGTATAAAAATCGAGTTATTTGACATAATGGCGGGAATTTAAATGTCAAATATGTTTAAAAGAAATCGGTTATAACATTTTTGTAGACTAGCTTCCGCCCGCGACTCCGTCCGCGTGAAATAAAAAAAAACAAAAGTGAGTCAATGTGGTCTTCCAGACTATCCTCTACATCTTTAAGAAATTTCATTGATATCCGTTCAGCCGTTTTGGCTACAGACTAACAAACATCCATCCATCCAAACTTTCGCATTTATAATATTAAGAACTATGAAGTATGGTGTATTTCGGCAGACGAAATTCGCTATTTAGTACTCATTGTAAAAACTTATTTTTACCGCTGTTAT
This sequence comes from Papilio polytes, assembly GCF_000836215.1. Taxonomy (NCBI): domain Eukaryota; kingdom Metazoa; phylum Arthropoda; class Insecta; order Lepidoptera; family Papilionidae; genus Papilio; species Papilio polytes. The sequence continues at coordinate 1,811,196 of NW_013527248.1, forward strand.
TTATATAGTTGTTTAAATTATAATAGCAGTTTTAAAATGTACGGCGAAGAATATTTTTAGAAGTAAACATTTTTTACTTTCTCATTTTGGAAATTCTATATTCGTCAATATGTCGAACACGTTTCCTTTTGGTTATTTCTTGCATCCTGTTTATGGTACGTTTTTTTTAATCGAAAGTGCTTTATTGTAACGAGTTTTATCGGCCAGTACTTCACAATCATTTAAAAAAGTTACATAACTTTTATATCCAGTTTAATCGTTTTAAAAGTTTGTTTACTCGAATTATTTTTGGGTATTTTTTATAAACAATTGAGCACAAATTGTAATGAAGTATTTTAAATTGTGAGTTATATTATCGAGTTTATCCATACAATATTTGTGTGGCATTATTTGAATTATGGTGGCATAAACAACTCGTAGTAGCATTGGAAGTGGCTTAGACGAAACCTCTCTGCAATTAGTTAGTTTTAAATTATCGAATTAAGTGATGTATAATTCTAGAAAATGTCGCTTGATGGCACTTAAGAAGGAAAATATGAAATAAAACGAAGCTGAGTTATCCCTTACTAGAAGAAAAGTCCTTATAACAAATGTTAAAAGGTTCAAAAAGCTTTGTACGATTTTAATAGAAATTTAAATGAAATCAAATGTGCAAGAGAAAGTAGTTCAGTGAAGTTTCCGACATGCAGTTGGTAAGTATTTATTTCATTAGACGATGTTTACAATGGCCGTGCGTATCGGTTGCAGCTTGTAAGGCTCCTTCCGTACTCAGTTATATGCGTTCACTCTTTCTTTCACAGTGGTAGTGCCCGCTTTAACATCTTTGCACTGCAAGGCCGGCACGCTCGGTTTAATACCACGATTACACAGAAGACAGGCGTGAAATGGAAGCAATTCCGTGTTTCGTCTGATGAGTGTGGTGCCGGAGGCCTAATTTTAGTCCTTTTCTCTTTACCATCCTTTTCTTATAAGGAGAAGATGGGAAGAGGAAGTGAATTTGATGGTGGAGGAGATGCATAGGAAGGGGAAATATCCTCTTTATGTGCGTCTCCTCCTCCGTCGGATAAGGGTAGGTAACGCATCTGCAATTGCGAATGTCTATGGGCAGCGGTCGCTTCGCCATATTGGCGGATTCAGGTGGCTGCGTGCTCGTGTGCCACCTCATGTTATAAGAAAAAACTCACGACTTTTATTTACGTACCATCGAACCCATTCGATCCGATGATTAAAAAATATTTCGTCCATCAAAGAATTAGGTTAGGTTTTTTAATATTATGCTAAAATCTTAACTTTCACTGGATAATAGTACATGGAGATTATCAATATCAGTTAAAATAGTTAAAGATTTCGTGAGATATTATCATATTTAATATTATAAATGCATAAGTTTGAATGGATGGATGGATGTATGTTAGCGTTTGTAGCCTAAACAGCTGAACGGATCACCATGAAATTTGGCACAGGTTTAGAGCATAGTATGGAAGAACACATAGGCTACTCTTTATTTCGGGAATAGTTAACGTTCCCGTGGGATTCATTAATTTACTTTTTTAATGTTTACTCGATCATTCTGCAACGGTTCAACATATCTTATTGAAATTTGGCACAGATATAAAACAAAGTTTGGAGTACACATGGGATAAGGTTCATCCCCGAGAAAGGTCCGGTTCCCGAGGGATACGTAGCTTTTTGTTATTTATATAGTGCGTGTGTTTTCTAATACCACGCGGACGAAGTCGCGGGCAACAGCTAGTCAGAAATAAAACGGCTAAAATAATAATAGTGTCACATGAGTGCCGTTTCTAATAAGTTAAAATTAAGTATTATTATTCATAAAAATTCATTAATTTTCCATACAAAGTGTGCATCATATAAGCGAAAGCACGTTTGCAAACCACTCTCACTCTCCAAGACTTGTTTGCACACATTTTGATTCAAAATACAAAAGTAAATACAACTTTGAGGCTTAAGTAATAGAGTATAATATAGTTTGTTGACGTTACATTCAAAGTTACGTAACGGGTCTGTAACTTGTTACAAAATTTAAGTAATAATGTTATACGGATACGCTTTATGCGTTAACAATTGGATGGAGTTTGTTTAATACGTGTGTAAGGTTCCAAATTGTTTCTTTAGTTTTAAATTTCGGTTCCAAGTTAAAGTTACTACACCGCTTAATTTTAACTTGTAGTTAAGAAAATCTATACTAATGTTATAAAGAGAAAAGATTTTTGGATTTTTGTATGTAATGAACACTCAAAACTACTAAGCCGATTTTAAAAAGTCGTTCATCATTGAAAAGCTACGTTATCAGATAGTAACATAGGCTATGTTTTTTTGTTATTTTTTAATTTCACGCGGGCTTAGTCGCGAGCAACAGCTAGTCTTAATATATCTTAATATAAAAAAGAAATGAAGATATAACTCGTAACGCATTAAAGTTGAATATATTATTACCGCAAATAATAACTTTAATTTACGCTTGACAAGTTTTTTATTTGGTCACGTCCGCGGCATTTTTGATGAATGAGATGTCTCGATTTGTATGGCCATTGTTGATAGGGTTGTCAAAATGTATGTGATATTTTATTTTATGTAGTTAATCTTGTAAATAATAAATCATTCAGAGATTTGGAACGGAAACGACTTAAGGATTTTCATGAAAGAAAATAGTTTTAGGTATGCTATCGCCCGTGACTCCGTCTGTGCGGAATTGAAAAAAACTTATTGAGTAACATATGTGTCTTCAAGACTATGTTCTACATGTGCGGCAAATTTTATCGAAATCCGTTCAGCTTTAGGCGACAAACTCTAACAAACATCCATCCATCCGAACTTTTTTTTTATAACATAAGGTGGCAAATGAGCAAGCGGCCACCTAAATCCGCCAAAATGGCGACCGCTGCCCATAGACACCCGCAATTGCAGACGCGTTGCCTACCCTTATACGACGGAGGAGGAGACGCACATAAAGAAGATATTTCCCCTTCCTATGCATCTCCACCAGTGTCAAATCCACTTTTCCTTCCCATCCTCTCCGTATGAGAAAAGATTGGTAAGGAGTAAGGGACTTAAATTTGGCCTTCATAATAATTAGAACTTTAGCATACATAATGTTAGTATGTTGATAGTTAGGTCATTAGTGATTTAGGTTATAGATATAAAAAGCAAAGTTTTAAGATTTTCACATCATAGGAGTATTTTCGTATACAAGTGGGCGAACACTTTTAGTCAATTTAAGTTTTCTTTTTATTGATAACTTTTGAGTTTTCGTTGAGGAAAGTTGTTCAGATTCTTAAGACCAATTGCTTACTTTTTCACTCGAACAATTTCGTTTACATTATTCATTGTATAAAATTTAGTTACTGGAATAAATGTAGTTGTTAACTTTTACTTTTATGGGTAACTAACAAAATGTAGTTCTTTTGTTTATAAAAAGCCCTTCATTAAAAAATAAACAAGTACTCAATTTGAATAAAATCAAATATTTCATTATCTATCTATACTATTATAATAAAGCGTAAACACACACTTCTTTGTTGCCTAAGATGTCAGCAATTACAGTATATTTTTGAATAATTCTTTTTTTAATAAAAAGCCGTACACTTACGTCACGCTTTAGGCTATATATTTTCATGACATTGAATTTAGGGTAAATATTTTGGATAAAAACCCTAATGTGGGAAAGAGACCATAAGTTGCTGCCAACAATAAGGAAACTAGTTTACCAAGGTTTGTCATATCATGTCATTTTGACATTTGCTGTTGATAATTTGACAAATGTAAACAATAAAGTAAAATTTTCATAATTTCATGCGGATGAAGCCGCACGGGAACAGCTAGTTATTGATAAATGTAACCCTAATACATTTATTGTTCCATTTCCTTTCGTTACAAGAACTACACGTTTCAACTAATATGCTCACAGGGTACCTTGATCTGTGAACAATCCCTAGAAAAGTACAAATTTTAAAAAAAATAATCAAATAATTTTAAACTCAATGAAAGAAGTGGGTAAATATTATTGTTAAAACATCTGTTTTCACTCCACCAATTTATTTGATGTCCATGACGTCACAACATGGCGGAGGTCTATGCACTTTCTTATTGGAAGCAACGCATCTCTATATCATTATACTAGCTGTGGCACGCGACTCCACCCGCGTGATATAAAAAAATAGCCTATGTCACTCATAGATAAATTACCTTTTTAAGGGCGAGGGAATTTTTAAAATCGGCCCAGTTTTTGAGTTATTCCAATACATACAAAAATACAAATCATTTCTGTTTATAATATAAGTATAGATTAAAAGTAAATAAAAAGTAAACGAACAAATAAGGAAGTAACAAAAGACAATGTATCACGTTATAAATATTTAATTGTGCAGATTCAGTATTACGTCGAATGTTACGTTAGTTTTTGCTTTGTAAATACAAAAGGAAAAGTATGATCAAATTAGTCTTCTTTCATGTCTTTATTATGTTTGAATGTAAGAGGTCGTTGGTCGAAGGTAAATAACCTCTAATTCTTTTACTTTTGATTTCATTTTTACAGACTAAATTAAGAAAACAAGCTTTACTAATATGCTTGTAGTAAGGTTTTTTATAGTGTAGACATAAACGGAGCATTTTATAGAAAAAAAATTGTTTTTGTGGTTTGTCTGAAAGAAATTGATTATTCTGACCAATTTGAAGATTTGCAAAAATATCCACCCGAATTATATTCGGATTTCTGTTCAGTTTTTTTATAAACATTAACATAACCTCCAAAAATAAAATTCGCTTAATGATAATTTATTCCGTTGAAAACAGAATAAATTTAAGAAACAATTTCATAATTAATTGGGAAATATTAAAATCGTTTTAATATGACGAAGTTTAAAAGGGAAATCTTCGAAATACGATGGTTTACGCAAATGTATTGTTGAAAGAGAGATGATTGTGTAATAAATATTTAGCGACTCTTACTTATTCTCTATGGATGTTGTAAGCCGGAGCTTCTTTCATATTACGTAACCGGGGTCACCACACGACCGTTGCGTAAGCGACGCCCAAGCCATCGCCATCGCCACAGAATATACAACTTTCTACCAAATCTGTACACTTGTTTCACTGCATCATGTTAATAGATTTGTGAGGACGCGATAAAAGACCTCGCCGGTCGATTCCAATTTCGAAATCGGAATATGCTTTTCACTTTTTTTTAAGAATGGAACAATGTTTGTTCACGTACAGCCAGTTTTAATTTTTAATGTGAGAATTTAAAAAAGATGTTAGATTATAGTTATTATAAAAATGCTAGAGAAAAAAATGTTACAATTTATGTACAGTTTCTAATTAAGATATGTTGTTTATAGCTTGTACGAAAATGTTTTTACGATATGTTTTATGTGTAAAAGGTTTGTAGGTTATAAAGAAAATTTTAGGTTTTTTCATTAAATTTTTATGCAAAAAGAATTTTATAATACAACTAAAATTACATATTAAAATTACTATTTACATAAATACATTTAGGCACCGTAATTTTTTATCTACTTAAGACTAATTTGTCGCCAGCGAAGCAGGTATCACAAGTGAGCACGCGACGTGCGTCGTTTAGTACGGTCCGGAATGTCCGGGAGGGCCGTACGAGGTGCTGACGCCCGCGCCGGAGCCGTGTCCGCCGGAGCCGCCGTGTCCACCGCCGATGCTGCCGCCGGAGATGCCACTAGAGATGCCACCGTGACCGCCGCCAAGACCACCGCCGAGACCGCCGCCGAGACCACCGCCAGACAGAACTCCACCACCGATTCCACCACCGATACCACCGCCGATAGCACCGCCACCGATAGCGCCACCACCGATAGCACCACCCTCCTTCTGGGTCTTGTACTTGATGAAGTAAACTTCGGGTTTGGAGGGCTGGGTGGGCGCGGCGGTGGGGATGGTGATGTCGGGCTGCTCATCGGGCTTCTTAACCAACACGTATACGAGGGTCTTTTCTTCGTTCTGGGCCTGGGCGGGGATGATGGGCGCGACGGGCGCGGGAGGTGCTGGGGCCTTGATGAAGATGATTTTGTAGTGTTTCTGGGGCACGCCGCCTCCTCCGATGATCTGAGGGCGCTGTTCTTCAGGTTCTGGTGGGGGAACGTGGACGTAGATGTGCTTCTGGACGATGGGAGCGCCACCGAATCCAGCGCCGCCGCCGAAGCCGGCGCCTCCACCGAATCCTGCTCCACCACCAAAGCCGGAGCCTCCTCCGAAGCCGGAGCCGCCGCCAGATGAGAATCCTCCTCCGATTCCTCCACCGATTCCGAAGCTGCTTGAGCTTAGGCCGCCGGAGGAGAAGCCACCTCCGGAGGAGAAGCCACCGTGTCCACCGCCGATTCCTCCGCCGATGCCGCCGAGGCCACCGCCGTGTCCTCCGAGGCCGCCGCCATGTCCTCCCAGACCTCCTCCGCCGGGTGCGTTGTAGCTGTACCCTGCCTCGGGCCTAGCCGAGCCGAGCGCCGCAACGGCTGCCAAAACCTATGGGAGAATACATCGGTCAGTTGTGCTATTGTTAGTTCGCAATCCAATTTGTTGTTGTCTTCCATGATCTTGAATTTGAAAAAGGAATGTCTAAATTCGAATTTTAAAATTATCAAAGAACAAAAACACAAAACTGATTAACTACGATGAAAACGTAAAAAGAGGTAAACGTAGTAATCCAGAATCGATTTGTGACCGATGATTGCCATCGTGGGTCATAACAAATCGGCGGGCGGTCGCTGAAGGCGCTGCGTCACGTATAAGGAAGTGGGGTTCACACACGGGTCACGGATCACTTTCACTGCACGGATACCTACCAAGAACGCTTTCATGTTGTCTTGCGGAGGTCTCGTGGTTGTATGATGCTCTGTGCCTCTTTCGTTTGGCTTTTATAGCGGCGGGTGCGCACGCCTCTCTCCCAGACTCTTCCTAACATTCGGCCTTCGGGCCCCGCGAGAATTATGATTTTAATGACACTCGTCCGATTCTTCTCCGGTGAAAACAATATAGTTCTTGATCGGTTGTACACTTTCACAGTTCGGACCTTAGGGAAATCAATGGAAACTCAATTTCCCTAAAACCCCTTTCCTTTGTCCGTAAACTTTTATGTAACGTTGATAAAAGGCCGAATAAAAATTATTTAACTTAAGAATAATTTTGTGTATTGTGATAAAGTAGAAATTAATGAATGTCTTTTGAAGGTTAAAAATTGGAGCAATTGATTGTTAACGTTGTCAAAGAAGCCACAAAACATCCATTGTTTTTTTGCCACACTCGTTCACAAATGGTTATTATTTAACAAATAGAATTTTTATAAGCATATACAAATTAAAATAAATATTAAATTTTTGCCAACATAATTATCCGAACAAGAAAAAAGTTAAAGGAACATTTACCAGTAATTGAATTTAATTTAACAAATATACAAAAAAAAATTTCATACTTAATTACGTTTTAGATGCATCTTTACATTACATTCTTGTTGGTAAATCGAGTTACTAATGAGTAAAGTAAGAGTAATGGCTCTCACCGACAAGTCGTTAATATTGTCAATTTGTAATCTAACTAGCTACATGACAATTGAGTTAAAAATGGAACCTTTTGACTTCGGCAACTTAAACTGTCTAATCGTTAATGCTTACCGCGTCAGTATACTCGTTAGTAAAATGACAAATTTCATAATTTTACGGTGACATTACCACAAGATGAAGTGAAATTGTAAAGATATTACTTGTAAGTACTATATGCATATAGTATCGGTCAGATGCCCTTTGCCACTTCCGACTGTGTTACGTGTATATGACATAATATTACCAACTTCAAGTGTCTTTTAGTAATAAAATATGATTTTAACTTAATGCATCTCAATAAGTTACACTTTTATATATGTGTACTTTTATATGTATATTGTGCGAACGGAACGTGGAATTTGACACAGTTAAACTGCATAAATCTTCATACTAATATTATATACGCGAAAATGGATGGATGGATGGATATTTGTTTTTATGTTTGGCACATACAAGAAAATAATGTGGAAGAACACATCTGCTTATTATTATTTTTAATTCTGACGTAGTCGAGGTTATTAGCTAGTTCTTTTTTTAATAAAAATAGATTATGAATATAGGTAAATTTCGACGAATGGGCGATCGCTAGTGCTCTTAATAACGTAAAGTTAAAATTAGCTATAACTTGGACGTATTCTGTCAAAGGAGATCACTTATTTCGTTAAAAGTTAAAGTTTAGTGGAACATTACGATGCAGCAAGTCATTAACCGCCTTCCCACGGCGACATGAGACCTAACTGAAAGGTTCGTGCGACCAGATGTAGAGCGAAACTTCAATCGAGGACTGTGACGTAATCAATCCCTTGATCTTAAGAGCGGGCGCACACCTTAAGAACTATCGCACAACTGTTGTGCGATTGAAGTTTATTTCGCAGCCCATTCTACTGATTAGTTGCAAAAAAATTCAAGTGTGTTCGTACCTCCATATAATCAAAGAGCGACTAAACAGTTGTGCGATAGTTTAGTCAACGTTGTGCGCGCACTCTAAATCTTTCTGTGAAAGTATGAATGTTTGTTACCATGTAATTCCACAATAAAAGGATTTGCATGAAATACGTAAGAAAGATAGTTTGAAAAAAGATGTTTTCTTCCGAAAAACTACGGTTCCTGTTGGATAGCTGGCTGGTAAAATTCTTGGCTAGTAACTTAAGTTTATACCAGCATTGTGTTGGTCTATGTCAGTTAGTATTTATAGTATTCTTTAGTAGTAAGTATTGATTCAAAATATGTGTATTTTTAAATCATGCGTTCAAAATTCTAAATTTCGATGTAACTAATTTAATGTCCAGTTAAATGTAATAATTATAATGGTCTTTATGCCAATATAGATAGACATTGTTGGCTATTTCCTGACGTAATACAATATGAATACAGTTTAATCCACGCGAAAATGGAGAGTTATTTTGTATATAAGCAAAGTGTCAAAAGTGAGTGGCAGTGTCGGCAGGGGACGCCTCAAGCGAGCGTACGTCTGTCAGATTAAATAAGGGTCCTGTTCTATTCGTTAACGCCCGCATGCGATAACCGCATAACAGTAGCCCGCCTTAACATCTTCGCAATCACCACACAGAAGACAGGCATAAAGTGGAAATAATCCCCCGTTTCGTCCGATGAGTGTGGTGCCAAAGGGCCAATTTTAGTCCCTTTCACGTTCCACCCCTTTCCTTGTAAAGAAAGTTTTGGAAAGTGTATTTGGCGGTAGAGGAGACGCATAGGAAGTGGAAATATCATCTTTATGTGCATCTCCTCCTCAGTCGATTTAGGGTAGGCAACGCATCTGCAATTGCGGAGGTGTATGAGCAGTGGTCGGCCATTTTGGTGGATTAGGGTGGCTGCTGTGAGGTGCTGTGTGGTGAAACCGCTTTGAATAGTCATTAGATCCCGTATGCGTTTGGCAGTATACTCGTAAACTAAATTTACGTACGACTTTTGATTTACTTGCGTCAGGACTCTGTATAACGACCAATAATGTAATGTAACTGAGCCCTAATTAGGGAAAACATGGAACTTACTAGGAGTACAACTGAATTACATAAAATAAGCATGAATTAGTATACGTTTTCAACCAAAAAAAAAATATCTAATGGTTTTTTAACTGGTAATTTTCAATTTGCAAATCAATGACGTTTTTACATATTAAATATGGCTTCATTATTCTTTTATTTAGTTGTACATGTTTGTACCTATTTGGAATTCACTCAATGTGTTCTCTGAGAGACGCTTTCCTCATGTTTATTCGTGTTTCGTACTATGAATCATTTACCTTATGTCATAAGGCGCGGTGAAAACGTACAGAGGAAGAGAACTTGTCACCTTGTATAAAGATTTAATTCACTTTTGATATGATTTTGTTGCAAAAACAAGGCGTTACAAATAGGCTTTTGGTACAAAAATAATCTAATCTTACTAAAATTGTAAATGCGAAAGTCTAGATGGATATTTGTTTAAGATTCTCGCCTAAACTGCGGATCTCGATCAAATTTGGCATAGATGTAGAAGATAGTTTGGAAGAACACATAGGCTTCTTTAATCTTATGCGGATTTCGCAGGCGAATATTATTTAAAAAAAAAAGATCTTTTTAAGTCACTTTGCTGTCACTAGGAAACATATTCTTGATGAGTTTAAAATACTAAAGTAACGGACAAATGAGAATTCGAACCTAGGAGCTTTCGATTCGCTGTTCACATTTTTTCATTTAGATTATTTGCGTTTTAACGTAATAGTTGTTTGGATGTGCTTGACCCTGACACATAATAATAAAAAATAAAAGGTTTTTTGTTCAAAGGTGACATTGAATATATCGGTGTGTTCGAGTATTAACTACATAACTGTTTTTAATGTAACCATTTCTGTTTGGTCAAAATACTATTATTCAAATCCACGTTTTTTTATAATATTGGAACAAGCAAGGAAAGTTATCTTAAGTAACCATTAAGTTAATGGAAAATATAACTTTAATTGTAATAACTAACATTAACATACTAATATTTTAATGCGAAAGTTTAGATGGATGGATGTTTGTTAGCTTGTAGACTGAACGGATTTTTGTATAGATGTAGAGGATGGTCTGGAAGACATAGACTACTCACTTTTATTTTTTTTCTAGTTCCACGCGGATGGAGTCGCGGGCGAAAGTTAGTTTCTTATAAAAGAAGGTTTATTTGAACTTAGTCTAAGTAACTGGCTTTAAACTTCAGTTTGAATTGTACAGTTGTAATAATTTAGTGCGTCTTACTGGCGTAACTTCTAAACAAAAACAAACTTGTAATCAAACTACATAATTCTAAAATTTACCCTATTAAACTTAATTTACATTTAATTGAGCAATTTCAAAATTAATCCACTCATTACTGGTTATATTAAAATCATGAGTTAGACTTTAAAGATCCGATCCGAAGATCGCATAACTAGAATTCTCTAACGCAATCGACCACATTTATCTACTAATATAGTGAGTGACCATTTAAAAGTGGACGTTACCGTTTACAGAGGGCCATCCTTACAAGGTTGTTTTTTAACTTCTAATTAGTTGCCGATGTATTAGAGACAAACTGTGTCAAGCGCTTCTTTTTATTTCAAAATGATTAATTGCGTTTAACGACATTTATCTGACCTTACGTTTTTTACAACAATTAACTTTAACTATGCAAGTTTTTTAATGCAAAGACGTTTCAAATAATATTGTGCGGTTCGACCTCGATCTGTCAAGCATCGTCAGAAAGCACAGATTTTAAAGAAATATAAAAGTATAGTTTAGAAATTGCTATATTTTAAACTTTCTCTATCATAAATTAATGTAATTTTATTAATGTTTAGGTTAATTTGTCATTTCATATTGCAGTTTTTAACTATATTATGTGTTCGAAAAATGTGCACACATTAGCATTTTAATAAAATAAAATAGCAATTTCTAAATATTAATATTACATTACTAACAAAATACATCTTTTTGTAATATTTTACGTGCATATATTAGCGAAATTACAACTAAATTGTTTTAATACTTTAAGCATTATGAATAATTCTTTATTATTAGACTATTAAGATATAAGCCATTCACTTTTTCTCAATACATAGTGCATTATGTCATATTGTAGTGTGAGCTTTTGTTGGTTAATGCATTACAAATGGTACTACTGTAATAATGAGGTGCGTCTTTAAGCGATTTAAAAAAAACATTATTACGAATCACAATTCCTAATTCAAGTGAATTCAATTTGTAGGTAGTTCAAAATTTTGTATTTGAGAATTATAAAGAAAAACAAATACAGATTAAAAATATAGATTTCGTATATACTTGTTGCTAATTATAAGATTTGTTTGTAGTATTTTCTGTTTTTCTCTATGTTGTTTTGTTTAACACTTCAAAACTATTTTATTATCTGTCAATTATCATTCTATTAATTGAAAGTTAAATACGTTTAAATTACAAAATAGTTTGTCAGAATTAAACTGATAATTTCTTGTATAAACGCTGTTACTGGGGACCCACCTAACTTACGTAACTAGATCGCAGCAAATCCAAACGGATTTCATATGCGCGGGCGCACTCATGTCATACGTGTTATCGTGTTCAAATCGACCAGCACTATGTAGGGGAATAAACGATTCACGCTTGTTTGTTTTAGGAAACTCACTATGAATAGTAATATACGTGTGTTGCTGGCATTATTTGTAAATTCTGAATTTATCTCTGCCAAGTAAAAGCTTTCAAAGTATCGAAAAGTTTTATTACTTCAATAAAAAGTGTGTTCTTAAGTTTGAGTGTGTTTTTGCACTTAGTACTTTTACAAGCAAAAGTGTTTTTCATTTAGTTTAGTGTAGATAAATTAGAATATATAAATAACCAATCATTAAATCATTTTTACCCGAACGAAGTTTGTATCTGACTGTACTTTATACAATACTAGCTTTGCCCGCAACTATTAGGAATTTAATAAGACAAAAGCAAGTAGACTATGTGTTCTTCCAGACCCAATAAACCAATTTTCATCCAGATCCAATCAGCCGTTTAAACTCTCTGCGACAATATCTAACAAACATCCATCTAAACTTTCGCATTTATAATAGTAAGGTTCACAGTAAACAATTTGTGTGGCAGTGTACATTACGAATAAGGACAGAAACGTGTGAGTAGAAGATAACGCTGACGTAACTAGAGGACACGCAGGACTTAGATTGGGAACAGTGAAAGTACAGTCTTTACTTCCTTGTACCAGTTTAGTGTGTCCCAGTAACTTAAAAGCATAGTGCTCATATATCCAGATTATGTTAGCTAAATAGATTTTATCACTATGGGATTGACATGTCTTTCCGAAGACAAAAATCCCCCTTTATCTAACAAAGATTAAAAAAAAAGGTTTTATCTAAGGTACCTAATCAACAGATTGTTCGCCGCGGCTGTCTGGACTCAAAGAGAATAAAAACTATTTATAAGAGACATACTTGACACTTCACTTGAGACATTTTTTACGTGATCCACTAACGAACTATTGATTAGTCTTCAAAAACACATGTCAATGTATCATAATGTTCATGTTTTAATTTGTGACACTGTTTAGTTTTATAACAAAAGATGAAGCTTATTATAATTATGGAAAATTGTAACACAAGGTGGCGTACTAAACTTGACACCAAAGTACCTATCAAAGAAGTTACCGGTAAAAATATTTCATGTCCAGTCTATGTATTTCTTAAATGTCTATCTGGTCCGCAGCGTTTCCGTGCGGCAGTGTGACTTGCGGTTGCAGTTACGGCACGTCCTCGAAGCTATCCGCAGAGCATAAAGCGAGCGTCCGCATTCATCTCGTATATCTAAGTAGTTCAAGGTGATTTTTTGCAATAAAAATCACAATTGGACTTAATACACGATTGACTGCATCCGTATGTTACAAAACTATTGCGACAATGTTAATTACACACGTATTTTAAACAATATCTATACAAATGTAATAAAGCGTAAACACACATTACTTTATGGCGTAGGATGTCAGCAATTGTGGCATATTTTTGAATAATCCTGTATTTAATAAAAAGCCCTTCACTTACGGCACGCTTTAGACTATATATATTACGCTATTAAACTAAGAGGGTAAATAAATTGGAATAAATCTTCATGTATGTATTGAAATAATTCAAAAACTATTGAGTCGATTTAAAAATTCTTTCATTATTAAAAAGCTATGTTCCCACTGAATAACATAGGTTATATTTTTTTGTTACTTTTTAATTCTATCTAGAGAAAATCGCTAGCAATAGCCAGAAAAATATTAAAAACATTTTCTATTTAAGAGCTATATTTATATTCTATTTTACAGGTGAATCGAATCAGTGAGTTTTGCAAGAATTTTCGAGATTCACTTATAAATGTAACGCACGTTTTGTATCAAGTGAAAATGTCTCAGAGTTCGCACGCGGTCTCAGACTAGCAGTTAATGGTTTTAGGGTATCCATTAAACTGGACATACAACTAAATTACTCTAACGTTAAAGCCTTTAAGAGATTAAGATGTGTAAGGAATACTTAAAGACTATATAGGTGAGGAAATAAATTCGCTATCCACTTAAAATCGAACACATTTTCCATCTAATAGCAATGCATCAAATAAAATTTCATCTTAGTGGGTAGGAAATAAATTTCCTCGACTACATTTCGTTACGCAAATATTTTACGCACAAAACACATCATAAATTGATAGTATATACTATCAGTATGATAACCGCATTGTCGCCAGGTCGCCACTGAACCGAGAAGTACATTGCTATACAAATTTTACAGCGGCTCGGAAGGAGCATGGTTCGTAGGCAGTTTTCAACCGCAATAGACCGCGCTAACAACTAGCTAGGAGCTGCCATAATATTTGAATCATACAATACCTTATCATGTAGGTTTAGTTACGCATAATTGAGTAACAATACATCATCAGTAATGACGCGGCTTTGCTATCGGTTCTTGTAACACTTGGATAATAATAGATATTAAAAAGTTACTCGGTTCGTGTAAACATATATTGCCATCCTATAAATCTCTTCGAGAAATGTAGGAATAAGAACAATTTTCTTGTACAACATTTTGACTGATATGACGGATGATAGAGTTATTTGGAGGACGAATACCCGGTGCACTGACCCTACAGGAGTGGGGTAAGGCAGGGGAGACAATAATAAACTTTTACAATGGATGGATAGATGTTTTTTAGGCTGTAGCCTAAACGGATGAACCGATCTCGATGAAATTTGGCATAGATGTAGAGGATAGTCTGGAAGAACGATTAGGATATCCACTTTTGTTTTTTTTAATTCCACGCGAACGAAGTCGCGGGCGAAAGCTAGTGATTTATAAAAACTATAAGCTTATTGTATACGGAATTCTTCTCAAATTTCCTTTTAAATATGAAAGCATATCCAGACTATAAAAGTTACCTGTAAGCTCAAGTTACCAAGTACTAAGTATAATAACTTAAGCGTAACGAAGCGTGGCGCGTGGTCGGAGTCTGCGTATTGCAAAAGTTCACAGTTCACCGGCGGCGTGAGACCGCAGCTACCGGCCGTAAATCCAATACGTTTTGTAATAGCTATTACGTACTACCCGCACTATGTGGAGCTTTGTTGATTAATGAAAAGCGATATTTGCAATATCCGTACGAAACAAAACACTAATGCATGGTTCTCATTTGGCCAGCACAGTTGGACAGTTGCGACTGCAAGCGACACTCATTGGTGCCAGTTAGTGTTCACACTCTGCCAGTTAATTGACAAACTGAAAATTAATCCAATCGGAGCGCTAATGACCAACAGATGGAGAGCTAGGATTGATGAAAAGACTATGTAGCAACTTCAACTAAAACCTAAAACACTTAGGGCCTGTCCCACCCAACTTTAAATTGTCTGATAACTATCCAACGTGTAAATTATGTGATGGAAATATAGGATTTTGTTACTTAATCTGACAGTGACGTCATTTTATAAGATAAGCCAGTGCTGGGATAGATTATGTTTGTGTTAGTATGGCAAAGTTTTCTGGCCTATGACATATCGGGCCAGATAAGTCTATCGGACTATTTAACATTTAAGTTTACCTCAAATTTATATCCGATGTTTTAAATCCGGTCCTATTTGATGATTATATGTAGGTTTTAATATTAATGAAATTTAAATTTGTTTGCATTGACAATTTAGTTTTGGACATTACAAGAAATGAAATATATTATTTTACTAGCATTCGCCCGCGACTCCATCCGCTTCGAATTAAAAAAAACAAAAGCGAGTAGCCTATGTGTTCTTCCAGGCTATCCTCTACGTCTGTGTCAAATTTCATCAAATTCTGTTCAGCCGTTTAGACTACAAACTCTAGCAAACATCCATCCATCTATCTAAACTTTCGCGTTTATAATATTAGTAAGATAGTTTACTTATAAAAATATTATCGAGACAGATTTGTATGTTTGTATATATTGAAATAAGCTATCACTTAGTAACACAGGTTATATTTTTAATATTTTCAAAATTCGACACGAAATCGCGCGTAACAGTTATTAAAAAAGCTTGCGTTGTTTTTTTTTTTTTCAATTCACAGGTCATATCTAATACACTTTTAATATTTACAGACAAACCTATTTAGAAATATGTTTACACATAAAGGATTCATTACGTAAGTTACTTACTTTATTATCACGATTCAGTACAGTTATATTGAAATGGCCAGTGAATGCAGATCACGTGGCCGGTTAACTATGAGTCATACTTAACGCAATACTTAGCTATAATGTTACGAGTTCAATCTATTTCACTATATTAATTCTAGTATGGATATATGATACAATTTAACTGTCCATACATACAAGTGTGTTCTAAGTAAAGTAAAGGAACGTCAAATACTTTTCTATTAAGCTTTTTAAAATTTTTAGTAGTTTTCTATATGTATACTAATATTATAAAGAGGAAAGATTTGTATTTTTGGATGTATTTGATTCACGCAAAAACTACTGCGCCGATTTTGGAATTTTTAAAAACATATTGTAATATATGTTTTAATTTCACGCGGACGAAGTCGCAAGCAACATCTAGTTATGAGATAAATTGAAAGATTTGTATTTTTGTATGTATTGAAATAACTCAAAAACTTATGTGGCGATTACAAAAATTCTTTCACCATTAAAATGTTACTTTGTCTATGAAGTAACATTGGCTACATTTTTTTCATATTTTTTACGCAAACGAAGTCGCGAGAAACAGCTAGTATCATACAATAACAGTAGCTTTTATATTATAAAGTGAAAAAAGGTATTAACCAGCGAAAAACTTGTCAAAGAAAATAAATTTCAGGTTTGTTATTTATCGCAGCATACATTACATTCAGTGTTGTATTTCCACATGTATTGCCTATAGCGAGTATTTTCTACATATTTTAATTACATAAATCTGTTTAACAATGTGTTATATGCAAATGAATCGCTTGTCCGCCTACCGAGCCGCGGGGTCGCGCGGGGAGTTACGTGGGACTGTAACCATAAAATATTGACGCAATAATAAACGTGAGAAGTTACATTTTATACATTACTTTAGTAAGGAACGTATGTTCTAGAATCAAGATGATCAAGTAACAAGATTAAACTGCTGCAGACTACGAAGAAACCGAAAGAATATCCTAACTGCTAAGTAGTTGCGTTGAAGTTGCATTAATGGATGTCGCCAGGGGATAGAGGGGTTACCTGATCCTCCTAAAAACTGAAATAAGGTAACATCGATGTAAAACTACCATATTCATGGTAACTGCTCTTAGACGTAGTGTAAATTATCGGCTGGCGACGACTCTGTAATCATTATCTTTTGTAACAAATGAGGGAAATATTATCAAAAAAGATATAATTCGTTCTGTCCCTTCGTTGCCTTGTATTAAAAAGAACAAGAAGAATAAACCTAGAAGAACTATTTTAGTATCTCCTTTATTTAAGTATGCTTATCAAAATATTGGCGAAGAAATTATATTACTACAAAAAATATATCATACTTAACACTAATTATATAAATGCGAAAGTTTAGATGGATGGATGTTTGTTGGAGTTTGTAGCTTAAACGGCTAATTGGGTTCCAATTAAATTTGGTATAGATGTAGAGGACATTCTGGAACACATACACGCTTTTGTTGTTTTAATTCCACACGGACGGAGTCGCGGACGAAAGTAATGCAAATATCATTGTATTTATTGCGTTAGTAGATTACGTTTCGATGGTTGGAGATGCATGTAAATGTAAACTCAATTATCGATCAAACGAAGTCAAATCTATTATTACAAAACTTTGTTGCTATTCGTGACTGTCTCCAGTACAGGGATGGATTTATAGTACACTTTAAGACGAGAATCCTGGATTAATAGTTTTAGAAAAGTGCTCTTCAAGGATTTCTTCAAACCGATTATCGTTATATGAAAAAACTAGCTTTAGCCCGCGACTCTATCCGCGTGGAATTAAAAAAAAACAAAAGTGAGTAGCCTTTGTTCTTCCAGATTATCCTCTACGTCTATGCCAAATTTCATCGAGATCTGTTCAGCAGTTTAGGTTATAAACTCTAACAAACATCCATCCATCTAAACATTCGCATTTATAATATTAGTAAGAACTAAGATTAACTTGAAGTACTAAATCGGAACATTAAATGTAAGTCAGCAAAATTATTTCTAATAACAAAAAGTGTTAATTAACATGGATAAGAACATTTCTAAAAGTGATTAGAGAAACAAAAAGGCAATATAACATCAAACGCCAATCATAAATAATCTATTTCTCATAAGACCACATCCATACTTTCCAACATTGACCAAGCAATGAATAGACTAACGATCGCAAATGACTCCGCCTCTTGTTTAGTGATGGTAAGAAAG
This sequence comes from Papilio polytes, assembly GCF_000836215.1. NCBI lineage: Eukaryota > Metazoa > Arthropoda > Insecta > Lepidoptera > Papilionidae > Papilio > Papilio polytes. The sequence continues at coordinate 1,829,656 of NW_013527248.1, forward strand.
TTTCGACGTCTGTTGACCAAGAAAGAGCTAATGCGTGTTACAAAACGTCCGCATTCAAATGATGATCTCATACGACTTAAGAAAACAAGTACCGTAAAAACAAGTAATAACGTCTATACATATGTTTTGCATGACAATGAATTGTTTAAATTTTTACTACGTTTTGAGGTTAATTAACTATAAGTGTATGATTTAGGGATTTAACTTGGAAACTGTATAATTTAAGTACAATATAATGGATAAGAATAAATGTTAATTAATATAAAGCTGCATAAAAGAAACTGTTAAAAGAATGTTATATAAACATATTTCGTTAACAGAAATCTTGAAATATATCTTCTTTCGGAATTGTATCTATACTATTATAATAAAGCGTAAACACACACTTCTTTGTTGCCTAAGATGTCAGCAATTACAGCATACTTTGGAATAATTCCTTTTTGAATAAAAAGGCCTACACTTACGTCACGCTTTAGGCTATATTTTGAAGCTATTAAATTTAGTGGGTAAATAAATTGGAAAAAAATACTAATGTGGGAAAAATACCATAAGTTTCTGCTAACATCAAGAAAGAAAGATTGCTAAGGTTTGTCATGTTATGTCATTTTGACATTTGCTATTGACAATTTGACAAATGTAAACGATAAAATAAAATTTTCATAACTTCCAGACTATTCTCTACATCTATACCAAATTTCATCGAAATCCGTTCAGCAGTTTAGGCTACAAACTCTAACAAATATCCATCCATCTAAACTTTCGCATTTATAATATTAATCTGATTAATTCGTTTCCTAAATACGTCCCATGTCTATAATTTCAGTGATCGTTGAGAGAATGAAGGAAGCTCGATCGTCGGTTCACCTTTGCGATTCTCTCCATTACGATGCAATCCACATCGAGCTAGACAACCGCCTTTCCTTTCTAAATAGTTGATATATACTGACCTATAACGTGTTTATAACTAGACTAGCTGTTGCTCGCGACTTTGTCCGCATGAAATTAAAAAGCAATAAAATATACAGCCTATGTTACTCACAGATAAGTTACCTTTCTATCGGTGCAAGAATTTTTAAAATCGGTCCAGTCGTTTTTACGTGAATCGAATACATACAAAAATTCAAAAGTGCAAATCTTTCCCCTTTATAATAATAGTATAGATATAGATATAAAGATAACCACAACCAACTGAAAAAGAAAAGAAAAACAAACTGTGCAACAAAGAGTACGGACCAAGTCTGTAGAAGTTGTTGAAAAAAAAAACCACAACAAACTAACTTAATTATTCGTTAATATCTACCAATAATTAATTTAATACAGCAAGCTGGTATATTATGTTCAATTTTGTGTTATGTAAAATCCATTTAATCTCTATGCTTTTAATTTATTAATTAAAATGATTTGACCAGTTCTCTTTATAATTTTGTAACACAAGTCACTATTTACTTAATCGATTTGTTTGTTTGTTAATAACGGATTGTCGAAATTTTATAAGAATCATTCACCTAAAAATCATTGCAAAAGTAAATAGTTTACATAGAATTTCTAGAGATTTGTTGAACCGTCACGTTCACATTACACAATAGATAAGGAACCAGTATTTATTCAAAAGTCGAAACCTCATCCACATCAAAACGAAAGTTGGATCCGCGAAGTTATTCAAATTTTACGTTAACTATTCTTATATTATGCAACTTGTTATAACGCTAAAGACCGAGAAAAGTGTGTACAATTGATTTGTATGTTATGTTTGTTTATGTCATAGAATACGGACAAGGTGATTGGTGAAAATTGGGAAAACATTGATTGAAACTTCAAAGATCGCCAGTTGGTTGTTGGTAAATGTTGGACGTGTTGACATTCGTTCAAATGAATTTTTAGATGATTTATTTTTCAACGTTCGTATTGCTTGATGAAAAAAAAATATATTAATAATAACTAAAGTGTTAATACCGTTAAAAAGATTTTGTAATCATAGAAATGGAATGAAAAATGAAGATGTCACGTTTATTTTGTTTATTTCTGCGTTTATTCTGCAAGTCTTTTATATACCTTCCTTAGTACCGGCGTGACAATAGGGCGAGGTGGAGAAATCGCCCAGGGCGCCTTTTGTCGTATTACTTTGTGTTACAGTTAGGTCCGTAGAACACTAGTCCAGGGCGACGGTAATGTAAAACCGGTCCTGTTTTGTTAAATCCATTAAGTCTTTTTACTAAAAATATAAATCTATTATATTATTAAGGACTAATTCAGATACTTAGATAGTATATCTTAGTAATAATAATATATTAAAAATTCCTATATGTTATCCAAATGTTTCTCATACTAAACTGAAAAAAAAATACAATAATAAACGCAATAAAAATATAATCACTTTCAGGATTCTCGAAATCTCCAATAGAAAGAAATATGAGAATTATTTGCCCAACAGTGTTCCGGCACACGACCTACATCCGCGGCTTTCGAGCGACTCCCCTTTGTTATCTTAACAACCTCAAAATTGCTTGTACTCGGTTAATATCTATACTAATATTATAAAGAGGAAACATTTATATTTTTGGATTTTTGTATGTATAGAAATAATTCAAAATCAGCTGAGCCGATTACAAAAATTCTCAGAGAAAGGAACTCAAAAAATTAAACATGCGTTATCGGATTTTTTGCTTACATTTTAATTTTTGCTTTTTCATAAAGTATTTTGACGTAATTTGGATTCTGGCATTTCAACCCTTGTCGTAGTAATTTTATACATTTGGACACCGTTAATGTCAGAAGATACATATAGTAGTACAAGCTTTCGCCCGGGACTCCGTCCGCGTCGAATTAAAAAAAAAACAAAAGTAAGCAGCCTATGTGTTTTTCCAGACTATCCTCCACAACTATGGCAAAATTTATCGAGATCCGCTCAACCGGCTACAAACTCTAACAAACATCCATCCATCCATCTAACTTTCGCATTTATAACATAAAGTTAGATTTTTGTATTTATTATACCATTTATTTAAAGTTGCTCTTAATTGACGCCTTCTGTGTGGTCGTGGTTTGCGGGGGCGTACATTCTGCCAACAGATGTTAAAGCGGGCTCTACCAATTTCGTGCCAGTGTTTTACAAGGGCAAATTTTAACATTTTAAAACTATGTAAAGTGTTAATAGCTCGTATTGACGCGACGTTTTGAAATAACATTTAATAGGCAAGTGTATTTGAAAGTCTGCGGTTTTGTCGAAGGCCTGTCTAATTGAAGCTCACGTCAAGTTACACAAAAACCATTTTTTTAAATAAAATCTAGACATTGAATAAGATTTTGCACATTCCTAACCTTGCTTTTCTTAAATCGACAATTACAAAAAAAAAATGTTACGCCAAGTAACGCCATCTAGTGAAGTTAAGTTGAAATTTGTACGGAGAAAGTTGACTTTAAGGTCTTGTTTCCAACGTTTGGTTTTCAATATTTTTTTATCAAAAACGTTTGAACAGTTACTATGTAAAGGCGATTGACGTCACAAAATGTACTTAATCGTGGCCATACTACAGACACGTCAAAACATTTGTACAAGGGAAATAAATCGTTTTCGTTTCCATTACAGTAATCTAGGGTTGTCACATTTCGCAAAAAAGTAAAATCTTTGGATAAAAATTATGATCGAATTTCAACCAACGGGCGAATATTACAAAATTATTTTAAGCATTCTTAGGTATGAATGGAATTTTCATAAATTAATAAGTAGTTTATTTCCCTTGTTCAGAATACAATCCAAACTCGAAGTGTTTCAAGTCTGACCCTTGTTTACTTTAGCCCGTGGCGATTGTTTGTGCTGTGTTGGACGCTCTGTTCAAACTTGAATTCGTGGGTCGTGTTTGTTTTTAGATAAAGTAGAGAGGTTTATATTTTGATGTGATATTTGTTATATATTTAATCCACTAGTATTAAAGTATTATAAGATACTAGCTTTCGCTCGCGACTCCGTCCGCGTGGAATTGAAAAAATACAAAATAGCCTATGTGTTCTTCCAGACTATCTTCTACATCTATGCTAAATTTCATCGATATCCATTCAGGCGTTTAGGCCACGAAATCTTACAAACATCCATCCATATAAACATTCACATTTATAATATTAGTATTCGTAAGATTACATAAAATTAGAAATAAAATTGTTTTCGATGCTACTGTAGGATAATGTGGGTAAAATTTTCCGTTACGCGTAGTGAATTGATTCCCTGCGAATGACCCTATAAAACGTAGAGTAATATTTAAATGTTGGTAACCAATGCGTCCTTTCTCTAGTTACATGATAGGTAAGAAGGTTAAATGATCAAACGAGAAGTGCTTTGCGCCAACGATTTGTCTCATTAAAAATTAACATATAATATGAGCAAAGCTGGGTTGTCGTAGTTTCTATTTATTATCACCACCTCACTACACATCACCACTGAGGGGCTAAAAGCCTACCCTAACAAGGAGTGACTAGGCCACAGTTAACCACGCTGGACACCAAGTGCGGGTTGGTCGACTTCCCACATATCTTTGTGATTTCTCTGATATGTGCAGGTTATATCACTGTTGTGATGTTTTCCTTCACCGTAAGAACGTCGGATACATTATGTACAAGTGGAATTCGAAAAATCGAAAATCACATTGGTACATGGCGGAATTCGAACTTAGGACCTGTAAATTACAAGTCAAATGCTCAAACCCCTGAGCCACCGACGCTCTTTTACTTTATCACTGGCTTTCGCCCGCGACTCCGTCCGCGTTGAATTAAAAAAAAAACAAAAGTGAGTAGCGTATATGTTCTTCCAGACTATCCTCTAACATCTATGCAAAATTTCATCAAGATCCGTTCAGCCGTTTAGGCTACAAACTCTCACAAACATCCATCCATCCATCCATCCAAACTTTCGCATTTATAATATTAGTAATCTACAAAGGTGTTAGATCAAAGTAAGTAACGTAATTCGGAAACGTATTTCATGAAGTTATCGAAACAAAAACACTAACAAATTAAAAGTAACTGGAAAACCGGCTATTAATAACAACGTTTATTGACTAACCGTTACAATTATTTAACCGTTAACAACGGTTGCGACGAGTGGTTTATCTATAAAGGGGAAAGATATATATTTTCGTATTTTTGTATGTATTGCATGTATAGGCTATATTTTCATTATTATTCCTTTATTATACGCGGACAAAGTCACGAGTAACAGCTATTACTACATAAATATAGTTTACATCGCATTGGTTACTTATGACAATAACGTCTCGATTGCAATAAGTAATAATTACATATAAGATCCATTAATGTAATCTTTTTTATTCGTTATTGAAATAATTTCAATAGAATCCCAAGTAAATTTGTCCTTACATTCGCAAAACATTCTCATTCTGTGCCAGGATTTTCGTAACTCATCAGTCATGGTCAATTCTTCGAGAGTTAATTCGATTAGCCGGTGACGTCTAATAGAATTACCGTATTTACTAACGTGCTGACTGAGATTTTTGCCCTACCTTTCTATAACCTCGTAACTATCATTATAATTATTCAATAATAAAATATTCATACAAACACACATCTTTTCTGTAAATCTAAAATACTTTAGTCTTCTATTGAAAAGTAACCTCTAAACATTTTAATACTTCAACACAAATACTAAATTCATTAGACAAAAAACATGAATAAACTAGAAGCACATAATTAACTAAGACAATTATGAAATAAAAATAATTACAGTAATCTTACTAATATTATAAATGCGAAAGTTTAGTTGGATGGATGTTTGTTTAAGTTTGGAGCCTAAACAGCTGAAAGTCCCTTTCCAGTCCCAACTTTTTCTTATAAGAGAAGGATTGGAAGGGAATGTGGATTTGACGGTGGAAGAGACGCAAAGGAAGAGGAAATATCCTCTTTATGTGCGTCTACTCCTCCGTCGATTACGGGTAGGCGACGCATCTGCAATTGCGGATGTCTATGGGCAGCGGTCGCTTCGCCATTTTGGCGGATTTAGATGGCCGCTTGCTCATTCGCCACCTTTTTGTATATAAAAAAAGTATCTGGATGAAATTTGACGTAGGTGTAGATCATAGCCTGGAAGAACACCTAGGCTATTATTTTTTTTATTTAACGCAGACAGAGTCGCCGGCGATGGCTAGTATTATACATAAAATATCCTACAAATCGTAAGATATGAAGCAATTGGAAAGGAAGAAACTGAGTTTAATTAATATTATGCAAACTGTACGTAACAGATAATGTAATATGTTATTTTTGACGATTTTCCAAACGAAGGACGAATGTTGATGACCTCTAACTCGGTTTTCGTACAAACACAAAAACAAAACATACTGGGATTATTTTAATGTTATTTAAAAAAAAAAACAGAGATATAACAGGAGAAATACGTCAAATGAATATGGATGAAGAGATTTTTATAGATTAAATCTTACTAATATTATAAATGCGAAAGTTTAGATGGTTGGATGGGTGTTTGTAAGGGTTTGGAGCCTGAACGGCTGAACGAATTTCGATGAAATTTGGTACAGATGTTGAGGATAGTCTGAAAGAACATATACTTTTTTTTTAAAAAAAACACGCGGACGGAGTGGCGGGCGAAAGCTAGTCAATTATAAGCTAGTGTTTATAAAAGTTAAATGTAGAATTAAATTAATCTTTACATGTGGCCAGTGAACTGAGTCCGTTTGCATTTAAATTTCGAATTTGATTTTTATTGTCGATTAACATAATATTTACGTTAAAATTTCAATATAAATTGGTGGAATGTTTCGCAACACATCTGAGCGGAAGCTTTATGAATAACTGCATTCTATTTTGCATCATTTTAAAATATAAGGCCGAGTACACACTTAAGGAATTCTAAAAAACATCGTAACAAAGAAATTTCCTATTTCTTTGCCTTTAAACAACATCTGTGATAAATCCCAATTATTTACTTACAACGATGTAATTTTTGATTACCATAGATATAAAAAAAATGATATTTTAATTCAGTTCCGCGTGTTTTATTGTACAGTATACTAGTGTGTACCTGCCCTAAATGGCCATATAATGAAATCAGCAGTGTGCAACTGCATCTGAAGACGATTATCACACTTGGCACATCTCACTGTGAGAAAAAAGAAATAGAGCGTTCGCGTTTCGTAATGTGATATATTGTGTTCGGCGTTCACTTCATCCGTTCCGTACTGACGATTCACATTTATAACTCCCCGCACAGCCGCGTTGTGGAACGGTCTGTCCTCGGTGGTATTTCCAAACCAATACGACTTACGTATACTTCATGCGAGCCTACAAGTTCCTCAAAGGCTGGCAACGCTTCTGTAGTTCCTCTGGTGTTATGTACATGGGCGTCATTGACCACCTTTATGTTACCGCCGCTTGTTTCCCCCCCTTCTCTTATAACATAAAAAATAAAGGCGAAAATATACATGCCAGTAAAATGTACCTGGTATGCCAGGTACTGGCACAATACGTTTACATGCCAGTATGCATGACATGAATCAGTGTCAATTTTCGCACATTCTTATCCTCCCCCTTTTTAAACGACTTCCCAAATTAAGGAGGTACTTAATTCGTCTGTAAGTTTTTTTTAGCACATTTCAAAAAATTAAATATGCTAGCTTCTTGCATACATCTAGAAGTCGATTATTTAAGAAAACGATAGATTAGCGGTCACAATTTATTTAATAAAATTTTAATTATGACGTCACCTTAGATTACTTTCAAACAATTTCTCAATCTAGTATTATGCGATTGGTAAATTATATAAAATTTTTCGCATTTGCATATTTATGATTTTAATAATGATTAAATTGATGTTATTAATGTAACTGAATGAAGCCCGCTACACAGTTTTGAACGGTGACTGCTTATTGAAGACTGAAAGTTTGTAGCCGACTTATGGCCAGTTTGTCAGATATGTTTAATCAATCGTTAGTGTTTTGGTTCTATAGATTCTTGAAATGCGTTTCCGAACTATGTAACTTGATTTGTACTCCTTAGAAAATTTAATTTAACCTAACAATAATGAATCACTAAGTTACGATATATAACGTCAGTAACCCAGCATTAGTATGTGAACCAAAATGTTAGTGGTTAGATTCCAAATGTAATCATACTGATATTATAAATGTTTAGATGAATGGATGGATGGATGTTTGTTAGAGTTTGTAGTTTTAAAGGCTGAAGGGATTTCAATGAAATTTGGTATAGATGTAGAGGATAGCCTGGAAGAACATATAGGCTACTCACTTTTGTTTTTTTTTTAATTCCACGCGAAAGGAGTCGCGAGCGAGTCTAGTTTAAAATATTTGTGGAAACTATGCCAAAAATTTATTGCTCTATCTGTATTCATAGAGAATGACAGATAATTAAAAATGCCATCATAGGTATGGAAAATTCCTTCTGTTTCATGACCTTCGTAAGGTCTGTTTGGCACGGGTTTAGGCAATGCTCCAAGTTTGGAGATTGTTTAAAATAAACATGTATCATGATGAAATTCTACTTCAGAACTCATTACATACGTGTTGGAAGAAGGGGAAACAAAATTATCTAGTCGTATAATACTTATTAGTTTTTTAAACTCAGTAGTTTTTACTTGAATCAAATACAGACAAAAATACAAATCTTTCCTTTTCATATAATAATATGTATATGTATAATAATACGTCATGCATATAATAATATGAAAAGGAAAGATTTGTATTTTCGTCTGTATTTGATTCAAGTAAAAACTACTGAGCACATTTAAAAAAAAAACTTTTACCATTACAAAAACAATTTATCTATGAGTAACATAGCCTATATTTTTATTATAGCTTAATTTTAAGCGGACGTAGTCGCTAGCAGTGGCTAGTAGTTGGTAATTTGACAAGTTAGACAATAATTATTTACTTTTGATAGTCATTTTTTCGTTGACAAAGCCTAATACATCGTGTAGCATAAAAAGCGTATTTTGAAGGTTGAATTATAATATCCGATAGGACAAAGAAAATCTTTAATATACGAAACATATTAATGCTATATAATATAGTTACAAAATCAACATAGTAATCTGCAATGCATGTAAAAAACATCTTCGTATAAGTAATCAAATATTTTTTACGAGGTCGTGTGTTCGTGAAAGGCGTGAATCGTCAAATGTGCTTTACCGAAGTGTGGATAAGCATGCGAGAAAGGCTTCGATTATGACATAGACTTTCTCTAATATTAAAATTCATCATCAAAATGGCTAATAGGACTTTGTCACAGTAAGTCTATAGCGCTGATTGCTATATTTTTTAAACAAAAAACATGCGGCTATTCATTACTATTACTTATGTCTCTGTAATCAATTACTCTTATTTCTAGAAATGGAATTTATAAACGAACTAGCTGTGGCCCTCGACTTCGTGTGTACGAAATTATGAAAATATTAATTACGAGTAGCTGTCTTCTACGTTTATCCTAAATTTCAGCGAAATTCATTAAATCGTTCTATATATGAAGTAACAAACATGCATCCATCCAAACTTTCGCATATAAGTCAATAAGATTTCTTATAACAAAGTTATGTATGAAAAACCCGAATAAAAAAAAGAAATTGCCATCTTCCAATAAAGCTCCGATATAGTTTATTCTGATAGCGACCCAATAAAACTCCAATCTTAACGCTCTATTAATTCCCTTCGGCTTCAATAAAATTCATAAAAGACAAAAAGACTAGAAAAAATTGTGTTCAAGATTATTAAAATAATCTTCACAATCGAATACCAGACATTAAAAAATCGCAAGAATTTTGCCATCGAGTCATAGATTCTCTGCCTACTTTTAGTTACTAGCGTAATAAAGACCTTGTAGTATGATATCCGTACTCGATGTTTGTAATTTGTAATATGAATGTCTCGTACACTGACCCTGCACCTTTCACCGATGTATCGTATCTAAGCCGTAATATCGATAGAAGACAATCGTGTACAAAAGCTTTGAACAATGCCAGTAATAGATAAAGCAAAGAGTAAGAATTTCTATACAAATAAATGCGATCTTTTTCATACGAGTTTTAAATCCCTGAAACTCGCAAATAAATGATTATTTATTAATTACAAATCTAATTAAGGAGGTGTTCGATGTTCAACTTAACTACCATAATCTTAAGGTTTGTTTTTTTAGTGACTGCAACAATGTAATTTGATGGACAATGCCTATTATGTATTAGTCACATTGAAGAGTTGATACATAATGCATTCTTTATAAAAAGAGATCATTACGCAGTCTAGACAGACGGAAGGCTGAAAATTTGGACTAAACATTAATGACTGTTAATGTAGGGCCAGGGAACTAGCGGGAGGTAAGGTGTAAGAAATGAAATTAAATAATTTTTTATCTTATTTATTTGGTTTTTTACTTTTGAAAACATTCAATTTTACAGCAGCATCATCATCATCAACTTGCCCTTATCCCTTATGGAGGGTCGTCCTATCTGAAACCACTCCTTTCTTAAGCATATCCTTTTTCACACAATCCATCCATACTTTCTTCGGTCTTCCTCTTCCTTTTAGCCATCCACATTCATTCTTAACATTTTCTGGTTTATGTCCCCATCGTCTCGTCGCATAACATGTCCATACCACGCTAACCTTTTGCTTTTCAATTTCTCCACCACTTCAAATTCTTTACAAGCATTTTCCATAAATGTCAAACACTTCAAACATAATGTTAATTAACTGAGAGTTGTTTGCTTTTGTTTGAGTAAAAAGGAAAGTTATTCTCGTTTTGACCTTTAATTATAAATGTCTAACTTATTTGATATTTAAACTACATTGAATGGCAGTGCCTGTAGGCAATAAAATGGGGACGCGAATATAAGAGTGGGTTATCACTGCTAGAACACACAATGTCAGAATGTCATATATTTTTAATCTATTATAAAAATAAACCAGGAATATTTTTTGTCTAGGAGCATCGTATAATAACAGACAGCAAAGAAATTAAAGTTAAAGTTTGAATTATATACATTTTAGGTTAAGTGCACAAAAAATTAAATTTTAAAATCATTTTTTGTGAAGTAAACGCGATTGCTACGGCCATACAAGATTTCGACCTTGCATAATATCTTTGTAAGACGGAATATAATGGATGCTAGCAAAATGTTCACGCCCCATTAACTTATTGCTTAATTTTCTTATAATTGTACACGCAATTATAAATACGATAGATTAACATAGGTCAACCAAAATTAAACATCCCGGCTTTACTTGCGTGGAAATAGAATAGTAAGAAAAATATGAAAATACCGAGGTTTTTTATTCATAGTAAGGGTATTTATTAGTTAATATTTTTTTAGTTTTGTAGTTTGTAGTTCATTTGAAACAAACAATGATATCTTACTAATATTATAAATGCCAAAGTTGCACGGATGTTTGTAGCCTAAACTGCTAAACAGATTTCAATTAAATTAGGCATAGATATAGAGGACAGTCTGGAAGAACACATAGGCTAATTGGTTTTCATTATGGGCGTCCGAAATCGTGGGTGAAAGCTAATATTTTTATAATATTAGTACACATTTTAAAACACAAATATTCTACGTATTTTGAATTAGAAAAAAAGTTTTTTTCGAGTTCAGCTCGGTGTCTATCAATGCGAAAATGATTTTAACAGCTTGCTAAATATTTACACTGGAATGCAAACATTTCAAAGACAAGGTCGTTCCTGTGATGCAATAAAAAGATCTCATGAGATATTACTCATAACTCTTATTTAACTTTAAATGTAGCTCTTTTCATCTTTTAGTTTTTCACCTGTTTTATTACTTTTTAAGTGGCGAAACTATTTTTGTATTCAATTGTTTATTTTCCTCGCAAACACGAGGTGCTAAAGATAAAAAATAATTCTCTACCATTTATTTTTGTCTCGGAGTGTACACTTTCATTGCAACAGAAATATCTTTTTCGACCTTAAAAAATTTAAAAAAAAGAGAATTCATGTTACCAATTACTTTGACAAATGTTCGATACGCACGTAAACAATACATATAAGAAATAATTCGTATGGGAAATGTTCTTTAGAAAGTATATTGAAAGAGCACGCGATGGTATCGGCCGGGAATCGATCTGAGACAATGGAGCGATCGCTTCCGTTGATCTATTCATCATTAACTTGCGTAATGCATTTATAACAACGCAATTTGATAATTCTTAACATTAACTACATGTTAATAAACATAAAGGAGACATCTCTACAGCCACCCAATCCTGCATACTTGTAAAATGATAGATAATAAAATAACTGTAATTATTTCACTCCTAGTTATGTAATTTAAAAAAAAAAGCACCAATTCTAAGTAATGTCACGTTTTTTTTAAAATAATAGTGTGATTATAAAAACAGTTTTGTTATGAATGCATTTATTTAAATGATGTCAACGAAAACATATAACATTTTCGTCTTGAATTATTCTCAGCGTGTAAAAAAACCGAAAGTTTTAAAAGATAGTGATCTCAAGTCGAAGTCAATCCGCATTTGCGCTCAGTTTATCAGGGAAAGGAGGTTTTTTCCCCTCCTTTCACTACGAACTCTGACATCATCTTATAATTTGACGCTTTGAATTCAATAAACGATTTACTATGAAAGATGTCTCTTAGAAATCTTCGTAAACAAACATCAGGTAATACTTTGAATGCAAAACTAACCTTAACTCTAATAAATTATTATTTCAACAAGCTTGGATTTTAGGTTGAATAACACAATAAGTGCTAGTAAAAGCAACGTGATCTGTAAAGATAATCAGTAAATAGCAAATTACATCATTTCCCTATCACTTTAAAGGTTAAACATGTGCTAGTTTGCGCCTATATATTTTAGTAGCAAAGAAACATATAAGTATATTTGCTATTAAAAGAATTTTATTTAATTTAAAACATTTAAAACAACAACAACAATCATTCATCATCTTAACATAAATGTTAAGTAGACATGACAAAAAGTGAAACTCTACTTTCCTGTAATAACAAGCAAAACTCAAATGTTTTCGTTTATTCCTAGTACTCACGCGCCGACAGCTAGCGGTAACCACGTCGGGTGGTGGCGCAGTGGCTCGAGCGAAGCGGAGGCGGGCACGGGCGCGGGTCGGAACTCGCTTAGCACTCTCTTCACCAAGCGTGCACTCACGGCGAACAGTATCACCATAGCCAACACACAAGTACCTCCGAATACTGCCCATAGTGCCTACAAACAATTAGTGCAGTTTGAAATAAGTTTTTCTGACTTAAATGAAGTAAGTTTGAAGTAAGTTTCGTTATGACTTAATACTTACATAAGTTGCCATTGTGATCTTTTTAGCTGCCAAGGGATCTGCAAAAAACTTAAATTCTTGTTCAACAATGTTACTTATGATATCACAGTTTTACATGTTTTAGCTATTAATTATTTTTATCGTTTCAGAAATAGTATAATCTTACCATAAGCGGTAGCGTTTCCCGCAGGTCCAATACAGCCGCGTTCATCGATTAAATTCACTCTTGCTAATAGTTTGACATCAAGTACGATATTGCGCGGTTCGCTTCGCTCTCCATTCCGCTTATCGCTCCGCTCAACAGTGGGTAGTAGCATCCATCGTGGACCGTCAGGTAGTGCTACCGGAGTATCGACATCAACGCGACGAGACACCGCATGAGCGAACCAGGGAGATGGATGTGCGTCTGATACCATCTGTTTGCCGATACTGTGATAAAAAATTTATAGTTCATCAATTCAGTTGGCACGTAGTTAAGAGTGCTCTTGTTATCGACGTGCCAAATCAAATATCAAATCTACCAGAGTCAACAATTTTACTAAGCTTGTTGAGATCTAAGTATGTATGAGGCTTGTTTGTTTTGACTTCAATACGTATATGTTTGGTTGATATTTTAGAATTTACTGATTGTTATTTTAGGATCAGAATGTTTATTCATTTGAATATGTTTATGATGATCTCATTATAACAATAACATTTATATAATAATATAAATGTTATTGTTATTTGCCGTACCAGTTGGCTAGCAGCTAGCGACGTTTATTCGAAAATGTATTTAGCGCGGTATTGTGAAAACTAGATAAAGGATAATCGTACTAAATAAAGAAGAATTTGTGATCAACTTCATGCGAACTAAATCGTAGATTATGCAAAAACAATTGAATTAATTTAATTCTTTTGTTATTTTTAGAGACTCCTTAATAATTAACAATGCGTTTTTGCTAATTTTTTTTCACAGTAATATTGACCTAGTTCGTTATTACCACGATGTAATCTATTTCAGCTCGCAACATGTTCTAAAATTAACATCAGCTTTGAGGATGATTTGTGAATACAATTTGTATGCGTTGAATTGTTTACAAAACAACATAACAATGCTGTCTGATTCTTTTCATGTACGTAAACTTTATAAATCAAAGATAAAGCATGTTAACGTTGAATTTACACTGCAGAAAAACATGTTTGAAACATATAGATATCACTATTTTTTTCAAAAGAATGAAAGAGATGAAAGAAAGAGAGAACATATCTGAAGTTGTAGCGAAAACTCTTGCTTTTTAAATTACAGTCGAAAGCCTAAAGAATAGCCTCCGAAGGCGAAAGATTTATAAAGTGTTTACACCGTAAATTATGAACTAACAGAAGCGGTTTATTAATTTCACTTATAGAAAACGTTATCCAGAAGTAACAGCTATTTTTGTAACGTTTATGTATAGTGTTTATGTAATGACTAGATTTTAAACGCGACTTCGACGCACGGAATAAAAACATAGTAGCTAATTTCCATTGGGACTGTTTTGGAGATATGTAACAAACTTTCGCATTTACAACATTAGTATGATTAAAATCAATTAGGTAAAGGAACCCATAGCTTCTCAATTTTAATTAAATAAATGTTTAATTAATTAAAATTAATAGACGAGAAGTTATTTTATATTTTTATATCACTGGCTGGAAATATCTTAAATTGTCTATGGCCGTGTTTTGAAGAGTGTTAGATCGTGCGCAAACCAGAAACTAAACTATCGCACAACTGTTTACTCTCGCTTTGATACCTTTGAGCTTATATAGGGGTAATACTACTCGATTTTTAGTTTTGCAAACAGTTAAATAGGCTGCGAAACAATCGACAATCGCCTTTAGTGTTTAAATTAACGATAAAAACATGTTTTTTTTAATAAACCTGTGATTACGGCTTTATGGAGATAAAATTGTTTAAAGTATTTTGTTATAATTTCTTTTATCTATTGAATTTGTATGTACAAATACCTGACAAAATAATACATCTTCCTCAGATCTGGTGGCAGTCTGTATGGGAAGGGTGGCGGGGGAAGCGACCATGTGACGTTGACGAATATTTCTCCATGTATGGAGACAGTGTGCGCTGACACTTGGGGTATAGGCAGCCGCGGGGAATGTGCGCATGAGCATACTCCGGACACGCATTCTGGAACAAAGTATAATGCGATTAATTTATTTGACCCATTGGTAATGCAAGGTTTTTGTTACATACTAGTTTTAGGGCCTGTCCCACAATTCTTGAAAATTGTTAGATAACAATCCAACCTATAAAATATGTGGAAACATCGGATTTTGGTACTCGTCACTATTAAGCTATGTGAGCCTCTATCAGCCAGTGGTGGGATAGGCTCTTATTCTTTTGTTTAATTAGTATAAGATAAAATTAGGGTTATTATTAGCATGTTGTCGAGGTCAACAATAAATCAATTTAAATGATTAATGTTCTAAATATCGTAATATATCATTTTAAAATGAATTATTATCTAAAAATAACCCTTTTAAACCGCACAGAAACAATACTGGACGTACGAATGGAAAGCTATTATTTCTTTACATTCGTAATCCGGGTTGTTAAAATAGATTTTTAATGTTAGACAGAATGTTTTGTAAATGTTGTTTTACTTGTTTTATGGACACTATTTGCTTGTGTTTATTGTATTAGTTACGGAGTCCTAACATTAATATAAACTATAGTACGAGAAGCATACATTTTAGTGAAAAGGTCCTGTGTAATTATAACAGCTGACAACCTTAATTCTATTGCTGAAACATTGTGCGAAATATCTTTACATCTGTTTTACCAATTAGTTTGAGGGTAACCATTAGGGTTGGCGACAGGCAGGCGGCTGTCATAAAAATTATCCCAAATCATTAAGGGTTATAAAAATTGTGGTTCGACAATTGAATGCGGTAAAGACGTGATTATGACAGACATGGCAGTTATATCATCGTCTCGCCACAATTAGTAGACAATTCTACATTACCATTCAAACTTAATGCCGGCTCAGACTAGAACGAGGACATCACAATTTTAAATGTATTTAACTCGCAGTGGCTTCATCTGACACGTATTAAGTTTGTAGCTAACTATAGTTAGTTTAAATAAGGTTGATTAGTTTCATAAATCACGCGTATTAAAAAATTGTATGAAGGTACCATACTTAATAGTCTGGCATCATAGTGACGGACATGATCGCATAGCGAACAACTATGAACTATCGATAATCGATCTAATAAAAAGAAACATCTAAGCACACTTATTAATTAAACTAAGGAACAGTTGTTATAGTGAAAATAGCTATATTTATGACTATAATATTAACAAATTCTACTTACTTGTAGATTATGCACAACCGTTTTAGTAATAAATATTTATTAACTTTCACACTTTGTTCTCATTATCGATTTAACGTTGAATAACGTAATGAATTGTCAAAACAATCATCCATATATAATATGAAGGTTATCTTTATTTTTAGACAAACTATACGAGCTTTTATACGAGCCGGTATAAAGTGTGAATTGTACAACACCTTCTAGTTCAACATTAACGTTGGCGGACGTGTGCCCATCCCACGGGTGTGCGATGAGTTTGACTGCGTACGCGCAGCCCGGCCGCACCGCGCAACCCTCCGCTACAGGACTCGGCTGGGGAGGCACTACCCACCATCTAGACTCCTAGGTAACACATACAAGTATAACTAACTACGGGACAACAATAGCAGAACATTTTTTTCACAAGAAGAATAAGTTAGGAAAAGTTTGCTTAATAGTTAATTGCTTAATATAAGCTTTTATTTTCAACATAGAGGTACCACAATTCGCCAAAATAGCGAAGCGATCCCTGCCTACAGACATCTGGATTTTCAATCGTTAAAACACAGAGGGCTCGCACAAAAAAGTATATTTCTTCTACCTATGCGTCTTGCCACCGTTAAAATCATTTCCCCTCCCCTTCCTTATACATATATCGTAGAAAGGGAAGAGGACCAAAATTAGATGATTAGACGAAATGCTTAATTTCTTCCACTTCACGCCTGTCTCCTGTATGCCCGTGGTATTAACAGGGTGATCTAACCCATTAGTGCAAAACACATTACTGCGGACTCTACAAGTTATATTAATAGTCAAAAGACTACGTTTAAATGAAATATGTAAAAAAACTTAGGGCCAGTCTCACCAAATGGTAAATCTATACTATTACAATAAAGCGTAAACACACACTTATTTGTTGCCAAAGATGTCAGCAATTACAGCATATTTTTGAATAATTCTTTGATTTATAAAAAGCCCCTACACTTACGTCACGCTTTAGACTATATTTTTTCACGCCATTAACTTAGGGGGTAAATAATTTGGATAAAAATCATAATGTGAGAAAGAGACCATAAGTTGCTGCCAAAATCAAGATAGTAAGATTGCCAAGGTTTGTCATGTCATGTCATTTTGACATTTACTATTGATAATTTGACAAATGTAAACTATAAAATAAAATTCTCATAATTTCATGCGGATGAAGCCGTACGGGAACAGCTAGTTATCTAATAACAATCGAACGTGAAAAATATGTGATGGGTATATCGGATTTTGTTCCCTTATCTGACAGTGACGTCATTTTATTATCTGAGCTCTATCAGCCAGTGGTGGGACAGGTCCTTTATCGTGTATATGATTTCGCTTTCAGAAGTAAATCTTGTTAACAGCGAAAGCAAAGTTTTATCGAAGCCGTTTCACATCGGGAACTTCATAATTAGGTTCTATATAGATTTATAATTTGTTTTGGCCTCCCGCCAAATCAATATCGGCATCCAGTTGTTTTCTTCACAATTTTTATTGAATATTTTACTATACCGTGACGTGATACGAATTCTTTTGTTAAAAGAATAATAAAAACATTATCTTCACGGTAGATATAACAATGGTAGAGTCTACATGTGATTTCGATTGTAGAAAGAGACAGAAAGATATTGCCATCACTGAAAATGTTTTTGAATCAATTTTTAAGCAGTAAACGCATAACAGTACAGTTAATGTATTACGTAATTTTTTTTTATAACGTATGGTGGAAAACGAGCAAACGGCCACATGAATCCGCCAAAATGGCGAAGCGACCGCTGCCCATAGACTTCCGCAATTACAGATGCGTTGCCCTACCCTTATACAACGGAGGAGGAGACGCACATAAACTGGATATATCCCCTTCCTGTGCATCTCCTCTACAGTCAAATCCACTTCCCCTTCCCATCCTCTCCTTTTAAGAAAAGGGTGGTAAAGAAAAAGGGACTTAAATTAGGCCTACGGCACCACACTCATCAGACGAAACACGGAATTGCTTCCATTTCACGCCTGTCTTCTGTGTGGTCGTGGTATTACACCGGGCGTGCCGGCCCATTCGTGCTAAGATGTTAAAACGGGCACTACCACAAAAAAAATCATATTTTTTGATGATGATGATGTAAAAAGAAAGTGATTAAATATACGAACGATCAGTAAAGTATTGGTTTACGTCCAGTTTATATTATTCCAGCGCTGGATTACTGGATAAAGTAAGCTTACACTGTCCATTGGATACTCGAATATGAAACTACTAGGTCTGAGCTATTAAATAATTTTGTAAGAAATTGAAATTAATGTTTCCCTATGTTAATTTATATTTCAAATTTCAACATAGAGTTACAGAAAATTTTCCTCAATACCGTAATTGAATATTCTTAACTAAAGTAAATTAAATGTTATTCAAACTTTGCTAAGTTGTAATAACATTTGGAATTGGTAAACTTCTTTCTTGTTATTTAAGTTTATTCAACTTAATTGGAGAGACTTCTGTATTTACTTAACGTAATTAGTACAGCGTACGTCGGAAATTTCAGAATAAATGTAATCTATAAGAGGAAACTGTTTGTTCCTTTATTACGTGAAAAACCACATATTATAAGGGACCATCAACCAAAGAAGATTTTTTTTTAATAATCTATACTAATATTATATAGCGGAAAGATTTGTATTTTTTGTATGTATTGTAATAACTTAAAAACTACTATGTTATCAGTGAGTAAAATAGGCTATGTTTTTTTTTTTTTAAATTTCAGACGCGAAGTCGCGAGTAACAGCTAGTAGATAATAAATAGCTTACATAAGCTATTTATAATTACTTGAATTATTTTTATAACCGACGATACGCGGTGTAATATAACATGTTACACAGCGAGCATTGATATAAATTAGTGCGTAGTTCGCAATAAATGTTCGCCGTGTAACATACCGCATAACGTTGGTTATTACGTTTTTATAAACAAACAAGTTGTGGGTTGGCAACAGTTAGCGTAACATTTTTGTAAGTTGTCTTTTTATTGTCTCTACTTTTTGAAGAAAATGAGAATATCAATACATTTTTCTACAATGGAAACACACCCTTATACTTACCCCTGGAATGTTATATTCGTAACACATTGGCGTCATGCAGTCCACAGTATTGGTCACGCTGCGCACCTCCAGAGAGTAGTCTGATGCTGGTGGACCTGACGCAAAAAAAAAGATTTCCCATTTTCATCATCATCATCATCATCATCATCACCAGCTCACTATCCCCCACTAAGGGGCTCGAAGTCTACTCTAACTTAGGGTGACTAGGCCATAGTTAACCACGCTGGCCAAGTGCCGGTTAACACATATCTTTGAATTGCTTCGCCGTGTAGGTTGCATTACGAAATTTTTCTATACTTAAAACCTAATTATGATACAATTTATTAATAGGAGACTTTTAGACCACTTATTCTTAAAAGTCGCTTTTTAAATAAAGATTTCGAGATTATTCTTTAAAAAATAAAATAGAAATAAATTATGAAATCAAGAATGGATGTCGCATTAAAGATAGATTGTAGAGCTAGGCATAACGTTGAAAACTTTAGTCAGGGTCATCGGTAAACGCTATCTCACTTTAATTTAAGCCAATACGCAAATATGTGAAAGAACTTGTATATCGATGGAACGTAAACATCGAATGAACGCGTGGGTATATTGAATGAATCGACTTGTGGTAGAGTTTAAAAATAAATACTCTCTGCCTACCACTGTAAAAGATTGAACGTGAGGTTGAATCTACCATGAAAAGAATCAAATACCAATAGATGGATATATAGACATCCTTTTTATTCTCATTGAAAAGTATAAAGCTATGTTTTAAACATGTTTTCCGCAGTGTAAATGCATGACGATAAAAACTTTCTTCGCAATTAAAACATGACGTTTACGTTTGCATTTAATCACCGGATATGACAGTTTCATATCAAAGCTGTACATTAATCTTGGAAAGGATTTCCTGTTGATTTCAACTATTTAAAGTATCTTTTTTTCAACAGATGAGCAAAGCAATTTACATTTCCCTTAAATCAGTGGTACAGCCCGCTTTAACATCTTCACACGAATGGGCCGGCTTGCCCGGTGCAAATCCAGGACCACACAGATAACAGGCGTGAAGTGGAAGCAATTTCACATTTCGTCTGATGAGTGTGGTACCGGAGGCCTAATTTTAGTCCCTTTCCATTTCCACCCTTTTCTTAAGAGGAAAGGATGGGAAGGAAAAGCGAATTAGACGGTGGAGGAGATGCATACGAATGGGAAATGTTCTCTCTATGTGCGTCTCCTCCTCCGACAATTAAGGCTAGGCAACGCATCTGCAATTGCGGATGTTTATGGGCGGCGGTCGCTTTCCATTTCGGTGGATTCCTAGAGGCCGCTTGCTCGTTTGCCACCTTATGTTATAAAAAAAAATCTCAGTCTGTATAACAAAGCAATAAAAACCAAAATCTGACCTTAGTGTCTTAAGTGAAACGAAACGTGAAAAATTTTCACCATAGCACATGGTGTATGAAAGTATATTTTCTTAACACCCTTCTCCATTTCCGTCTTATGTTTTTAATTATTAAAATTAGAACCCATTATGAAAGTATCATTTCACAAAGTCATAGATAATCTGATTGAGCGTTGGTGGCTCAGGGGTTTAAATTGACTTGTAATCTACAACTCTTGGGTTCGAATCCCGCCATGTTACCAATGTTATTTTTCGAAATTTCATATGTACATAAATTACCCGACGTTCTTACGGTGAAGGAAAACATCTTGATGCATATATCGGCGAAGATATTCAAAGATATGTGTATTCATCCCGCAGTGCATCGTGGTTGACTATGGCTTAGGGTAAGCTCCGAGCACCTCGTTAGATTCTTTTAGTGAGCTGGTGATGATGATGATTGGTAATCTGAACATGTATTCAATACGATAGCGTCCGTTTATTTATCGTACAGTGAAATTATTTCACACCCACCTTTAAAATTGACTAGATCGAGCGTTCGACTGCTGCGTTTATAAGAAAAAATATCGCACAAACATCCGTGGGTTTGATAAAAATCGTTAGGAATCCGTAGAGTGATTTGAAACTGTGTGCCCTGTGTTAGGGATTCCCGAACTACTGAATAAAGGATATCTCTTAATTTCTAAAATACTCAAAGTTTTCAAAGAAATAAGCATTTTGAAAGTCATATTAAAATGTGTTTTTTGTGAATTCAGCAAGTTCGATTATGTAAGTACAGAATATAACTCGAATTTACTCTTAATACCTGAAAAATTAAAATAAAATAGAGCGTGTGAACACCTAAAACTAAACTATCGCAAAACTGTTTAATCTTGCTTTGATACCAGTGAACTTGTGGGTGCGCACAATAGTTACTCGATTTTTAGTTGTGCAACTAAACAGTTGAATTGGCTGCGAAACAATCGACGATCAACAATGCGCCCGCTCTAAATCTAACGGAATACTACAATGTCTTAACCCTCCTCTGGAATTCAAAAACACATTCCTTTTTGTATAAGTCGTTAACAATAACTTTAAAGATAAGATAGGTGAATGAAATGGAACAATAAATACATTGTCTACAGTTTGACGCATTAGAAATGTTATTAGATTGTTCGCATAACAAACAGCGATGATTCCCAAACATTTCCTGTCAGAACAAAGCAACGGTACCTTCAAAATGTGGAAATACCAATAACATAGAATATAGGTAAATACAAAAAATCGCAAAAAAAAAACAAGTTATTTATTATAAATTCGAAAGTTATGTGGATATTTGTTAGAGTTTGTGACTGAAATTTGGCACAGATGTAGAACATAGTTTGAAATAACACATAGTCTACTTACTAAGTTTCTTTCTAATTTCACGCTGACAAAGTCATGGGCAAAAGCTAACTTATGAATAATTTTCCAACCATCAGCCAGTGACGTTTTAATACTGAAATCTTTGATCTATTATTGAGATACTGTTTAAAAGAAAGAAGTTAACATTACCAATGCTTGGTAGCCATGTCACGTTGAGCTGAAGCTCATGATCTGCTCCTTCTAGGGGCAGAGGATGTACCTCAACACCTAGCGGCAGCGCAGCGTGCTGTACTGCATGAAGCTGCGTCATACCAGGGTCCTGGAATTAAAGTAATATGTCATAAATATGATCCTATAATCCACTTATTTTAATAATCTTTTCAAAAGTACAGTTTGGGTTAAAAAAAAATTGGTCCTAATGTAATAATTGCGAACGTTTAGACGGATGTTTGTTAGAGTTTCTAGCCTAAACTGCTGAACGGATCACGATAAAATTTGGCATACACTTAGAGGATAGTCTGGAAGAACACATAGTCAACTTACTTTTGTTTTTTTTAATGCCCCGCTGACGGAGTCGCATGAAAAAACTAGTACAGAAATAACTATCACTGGATTTGGTTGTTTAGAATTTAAATTGGGAATTACATCTTAGAATTACGTTTTAAAATATATATTACTAGCTTTCGCCCGCGACTCTGTCCGCGCGGAATTAAAAAAACAAATGCGAGTACCCTATGGGTTGTTCCACACTATCCTCTATATATATATATGTGGGGTTGTGGCTCGATCAAATAAAAATAAACTCGTTAACTATCGCTGTTTTTAATATTTACACCATTTTACAAAAAAAACATCTTATTACATCGTCGTTCCTCTTTTTTCTCCGACTCCCAACTTAAAACTAATTTTAAACGAACGTCAAAATATAAAATTCGAAACCAATTAAAAAGAAAACATATTAAAAAGAAACATATTTAACCTCTTTATAACCTCTTACAACCTCCTTATCCTACATATATACCAAATTTCATCGAAATCCTTTCAGCGGTTTAGGCTAGAAACTATGACAAATATCCATCCATCTAAACTTTCGCATTTATAATACTAGTAAGATAAGTATGAAGTATTATAGTCCCCCAGACAAGAAAGTTTTTATCTAACGATAGTTCAATCGGGTCGTCAAATCATATAACGGCTCTACTTTAAAGAATGTCCTAATCAAAATAAGTTTTATTAATAATACTTTAAACAATATATTAACTTTTATTACTTCTTCAATAGAACATCGAAACAAATTCAGTTTAGTGAATGATTCAGTTCGCGGATCATTGTCCACAGACGAGAGAAATATTACATTAATAGAAGATTTAATTACCATATGCGATCAGCGAAAGCGCGATCCAAAGCAAACACATCACACGTCAGATTTACAACGGTACGGTGACGCAACTTGTCTAATAACAGCTGGCAATATTCATGGAATATGTAAAATAACAGTCGGATTTCATTGTATAACATTTATTAAAATTATCCCTTTAATTATCTTTAGAAAACACCGATAACAATGTTTGTCTCAGGTTTGTCTGAAGGGCTCAAAACTAACCCTAATATAGGGTATTAGGTTAAGTTAATCGCTGCACTGTGGGTTGACTTCACTCATATCTTTGAATTTCTTTACCGGACCGTCGCAGTAATGTATAAAATTCTAAATATGAAAATATTAAATTCGAAAGTAACTAAATAAAAACATTCCAACACAAGTTTCGCACCTGCAGATTACAAATCAACTTAATATTATGGAGAGAAAAGATTTGTATTTTTGTATGTATTGAAAAAACTCAAAAACTACTGGTAATTTATCTGTGAGTAAACTTAAAAAGGTAATTTATCTGTGAGTAACATAGGCTACGTTTTTTCTTATTTTTAAATATCACGCGGACGAAGTCACAAGTAACAGCTAGTAATCGATATTCTAATTCATTTAAAAATAAATGCCGTAGAATTTTTGCATAAGTTACTTTGCCGATTCTAGCTTAAGTCAAGGTTTACAAAGAGAGGCAGAAAGGTGTTCAGTATTCGATCAAAATCTCGTTAAATATTGCGCGTGTAGCGCACATCTCCGATAATGTAGACAATAAATATACCCAATGTAAACGTCTGCAGTCATGTGGTTCAATCCATCATCGTAATATTACGAATGCAAAATCTTTTACCGGACCGACATTTTTATGTATTACCTCACATATCGAAGTGTTTGTATTTAACAGAGTGGATAATGCTGTATGCTTGTTAAATTTACGACCCATATGTAACGTTGTGAAATTTTTTTCACAGACTATTTTACTATCGCAATTCGATTTAATCCGATAACGTTTCGTGCAAAAAATAGAAAAGTTAAAGATATCTTAAGTGCTGAACGATTTTGATAGTGAAATACTTTCAATTTTGTTGATAGTAGGGTTTTAGTTTAGTTTACAAGAGACCGTTTGAATGACAGAACACACACGTCAAGTAGAAGTAATTTTTTCAACTCGAGTTTCATCTGATGTGGAGGCTAATATTCTCTCTTCTCCCGAAGTATTTCAGGGGAGATACAGGAAGGGGAAATATGCTTTACCTTCTTTTATAAAAAAGAAACAATGGCGACAACATAATGATTTAGAGTAACCTTAGCTAAACCGATTTTCTTGAGGTCGTTGTCTTACAGAGGTACAGTCTGTTGCGCTTGATTTGTTTTTTACTGACTCGGCAGGTTAATGCTCTTGGCACGTATGTTTTTATATATGGGATTCTATTTTGAAACAAGTGTTATACGAAAAATCGCCTCTATTTGTTTGGGGATGCTGAGTTTTTGGTGTTTTTTACTTGTAAATAAATCAGTTTTCGCTGAATGTTTTACGTCAAGGTATGAGTTATGCAAGTTGTATCAGCTAAGAGAGTGACGGATTACAAATTGCAATGACTTTACAATTTTTAATCTATATTTATAGTTTGTACACACGTAGTATGAGCGAAATTACTGTAAAAAAAATTAACCTCATCTAATGTTACGTTACATTATTTAGCTCTCAGAGTGTCAGTGAGATAGACACTTTAAATATAATTGTATATATTGTACTGTGTTCAATAAAATTAAATAACCTATTTCAAACTAGACAATAGATAATCGTGACGTTGAATTGCTTGAATGATTACTTCATTTGTTCAGACAGAATAATCGTAATAAAGTTTGCATTAATCAAATAGTTACTTTTTAATAAGTTAATCAAATAGTAATAAATTAGGTTACGTTCAGTTGTTATTAAATATATATGATACGCAAGGAGTATGTTATCACGTATTAAGACAACTGCACTTACGTGAAAGAAAGGCGGTCTAGGTGGACCGTGACGTAAGCCATCGAATCCGTCATCCTTTCGTTCGTAACCGAAACTTAAACAAACGCCACTGCATTGTATAAGAAACAGAAATATACACAGAACACGCACACTTAGCACATCCATAGTTAACTAGATAAATGTTAGAAACAAAACACTTGCGTCACATATTTTCTTTGAATAAAACAAACTGCACTAAACATCCGCGTTGGAAGACATTGATTGTTTGTATCAATAAGTGATTATGATAAGCGGCTTCGGTGACTATTTCAGCCGTAACTGATATTAGCTTTGTTCGCGACGCGATAATCCAATTTTTCAAATATTAACCGATAACATACGAGTACTGCATGTTTTTAAACTTAGTAATTAATTTCAATCCTTTTTTAAATAACCATTATTGATACTTTCATTTCTTTAACCGTAATATTATCGGGATAGCGATCTAAAAACCTACCTTTGTTCAAATTTTCTTTGATTGTATTTGAAATAATTTTCGAATTGTAATAATGCCAGCTACATACGTCCAGTTTTGACATTTTAAACCGAAGAGTTAAACTGTTCAGTACAAGCTATACATAGGCAATACTGTAAATGAACAGTTGAACTGGCAGCTAAAATTGTACACACGTAGAGTTTTAACTAATCAGTTCTAAACGTGTGTAACTGACTTTAGATATCTCTAATCAAAGCGAAGACGTGATAATAGATATATAAAACAGATATAAAACGTCTGATTTAACATTTGTAAGTATTACGCTGTTTACAAGTTGGCACCTTCAACATAAAACGTAATGTGCACTTTATGACAAAGCTATAGAAACATTGCTCTGTGGCACTGTGGTAGATATTAAGGTATTGGAGGATTTACTATAAATAAGCAATACGAGTACAACCGTTTTTGTCTTATTAATCTTTAGACAGACAAACAGTCTCTTGGAGTTTTTGAAGTAATCATTCATGTCTAAGTAATAAATTCAAAGACATTACCATCATTTTTGTAGAAGAAATATGCAGCGGTGTCTAATTTTAATTGATGCGACGCCCATGGACATCCGCAAAGCATAGGTAAGTGTTTTTTTTTATTTTTATAGGGATAGGGATAACCAACATATGATGCCTGGCCTTTAATGGAGAGTAATTTATTCCACAACGCGGCTGTGTGAGGTAAGTAGTTACGCGCGTAATTGAATGCCAACCATCGCGGTGGTAACGATAACATTTGGATTTTTCGGCTGATGTGATGGTTCAGCTGCAGGGATGCTGACAAATAATTCTTAGGAACACACCCCGCGATTAAAAATCACAATTAATAAAATGTTCCTATTACGTCAAGCTATCAGAAATAATCTTTAAAAATAATAAAAGTAGGTTGATAAAAGTAATGCAGAATCATTGTCCTAAAGCTACTTTACGTCATAACAAAGATTAAGATATGAAGGCGTGGAAGTTTGCAAATTACTGATAATTCCTAAAACTATAAGATTCGACGACTGTAGAAATGTTTGCTGAAAATCAGATTTTGCAAGCCGTACATTCAAGTGGCAATGAACCTCAGTTTGGGTACCTATAAATCTAGACTCAAATCAGTCAATTTAGATATTAAGATTTTTAAATTACAGTAACAAAGTAACTATAGATTTATAACCTCCAGATATCTTATCTGGACCACAAAATAGTATTGAAAAAGACGCCTTCTGACCCCTAATTACATTAGAAAATGATATCATGACCAAACACATCTACAGTAATATATCTGGTATTAATAAAGTAATGGATTATTGGGTTATTATGATAGTAATGCGGAACACACCCGAAACTGTCGATTGCTCATCATTAAGTTATTAAATTGGTGCGTCTGTATGTTTAGTAATACGACCACATCGCAAACATGACACAAATATACTGAACAAGTGGTACTACAGTTGGACTACACGTGTGAAAGAACTACGTCAATATTTCTGACGGAAAAGGTCGATATTACAAGGATCTATTGACAGTTCTGATATGCCCCAGTTGTAAGTACTAGCTGTTGCACGCGATTTCGTCCGTATGAAATAAAAAAATGGCAAAAGACTTTATTTTTTATAATTTCATGCGGATTGCATTTCATTTTTCTTTACATTTGTCAAATTCTCAATTGCAAATGTCAAAATGACATGACATGATGACAACCTTGTTTCCTTGATGTTGGCAGCAACTTATGGTCTCTTTCCCACATTAGGGTTTTATCCAAAAAGTTACCCCCTAAGTTTAATGGCGTTAAATAATATAGCCTAAAGCGTGACGCAATTGTAGGCATTTTATTTAAAAAAGAATTATTCAAAAATATGCTATAATTGTTGACATCTTAGGCAACAAAGAAGTGTGTGTTTACGCTGTATTATAATAGTATAGATATAAATTCCTATGTACACAAAGGGATACACCGTACAGAATTGATGTAGATATAATTCGTATTCTACGTCGAGTGTTAGGCACAGCCAAGTTTGGTCGTAAATTATGTTTTGTTTTTATGGCGTGCTTACTGAAATTACGGTGCGCGGTTAACACTCCTACAAATGTACAGTACATATTCGTACGTGCAAAATAACGCTAGTAATATGTAATCAACGATCAACGTTCTATTCGTGTCGACATGAATATAAATAAGTCAACATTCGCACCTTCTCTCACGTTCAAGTTCATAACACTAATATCAACAGGAAAATATAAACTTGCCATGCGATATGTATCACGCGAGCGAAACAAGGTCCGAACTCTGACACCTCGGGCGCTATTCTCGGACTACTTGACATGTGCGATTCAAAATGTTTACACTAGTTGCTGGGAAATATTGAACGTAACTCAACCTTTTGCTCTTTGAAAAAAAAAAAGATATAAGTCTTACGGTACTTTTACTCTATTAGAGTATATTATTACAACTTTAAAGTGTAGCCTACATTGGAAAGTCTAAATACAACAAAAGGATACTTAAAACATTTGTGAAATATCGCAACCCCAAGTGGAAGAGGTCAAAAAATGTATACCAGATAAAATTTACGTTTAAATACTGACGTGCGCGAAATCCCTATAGACCCATCTTATATAACTAGAAAAGTTTTTTATTAAAAAGTGAACTTCATACAGCAGGCAGATTGTAGTCCACCTTTCCTAATAATAGGAAGTATGAGCAAAGTGAATTTTGTTAGACAGGTGATGTATAGAAAAATTATATCCTTTGCAACGTATAGCTGCTTTATGCGTCCGTAATTTCGCTACGAAGCGATCTTAAATAGGAGCCCATTAACCACCTTAAAACATCAAAAAAGTCAATTAGGTGTTTCACGATCTTTTCAATGGACGGACGTATCGCTTTAACAAATACCTAATGTTCGTAGCTTAGTCGTTGCGTTTCAGTAACTGAGTCTATGTCACGGTCACCAACGATTTACAAACCATCATCATCATCCACTTACTTTTATCCCTTACGGAGGGTCGGCACAGTATGTGCTGCTCTTCCATACATCTCTATCAGCCGTCATATCTGAATCCATTCCTTTCTTAAGTATATCCTCTTTCACACAATCCATCCATACTTTCTTCGGTCTTCCTAAACTAACAAACTAAAAAAACTCTTCGATCGATATAACTATATGTGGATTTTATAATCGGAACAGTGCCGATAGAAGGATCATCTTTATACTCTGATTTAGTTACAGTATGCAAATAGTCCATCGAAAGTAACTAAGTTCTTTGATGAAGCATTCATTTCTGAACATCCTATAGTAATGAATACAATGAAATGTATTTTTAATTCTTAGCTACTTACAATTTCCGTCACCGATGTTACTGATGGCGTAGTTATATCTTCAACCACTTCAGAAGCATTCCTATTGGTATGTCTTGATTGTTCAGTACTTGCTTCATTTGTAGTAATATCTAACTCTTTGGAACTAGGAATTTTGTTTGATTGTAACCGCACGTACGCTGGTATCAACATTTTTCTTTGACTCTTAACATCATTTAATTTACTAACAGTTGCGTTTGCAACTGAAAAACCTTCATAGTTTGTAGTTGTGTCAGTCATTTCTTGTACTTTTAGATTTAATGATGTAACGTTATTTTTTACTGTTAACAGTATTAAAAAGCAGACTTCCGACTGCCATAGCTTCATTATGATCACATTATAATGCACTATTTCGTTTCACATTATATAATTGTTTTCACTTTATTTCCAGTCTAAAATCAAAATCGCTCATTGGATAAGAATATTTTAAGCACAAAAAGAAATTTTCTTACATTTTAATTACAGTTTCCACGTGTCCACTAACGTACTCATGTCTTCGTTATCTTTGTTTTTTGTATAGGAAATAAGAAGGACAAAACCATGTTTTTTGTACAAGTGTAGTGGAAACTCACTTAGACTTTACATTCTTAACCGATCTCCATAGATTTTCTTGGGGATTATTCATCAAATTTATGAACTCCTAGTGCCTACAGGATGTAGTTTGTTTATGAAGTTGTTTTGATGTCGATGGATTATCCATACATATTACAAATATTTAAGTAATTTCAAATACGTATTCCTAATTTGTAATATTTGACGTCAATACAGTTTTTATTTACAAAAAAAGTAAACTTTTTAACGTAGATCAAAGCATCAATTATGTTGATTTCTGAAACATTACTTAAAGTAACATTGTTGTAGGAGTAATAGAGTGATTTAAAAAACATCTCCGATGTTACAATAAACCAAATAATCGATAACCATTTCTAAACACTTCTTTGAAAGTTTACAAAAATAACATGACTTACAGAATGCGCGAAACTTCGCGCATTCTGTAAGTCATGTTATTTTTGTAAAAATTCTAAAAAAAATACAATTGTATTTTTTTTAGAATTTAACCTTGCTTAACAGAATACAGAGAATGAAATAATAATTAATCAAATTATTAAAATAGTAATGTCCCATTTAGTTCTTATAGAACTAAAGAAATCAATGTTACTGTTACGAGTAATTAGAAGTTTTTATAATATGTAGTTGTGATCTGAAGTATTTGTAATTGAATATTTACTTTATATTTGTGCACATAAGTAAAATAAACTAATAAACACTAATTAAAATAAAACTTTACACTATTAATAAAGAGAGAAAAACTATCACGATAAATGTCAGTGAAAATTGCCACGTATTTTTCCGCGACGTATTTTCTCGCGTAAGGATTGTTTTTCACGTTTTCAAAGTATGTTTGGGAAAGGAAATGCGTAGCGTTCGGGAGCCGCCGGGAAACTGACGGGCTCCATAGCTACAACGTTCCTGATCCCCTACTATTGTAACTCGCACGAACTTATAACTAGAAGTAAACACGAATGTTCGAGTTTGGATAATTTGGAATTGGATTGATCACTAATATTTTGATTTACTTATATTATTTATAATTCTTTCTCTATTGAAAAATATAAACTGATTGATATGAGCCGATTCGCCATATATTTCGACTCGGCTTCGACTATAGCCTTTTTTTGAAGATTAAAAAAATGCCAGATAGAGCCTAACGGTTAAAATTAAGTAATACCTTTAATTAGAACGTGAAAAGATAAAATAATGCAAAAAATCATAGTAGTGGTGTTCTATAATAGAATGAGGGATTTTTGTTTACAGTTGTCTAAGTTAATTCAGATCGCGCGGAACCCGCGAGAGAAGTTTAATTTGCGTAAAAGGTATCGGATACTTGAAATGTAATAATATTTATATTGTACTGAACAAGATATTGCTGTCGGTGAAACAGACTTAAAATGGAAGACGGTTCATTCATTGTTTTTTTATTTAAATAAAAATTAGAAAGATGTTAATATCGTGTTTGTTACCGTGGACATTTACTGCTGCGACAACTTTAAAGAACATTGTTTATCCAAGAGTGTTCACAAAATTGTATATCACTATTTGTTTTTAAGAAATCTATGGAAATGCATGTTTTTACATACCTTTGTGCTTTCTGCATTAGTTGTACTCCATTTTGTTAAATCGCTATCTTGCAATTTTGTTCTCCAAACTACACATTTTGCACTAAAAGTCGTAGATTTCAGTTAAAACACACTTTATCACATTTTATTTCTTACTAATATCATAAATTCGAAAGTTTACTCGTAGGTGGATGGATGGATGTTTGTTAGAGTTTGTAGCGTAAACGGCTGAACGGATTTCGATGAAATTTGGCATAGATGTAGAGGATAGGCTGGAAGAACACATAGGCAACTTGCTTTTGTTTTTTAATTCCACGCGGACGGAGTCGCGGGCGAAAGCTAGTAATTATAATAATATTATCTACTCTTATTTTTCAGAATCACTTCACTTTATATAACAATTTTCATACAAGTAAATAAAAACACACCACAATGGCCTTGTACATGTTTATTGTGCCTCTTAATTTCGACGTTACAATGAAAGATTTATTGGATAAGGCTAGCCTTTAATATGGCATTGATGAGGTTTTTTCTATACTATTATAATAAAGCGTAAACACACACTTCTTTGTTGCCTAAGATGTCAGCAATTACAGCATATTTTTTTGAATAATACTCTTTTTTAAAAAAGCCCTACACTTACGTCACGCTTTAGGTTATTTACTTTCACACCAAAGTTAGGGGGTAAATATTTTGGATAAAACCCTAATGTGGGAAAGAGACCATAAGTTGCTGCTAACATCAAGAAAACAAGATTGCTATGGTTTGTCATGTCATGTCATTTTGACATTTGCTATTGGTAATTTGACAAATGTAAACAATAAAATAAAATTTTCATAATTACATGCGGATGAAGCCGCATGGTAATAGCTAGTCATACATAAAAAAGTGTTACTAAAACCTATTAATATAAATTGGAACCGGTTCTTGTCTTCTCTATTACTTTTCTTTTATATATCTAATGGATAATGAAACATTCTTTACGAGTTTTTTACGGCGACGACATTTATATTTGTTGGAAAGACCATAATTGGCTTCCAGTAAACCGTTAAGAATTTTATCTAGCGTATCATTACTTGAAGTGCGTGCGACGTTTAAACCGTAAGTTCCCACTGCAAGTGTTACATTTAGAGCCTGTCCCACCAAATTGTAAATTATCTGACAACAATCCAACGTGTAATTTGATGGAAATATCGGATTTTTTTACCTTATCTGACAATTACACTTTCAAGATCTCAGAGCCTCTATGAGCCAGTGGTGGGACAGGCCAAGAATAATTTTCGGCCGTGTAAATCCACGGTGAAGCTTGCTTTGATCGGAGGTGACGGACAGAAAACGAATTGTCAATTAAATTGGCAGATTTTTATAGATAAGCGTATTGTTGTTAAATGTTTGTTTCCATGTTAACAGAAAGTATACGATGGATTTAGAAAATTTAACTAGTAGACTATAAAAATTGTCTAATACCTGCTGGTTCACCATAAATGATTTTTGTACTTTTAAAGAAACTTTAACTGCAAGAAATATGTAACAACTAATAATAAATCTTTAGAGCAGTACAAGTAGTACAAGTAGAGCAGTACAGCAGCGGCGTACAATCACGGATTTGTCGACATTTATTTACCAAACTTGTTAGATCGAAACAGAGTGCCATCTCACTCACTCCCTATATAAAAGAGAGATAGCAATATAATTTCAATACATACTTCAGTGACAACTCACGTTATAAAATCAATTATGGCTTTGACACACAAGGATCAAGGTTATTGTATTTGGTATGTTTGAGAGTTCCACTCGACTTGAAAATTAATAAAACAAGCACTATTAACAAGGTCGTGTAAATTCCAAATAGCAAGCGTCTACGAGAGATAGGATACTCTTGCACTACTTTGCCGTCTGCATTATGACGTCACACATTAACTGACCGTACTGAAACAGAGAAACGCGAGGCGAGGTTAGTAGAACATCTTCTTACTAATCATACTAATATAAATACGAAAGTTGAGATGGATGGATGGATGGATGGATGTTTGTCAGAGTTCGTAGCCTAAACTGCTAAACGGATCTCCATGAAATTTAGCACAGGTGTAGAGGATAGCCTGGAAGAACACATAGGCTACTTACTTTTTAATACCACGCGGAAGAAGTCGCGGGCGAAAGTTGGTTATTCATAAAGGAAAGCAGGTCTAGAGGATAAATTATTACTAGTAATTAATAATTATGAATTGTTATTAAATAAGCAATATATTTCGTCTTGAAAGAGAATTTTACTCGAAAACGAAAAAGCCAGGTGGTGGCACATTCTTTCGTTGCTATGGCGACGTCTTTTATTAAAATATTTCTGATATTGAATTATCCAGCAGAAAAGAATAATTATATTATATTGAATATATCTATGGTTTCTTTCATTGTTATAAGAAGTTTTTTGTGACACCTAATAGGTTTTTTTTAATTTTAATCACGATCTTTTGTACAGGCAAAATTATACAAATAAAATGTACAAAAAATTATTGACTCACAACTTCGATAATTAGTGCGGGCCCAAAAAACATGCCAATAAAGGCCTCCTTAATGAAACGTAACTTGCCAGTCAGGGTGACATATGCTGATTAAATTAACAATCAGTAGTTAATTGTGGATAAGATAAAAAAACCTTAACATAAATTACTTTTACGATAATCTGATAAACATCTTGGTTTTTTCCCAACTTAAGATAGTTTTCTCTAACGTGGCATTACGTTGGAAATCTGAACCGATTTTATATTACACTAACTTTCGCCCGCGAGTTCATCCGCGTGGAAGTTAAAGAACAAAATTATAGTCTACTAGCTTTCGCCCGCGACTCCGTCCGCGCGGAAATAAAAAAAAATCAAAAGTGAGTAGCCTAGCCTATGTGTTCTTCCAGACTATCCTCTACATCTATGCCAAATTTCATCGAGATCCCTTCAGCCGTTTAGGCTACAAACTCTAACAAACATCCATCCATCCATCCATCTAAACTTTCGCATTTATAATATTAGTTAGATTTGTTCTTCCATACTATCCTTTACATGTATGCCAAATTTCACCAAGATCCGTTCAGCAGTTAAGGCTACAAACTCTACCAAACATCCATCCATCCACCTAAACATTCGCATGTATACCATTAGAGATAAGTTGATGTGGAGCGTTTTTTTATTTATAACTTTAGTTTTAGCTATTTTTTTAGCAGTCAAGTTGACTTCTTTGGTACACGAGTTAATAGGCCTTGAAAGAAGATGATCTAAATTGGTTTGGAGGCGGAGCAACTAACAAAAAATTGGTATTACCTATTTGAAGTAGTTTTTTATGTATTTTACAATTTTTGTTTAACTAGGGTGGGACAGGTTTATTTTTTTTCTTGTGTTACATATACAAAGAAATAATCAAGTCTAAAAGAAAATAGACAAATTGTGCGAATTGTCTAGTGTGTAAACAAATGACGTTTTCGCTTCGATAGAAAAGCTTTTTTGAGCACAGGATAGTTAATTTTTCCACTCGGATAGCAATGCCGCGTCCCCAGACCATTTCAGATAGAATAGATTGCTTTATCGAGTAAAAGACTAATTGGCATTATAGAATTTTATATTCCTTTGTGATCGAAGTCGTGGTAACAATTACCACGATACGATACTAATTTTGTCAGATGAAAGGCGGCGACAGCATGGCGCAGCGATGAAACCGCGAGATGGCTAATAAACTTCGTCTACAACGACCGAACACTCGCCAATTCAAACAGTTTGTAACAATAAACAGCGGATTGAAACGTTAGAAGAGTACAACCGATTTAAGAAATCGCATAACGACCCATACACATTTGTACGTATTTTTATGATGACGTCATAATTTTCATAAGCTTTTGTTCGCGTCAATTTAAAAAAAAAAGTAACCTGTGTTCGAGACTGTCATACATTTATGCCTTTCAATATCCATTTAGCTAGCAAACTCTAACATTCCCATCTTATTATTATAAATGCAAAAGTTTAGATAGAAGTTTAGAAAGGAGTCTAGGACATGTAGCCTACTATTATTTATATCGAGTCGCGGGCGAAAGCTAATTTAAATTAGTAAGATTGTCCCTTTCTTGAGTCGTGAGTGTGAGCGAGGCACTATCAGCCTAGCGCTTAATTAGTGACGTCATCACATAAATAATAAATCGATTTTACAGTTCACTTAGTTTAGTTATTGTGTGAAGGGGAAAAGTAAATAAACAGTTTATACAAAGGTGTTTTATTATTTAAATAAATACAAGTTAAAAATCCGCAACACTGCGGGTAGTCGAACAAAAAATCCATACAAAAATACAGAAAAATTATATTAGTTATTTTTATTAAATTCGTCGTCGAAAGGCAAACCTCCCCCTAGGTCTAGTAAACTGGTGATGAATCACAGAATAAACGTTTACAAAACACTAAAACTAGCAATAAATTAAAACAGCATAGAAAATAAATACCTTACGAGAACTAGTTTTTAACAATTGATATGTGTTTTGTTATATTGCGGTTTTTGAAAAAAAAAAAACTTTTATATATTTTAAAAAAATGTCGGAAACAACGGAAGAATGTTTAATTCTGAGTTAATACAAAAATTAAGAACATTTTTTAATTAAAATCATTGAGATAGTTTCCAACATTTTTAAAAAAAATACTCGATCGTATTGAAAAATAGTAAAAAAATACCCGGATTTCAAACAAAATATTAACAAAGAAAAAACATTTCGAAAAGAGAAAATTAAGATATTTTACAAACATTATCTAAGATTTCCAAAAACTAAATGAGTTATAGATTTAACGAAATAAACTCAACAAAATATTGAAAAAATAACCGTGGGTTTCCATTACCTAAATTCTTTTAAGAAAAACAAGTTTTTATGTTTTCGAAGAGATAAGTATGATAATCTACAGGTATTTAGATACAAGTTCAAGATGCGAACAACATAAAAAAACTACTGCGTTAAGTTACACTTAAGTTATATTCACACATCCTTAATTAAACTTAACTTATGGCAAATTTCTTGATCGAAGTTACTTATGCTATACTATTACTGTATATTAAAATCATTACATTGTTTCTATCTAAATTCACTCACAAATCGTTGCCTGCTGTCTAATCATTAATTGGTCACTAAGGGAGACCCTTACTGTAGATTTTTCTAAACACAGAGACAATTTAACGATTGTAGAAGTACGAAGTTAGCACATTCGTTACTAGAAAGAGACAAACGTATACGAGAGAGCGAGAAAGTACATTTTAATTGGTACACAAATTAGTGAGAAAATTGAAACTAAATATTTTTGTTTTATATCGAGCGTTTAAAATATGTATAAAACAAAAGAAACAAAGTCCCATTTCCATTGAAATATATTAACAAGATATGTTAAACCCCAACACTAAAACTCCATACATAATCTTAACTACTTGAGATTGACTGGCAAGGTAAAAAATAATCCATACAAATACATACAAAAATGAACTTTAAAATCACTGCAGTTACATTAATCCCATCTTTGACCAAAACTATAATTTTATTGCAAACAAAATTGAGCTCTTATCCATAGTCATAAGGTTTAATTTTCCTTTTACTTTTGATACAAACATGCTAATTGAAATTAAACCTTAACTCAATATCATAAAGCTCAATTTGATTCACAATAAATTCTGCACGTACATTCTAAATTCGAATCCTGTGACGTCACTTCGTCAAAGATAGTAAAAGGGATGCAGATATATAATTATCACTAAAACTATGAACACCACATTATATTAAAGTTGCAGCACACCTGCGGCAACAAGCATCAGTTGGTCGGCTCTTCGGGTTTGGCGAGTCCTTGCGCGTACGCGGCGAGAATACTCTCACACACGAATTTATATTGACTCTGTGGAAAAATGTTTATTTTTAATTCGATTCCAGCATATTCTTACAAAAGATTGTTTTCATAGACTAGCTTTCGCCCGCAACTCCGTTCGCGTGGAATTACAAATCAGTAGTTTTAAAAAAAGTTAGTAGTCTATGTCATCTTTCACAATCCTTTTATTTATGGTTAATTTTATCGAAATCCATACAACAGTTTAGGACAACATAGAGAAGAAGCAATTGTGATAGTAATCGAAAGCGGAATGGGAGAAAGAGATAGACATCTACATTTCTTGAGTGAGAGAGATAGATATATGTATGTCGCTCACGACGTCGAGCGAGTAGAGGAGCAACAGAGACAGCTGTAGCTAGAGGTGGTGCGGTGCGAGCGAGACAGTGACAGTACTCACAGCATTCTGTATGCACATTGGGCGCTGCGCCCTCATGGCGCGCACCAGGTCCAGCGGGTAGAGTGGCTGCTGCGTGGCCAGCAGCTGCAGCGCCGTCTCCGCCAGGATGAGCGCGCCAGTGCGCCCCACGCCAGCGGAACAGTGTACGATCAGCGGCGGCGCCAGCACGCGCTCCGACCACGTCTCATCGGAACTCGGTACCACTGAAAATTAAATTGATTTATTGGTGTAACAATAGATTTTACAAATTATTCAGATGTAGGGACTTTTAAGTAACCAATAGGTGTTTGTGATAGGAAGTCCCGCTCTTCCGTCTCACACATTATGTTGTAAGGACAGGACAACCACTGGAACAGTAACAATGAGATTCATCATTTTTTCATCACCAGTCTACTAAGGGGCTCGGAACCTACCCTAAGTTAGTGACTAGCTCATAGTCAACCTTGCTGCACTGCAGGTTGACTAACACATATTTTGGAATTTAATTAATATGTGCAGATTATATCACTATTTTCTTCCATCGTAAGAGCATCAAGTAAAAACATGTACTTGAGGAAACTGGAATCGTTTGAACACAAGATTTTAAATATGTCTACATGAAAATAAATCGGTTAGTGATACAAGGTTAGTTTTGTTTTATTATACCTTCGTTTGCATTCACTATTTAATTAGTTGTTTCTAGAAAGACGCGGATTGGTCTCTTTGCATTAAACAAGGCAATATTCTATAACACCGCAGATTTCTATGACTGTACATTAGAACCCAGGAGCTGTAGATTACAAGTGGTTACTTTGAGCCCAAGACACTAACGTGATGTTAGCGATAGTGTAACAATTTTTTTTTATTTTTAAGTATGTAATCATACTAATATTATAAATGCGAAAGTTTAGATAGATGGATGTATGTTAGAGTTTGGAGCCTAATCGGCAGAACGGATTTCGATGAAATTCGGTACAGATGTAGAGGATAGTCTGGAAGAACATAGGACGCAGTCGCGGGCGAAAGCTAGTGTGTATTTACCGGCGTGCCTGTTGCGCAGCTGCGCGCAGAGCTGCGTGAAGGCGAGGAAGGCGGCGGCGTCCTCCGGCACGCCGTGGTCGGGCCACGCCGTGTACTGCAGCTGCGTCACGGCGCGGCTCCCGCCCTCGCACTCCTCACACACAACATACAACACACGTATACTGTCTCACTCTGTTAATCTTCTTAATACTATAAATGCAATAGTTTAGATGTCGGTGAAATTTGGTATAAGGCTAGAAAGAGATGGATGGATTGCGTGAAAGGTGACATGATCAAGAAGGGAGTGATGGCTGAGATGACGGATGATAGAGTGCTTTGGAGGACGAAAACCCGGTGGCGCCGACCCTACGGGAGTAGGATAAGGCAGGGGAGATGATGATGATGATGATGATGAAATTTGGTATAGGTGTATAGTCTACAAGAACAAACAGAATAATCCCGGAAATAATTCTAGTTCCCGTGGGATATATTAATTTTTGTTTTTCTTTCATGTTTGCTGGATAATTTTGACATATATAAAACAAAGTATACAAGTAACACATGAGATAAGATTCATCCTCGAAAAGTCTGGTTCCCGAAGAATACGTTGTATATCTTTAAAACCGCGCGGACGAAGTCGCGGGTAACAACTAGTATATTATATGATAGAAAAATGAAAAGCTTATGTTGTGATATGAGTTACAATAGTCGAATGCCAGAATTCGAACTCACGACCGTAATATCAGTAGCCCGTACCCCAAACCATTAGAGCGCAAACCTTTGACTAAACAATCGCAAAACTAGTGCGTGATTGTCGATTACTTAAGCCAATTGTACTGTTTAGTTGCACAAGTAAAATTCGAGTTGTGTGCGCATATAACCTCATAGGAACCAAAGAGAGACTAAACAGTTGTGCGATAGTAAAAGATGTGTGCGCGGTTTTAGGCTATTGGCATTTTCATATAGTTACCTCTATAGTGATTTCCCTCCTGATATAATGTCCCATATGTTGTTCACTGCGCGTACGCACTGTAAGGCGGTGGGTGACAAGCGGGGAGGGGATAGGGGTGGAGGGCGGGGCGGATGGCGAGGTAGGGGGCGGGGCGGTGGGCGGGGCGGCGGGCGTTGCGGGGGGCGGCCAGTACTGGTGGCACTTGGCGCGGCCGCGCTCCGCCACCACGGTCAGCATCACCACCACGCTGCTCTCGCTCTCCCACACCATCTGCCAGAAGTCGCCAACAGTCGATGCTAAAGGACCTGAAAGGGTACCAAACATTTATTAGCTGTTGCCCGAAACTACGCCTATGAAAAAAACAACATATCCCACTGGAACCTGACATTTTTATGGTACAAATTAAACATTAACAGCTATAAAAAAAACTATTTATCCTTCGGGATTCTAACATCTTTCAGATATGAACCGTTTCCCATTTGTTACTTCAGTGTTTGTTTTATATCTGTGCCTAATTTCAAATGTTATCGAGTAAATATATAAAATCCAGAATGAACATATCTCAAGGGAACCGGAAATATTTTCGGGTTAAAAAATAACCAATGTGTTCTATCCTCTATCCTACATATCTATGCTAAATTTCATCATAATTCATAAAACAGTTTGGTCTACAAACTAACATACATCCATACATTTCAACTCTCGCATTTATTAAGATTTTTCTGTATAAATCGTTTATGTATGGTCAACTAGCGGTCACCGGCAACTTCCTCAAATCGTCTAAACGAGAAAATCTTAACCCTAACGAACAATGGGCTAAAATGGAATATAAAATTATTATAAATATATTTTTACCTTGTGTAGCGATGTAAGTGAGAACATTATCCGAGTTTGGTATTTCCATATTAATATACGAAGCATTAATGTAATCTCCCGTCTGTCCGTTCTTAAGTATTACACGCGTAGAATCATCTGCGAATAATATTGAACTATATTAGTGAACAAAATTATATAAAGTAAATATTTCAAAACCATAATTGCAATATTTATTGTTTCTTTGGTATGTTGTCATTACTAAGAAATATATTACTAACGGCTGAATATTGAAACGACATTAAAATAGCGTAAACAGCGTTTTTAATTATAAGGCCAAACATATTTCAAATTGCATTAAATTTTGACATCAGATTTCGCTTAAAAGCTTAGTGTTCACTATTTCTCCAATACAAAAAAAAGGTTTTCTGTATTTAAAAAATCTTTTCAATAAAAAATCCACTCACAAGGCGCAATATCCCTGTATCTATTCTTAGCGAGGTTGCACTGTCTCTTGGCGGCGGTTGCGGGGTATTCCAGTCGTCGTGCCAGTGCCTCGTACTGGCGTAGCGCAGCGCCTGATGCAAGTCCGTCGCCCAGCAGCAGCAGGGACTGCTCCACCCCCCGCCCTCCTCCCCCTATGCCGCCCCCAACGCCCCCCAGCGGC
The DNA here is from genome assembly GCF_000836215.1 of Papilio polytes. Taxonomy (NCBI): domain Eukaryota; kingdom Metazoa; phylum Arthropoda; class Insecta; order Lepidoptera; family Papilionidae; genus Papilio; species Papilio polytes. The sequence continues at coordinate 1,871,157 of NW_013527248.1, forward strand.
ACAAAACATGCCTCTGGCTCTTCACTACCTAGAGTTTCATCCGCTGAATACACCGCTGTAAAAAATCAAAATATCATATTATCTTACTATTATAAATGCGAAAGTTTAGATGGATGGATGTTTGTTAGTTTGTAGCCTAAACTGTGAATGGATCTTTGTAAATTTAGCATAGACGTAGAGAATAGTCTGTTAATTCCAGGTCGGAGTCATAGGCGAAAGCTAGTTAATATAAATGCAAGTTTAGATGGATGTTTTATGAAATAAATACGTATTAATAAATTACAAGAATATAACGGTTATTATAAAAGGCATATTTAGTAAATAGTTAAAAGGTAACTCACCATTAGGTTTAACAATCAATGTCAATACTCCTTTGGTATTTCTTATCATCTGTACAACTTCGTCGTGCGTCATCTCGTCGACGTCTTTGTCGTTTATTGACATCACCTGGAATACAGCATAAGCCAAATTAAATTCAAAAGAGAAAATCTAATAAGAGAAATAAGCGAAAAGGGCTCCTATGTAAACTGTTACATGTGTAAAACGAAAATTATGCAGACAAAACATTAATAATTAATACGATTAAATACGACGCATCAAATATTCGATAGATAAACAAAATCTACAATTCCTTCTAGATACTTTCAAATGTACATAGAAATTAATATTTACTAAGTTAATTTAAGGATACATTCAAGGGAAGAATTTTAAAATCTGTGGTTTACGATAGTTTACGTGAGAGCCATCGACCTATTTCATAACAAGTGTATTAACACCTTAATTGCTAGCAACTCGCGTGTCAAGTACACTTGAAGACAAAAACAGACTAATTGAGTACCTCCTTTCAGGAAGTCGGTCAACTAGTTCAAAGTTTACCTGATCACCTTCTTGCAGCATAGCCCTAGTGCGGGGGGCGACTCTAGACACGAGCACGGGGGCGCCCCCTCCCCCGCGCACGTTGAACCCGAAGCGGCCGTCCGCCCCCGCCGCCAGCCGCACGCACACTGCGCCCTCCGCGTCCCCGTCCTCAGCCTCCCCCTCGCCCTCCCCCTCCCCCTCGCCGCCCCCGCACGAAGACTCTGACTCGTCCGCGTATGATAAGGGGACACGTAACACGCTCTCTAGTATGTCACCACCGCTTCTGGAAATACGACATGCATGGTTTATACTAGGCCAGTTGGAGGCAAGCTAGTGTTTACAGAATGCCAGTCCAGTTCTCAAAAGTAATCATGTAGAAGTGAAACTACCATTTACAATGTTTTACTAAAAAAGATCAAATTGCGATTTAAAAAAAAAAAAAACAATGTTTCCAACTGGTACAGCCGGGGAATTTGGCGGTGTTCCCTATTAGCACTATTCATTTTTGTACGTTTATGCACAGCTATTACTTCGTTTGAAGAAGCGGTACAACTAATAGGAAGAAATTTTAAATGTAAGTCAGTGGTCTTATTTATTAAATGATTTATATTATCCTGTCATTTGCAAAATTCACTACCACTGCATTTAAAAGAGACGGAGTGTTTCTAGTTGCAAGGAACATTGCAATTCTGGAAGTATAACACCGCGGATTGCCGCGATTGTACATATAAAATTCTATTGTCAATGAATATAAGACCGTGTTAGGAGGTGTTAAGACTCACTGTTCATCCGGCGAGTCGCCCCAGGCGGGCTTGGGCGGGGGCTCGTGGTGTGCGACGCGCGCGCCGCGGGGGCCCGCCGCGGGGGACGGCCCGCACGCGCCGCCAGAACGCTCCCGGGTACGGGAACTACTGCCCCTATATATCGCATTTTTATAAGAAATGTAACATTAACTGATTAGAGTAGGTCGTTTCAAATATCTTGACGAATCAGTCAAAGGCACCGCGCAATACTTGAGATATATTCCCATAATAGAGAAACTTTATAGTAAAAATATTACATAAAAGGAATTTTCTTGGTACACTTATTTTTTCTCTATAAATAAAAAAAAAAACTGGGACATATAGTGAGTGAGTGAGGATGTGTCTCCTTCCTGTGCGTCTCCTCCAGCGCCAAAACTTCAACCACTTTTCTTTCTCATCCCTTCTTAAAAAGGATGGAAAGGGAAAGGGACTTAAAATCGGATAATTCCCAACCGTCACCCCGCTCTGTCCCCACGTGAGAATAAAAAGTTTCATCCGCACCACCTTTTAGTCCAACTATCAGTAATAAGGAGACAGATGAAAACGTTAAGAAATAAATACGTACCAACCGTCCGTCCCCTCGTCGCAAAAGGTGGGACGGATGAAACTTTTTATTCTCATGTCTCGACATGTGGACAAGGCCGGTGACGGTTAGGAATAATCTTTAACTTCACGTGATTATAAGTGTATTTACCTGACAAAGCTCCTATTGGTGGAGCGCGAGCGGCGCGCGTCCTCCAGCGCCTGCGCCTCGGTGCGGCGCGGCGGCGCGGGCGCGGCGCGGGCCAGCGCGGCCAGCAGCGGGCGGCGGCGCGGCGCGCGCAGGCGGAAGAAGCCGTGCCGCTCCACGCTGCAGCGCCACAGCGCCTTCGCGGCGCGACTCGACTGCATGTTGAACCCTAACACCGTGTCGTAAGACTCCGACTGGTGTGCAAAATTATACTAATATTATAAATGCGAAAATTTAGATGAATGGATGTTTGTTAAAGTTATTTTTTTTATTTTAATTCAACATGTACAAACTCTTGTCCGTACTCTTTTTATGTCTTTTTTGCTTTATTTTGATTAACATATACCGATTGTTACCTAAACGGTTAAACGGATTACATAAAATTTTGTATAGATGTAGAGGACAGTCTCGTAGAATACATAAGATACCCACTTTTATTTTATTAATTCCTTGGGGAAAAGTTAGTCTTTACATATGTCATACATTACGTTCATATATTTCGAGTCTCTATGCAGAAATGCAGTTACTCTGTCTACCTTTGTAGCTCATGAAGTAATGACATTAAAGGAAGTAATAAAAACTTACGGGTTCCCGTTTAAGTTGTATGAAGAACTGTTTCTTCTTGAATGAGATCTTAACAATCTTGCTCCAAGAGAACGTGTTGACGCGTATCGTGTTCTGGAACACGACGATACCGATTGACGTCACGCCAATAAATATGTCCTTTCCATTGTAATCCTGAAAATTACATTATTATTTATTACATTTTGAACAAACAAAAAACCATATTCTTGATTAATATTTTTGCAAGAAAACTAACAAAACCGTCATAGATTTTATTATTTTTAAATACTTTTTATAATCAATTGAAACAAGATATACAGTCGCGAAAATCCGCGGTGTTTCACTTTAGATAAAATTGCCTTATACATTGCAACAAAATGAACTATATAGCAGTCAGTGGTGCAAACGAAGAGATAACAATAAAAAGAAACTAACAATCTATCACTATCGTATCGTTTCAAAATGGCAGCACCGCCAAATTCCCTAACTGTACATTTAACACTTTGATGGGTGGAAAAATCATAAAAGCCGCCTTAATGTATCAGTGCAAAACCTTGACCTAGTGAATTTAGTGTATACCTTAGCTGGATGTGATTCCACACCATAGCAGTCCAATCGCTTAGCATGTTCTAGGAAGTTAGCCTCAGCATCTGCGGGAGATTGTCCACGGTGCAACTTGTGCAGTTCCCGTATCCGGCGCTCGTCTTCCGCGCATTGACGGTTCAACAAACGAAACGAAGATAGATACCCGTTGTTGTGCTCATTGGCATTATAATCGCCTAATTCAGCTGGAATTACATACATACTGTGTTATTCCTAGCTCGCGATTCCATCAGCGTAGGGTTAAAAAAAAACAAGTACATATGTGTTCTACCCTATGTGTCTATCCTCTAAATATGTGCCAAATTTCATTGAGATTCATTCACAACAATTTTTGTGTTATAATATTTTTGTATTTTTTTAATATTACCTTGTACAGTAAATGAAGCTAGTAGCAATGCTGTATTTTTGGGCGCTGTCATCCTACCATCCAGTAATAATTTCCGGACTTGTAGACAAAGGAGATATCTGGTAAATTCCTCGGACAAACGGCTCGGCTCCGGAGGATAGAATCGGACAGCAAGCCAGAACTGTGCATTAACACCGACTTGCTTCTTCACTGATTTGCCACTGTCTAGCCAACGCTGAAAAAAAAGAAAGCAAAAGTATTGTTTAAGGAACTTTCTTACCGCAGCTGGTTTCAGACATCCAAAAAATTAAGATAAAAAGTCTAATAAAATAAAACTAAGGATTTTGAATGAATAAAATATTATTAAAACCACAAAACTATATACATATAGGTATTCTGTTCAATGATATTAACACACAGCAAGATTAATAATAAAAAAACCTATTAAATAAATTAATTAATATGTAAATTTAAATAACAAACCTTTTTACATTATTAAATTTGTCAGGGAAATAAAAAGCTCACTAGTATATTAAATCGAGTTACTGAATAATCATATTTTAATTTTACACTAGCAGGCGTCAGTGGCTCCATCCGCATGTTATAAAATAAACAAAACTAAGTAGCCTATGTGTTCTTCCAAACTATTCTCTACATCTATACCAAATTTTATCGAAATCCATTCAGCCGTTTTGGCTACAAACTAACAAACATCCATCCATCTAAACTTTCGCATTTATAATATTAGTATTAAATATAATACAAAGTTAAATTGAGATAAAACACTAAAAAAAATGCAGATTTACCAAAAAAAAAAAATTGTGTGAATCATCAAGATAATGCAATAAAGGACAATTAAACATGCATTCTTACAACTTAGTAGCATTGTTGAGTCATATGTCAGTAAAAATTTAATTGTTTGATAAAAATGCAATGCAATTTAATTTTATTGAAATAGACAGGAAGTTCCTAACCTTTTTTCTTGACAGACCTCTTTCAGTTTTAATGCAGACAGTGGTAACAGTATGATTTGTATGGTTAATTTTTAAATTTAAGCAATTTTAGTGGTTCACATACAAGCACATCTAAAAGCGAGCCTTCCAGCCAAGCCTGTTTTGGTTAAATTGATAGTAAAACATCTAATAACAGCTCATTTTCTTCACTCATTTTTTACTATATGAGATGGTTATAAATAAAAGCATAATGCATGCATGCAGTATGACAAATTACATTGTTTATGTTTTCAATTGTTATTCCTAACAATTATTTAACACAATAAACAAACACAAATCAATTGTTTATCAATTACTCAGGCAATTGGGTCAGTAATATGCAATTATCTATAGTAATGTGATAAATCTTATGACCAAGTTCTGAAACAAATCTCAAAAACTTAATACACACCGCTAACAATCTGTTGGATGTCGAAATTTTAATGTAATTTGCTAAATATTTAAGAGTTCTTTCAGTATTGATCTGTAAGACATTTGATTGAATATTTAGTGTCTTATTGACGTGATACTTTTTTGTAGTTTTCTTAAATATTACAGTATATGAACTTCATGAGTCATGCAGAACACAATTTAAGGATGTGCACTCCACAAGTTATTTAAAAAACATAAAGCAGAATGTTAATCGCAAAAATTGTATGAGATAATTTTACAGAGTCATTAATATTTGAACTATGAAAGGTGCAGTAAATCAACAGCACAGCTAGTTTAAAGGTAATATGTAAGTTACCGTTATTTCACTATTTGTGGCACTCGGTGGAGATCCATTTTCCGTAAACTGCAGTCCAAAGTAATCTTTTTCAACTAATTCCAAATGTTGGAAAACTAATTCTAGTAGTACACTGCCTTTTGCTTTTTTCTGAAAAAAGATATTCAAAATTAGGTACTCCTATTATAGATGGTTTTTATAACTCATGCTTTGGTCTACATGGGATTTAAAAAAAAAGTAAGTAGCCTATGAGTTCTTCCAGTCTGTGCTATGTCATCTATTCTTATTTAATAATAAAGTTTAAAAGATTAGAGAGTTTTGGTAGCTTTTTAAGTTAAATGCTTTAATAATAATTCTAAAATTATTATTATTACATATTAAATATTTAGTAACTTCAAAATTTAATTTCAATTTCAATGTTATTTGTTGTATTTATGTAATGTGTTGATCAAGTTAATTGGAAACTGTGCAGGTGGAAACAAAAATGCATAAACAATAAGTAATTTTATCCTTCCGCGACTTATTAGTAGCCTGTAGCTTTCTAACAGTTTAGTACATCAATAATTATAATTTACCGCATCCTTAGTTTAAAGTACAGGGGATGAGAGGACAGTGTTCTCAAACTCACCTCGATTTGAAACGATTGCTGGGTTTCGTCCAAAAGTTGTACGGTGACATTAAATATGTTTAGCTTGCGTTCTCGCGCCAGTTCTGATGCGCGCACGTTGTATGTACCACTTGAACTACTGAACGCGCGACGCGACACACTCTCGATCATTTCATCGATTACTCACTACCGGATTCCTATCAGACAAGTCAACAATACTCCTCCGTTATCGAAACGGCGCGCTCGCCGACACTACTCAGAACGCATTCTCCTAGCTAATGAACCTCTAACCTTGTGATTCATATGACCTGGCCATAAAACAATTGTCCTCATAACATCACAGCGAGGTTTTCCTGGCTGCTAATGACGCAATGCGCGGCCCCATACAGTAATTACTTTTCTCCTTTTGCATTTTGTCGCTCTTTATTATTGTCAGATGATATGAAATCCGTTGTTTTTATTATACTTAAGATAAATAACGTGAGACAACTGTATTTACTAACAATATTATATGACGGATTATTTTTTTCGTTTTTCCTCTATTTATATTTCACTATCACATGCTTGTTAGTAAATATTTTAATTAAATTACTCTATACACTCGCTATTATGAATCTTCGCCATATTGAATTTGTTTGACTTTGATTGGTTTCATTTCATACTCATCCTTCCTGCTGCTAAACGTTCCGGTTTAAGTCTATTTTAGTTTGATTGCTTCTATTAAAACTTACTAATAAATACTCGACTACACGACTAGTTATTTTTTAAAACACAAACATATTTTAGGTATTTAAAATAAAACATCACTTTACTATCAAATAATTAAACAAAGTCAAAATAGGTAAAACGAAACGTTTATGTTCATTCGATTGACGTTTGACAGGACCGACTCTACCAAACCTGTCATATTATGACAAACAAATCGCCATTAAGGCGGGGAATTTAAGTTAAAATTAAGGTTTAAACTTATTTTTGCAATTGAAATATCCTGTCGTCGTATATTATGACAAAAATCTTGCAATCTCTATATAATACTAGAAGTGCGGCATATGTCGTCACCAGGTTTGAATAAAAAGTATTACCCAACTCGTTTTCCGACGTATCACCTTTAGCTGTTGTATTTCGTAAAAAATCAATATGTAATATATTGTGATTTTTCTAAATACCAAGTGAATAATTTAAGAAAAATATCTCTATTTGTTGTTCATCTACTAGCCTTTAATCTTTATTTATTGATAGTGTGTTTGTCACATAGTGGGTCTACAAATTAAATTGCTTTCTATAAAAAGGATACCTTGTAGTTTGTTTAATTTGACGACAGAGATGATGGGTACTGGAGTTATTATAGTTAAGGGTAAAGCAATAAAACAATCAGTCAAACAGTTATCTGCCTTTAATCCACCCCTCTTCGTAAACCAGCAGCCATAGTCTTTCATTCGGTACCGTTACAGGAAGAAAAAAATTAATACGCTAGTACATATTGTTACAGTTTGGTTTGAATATGTGTTACAGATGAAGTTATGTGTAGTAGACCTTTATAATTGTATTTTAAACTATTTTATTATAGATTATACATGCGGATCATGAAAACCAGTGGTGCGACGCGATTTTGCCTCGTTATTTGTTTAAAAATAGCTTTATTATAACGGGACTAGCAGTTTTATAGTTAAAATTATTATTTGTACTTAGCATTCTATGCTTCGTTCTATTACGCTAATGTTTGTGGGGAATCAGGTTTTTTTAATTTTATTTACTGGCAACACAAGTATCTTTACTTATTGAATGGCAAAGACTATTAGCAATTATTTATTTTAATGCAATTTGAAGAAATCATTTTGAGTACTATGATGACTGTAATACGAGCGGTTTTTCTATGAAAATACTGGCAATAATGAATAACCGGTAAAAACCAGTATTTCAAGCAAATTTATCGGTACCGCGAAAGAGGGAAGTTTACAAACCGCTGTGGTTTTGTCATATTTATTTATATTTGGGCTTATCCAGTAATTCTAACATAAGCCTTGACCCAGCGGGGAAGGCAGTGACAACCGATTCTGATACACCTCTCTCTTCTACGTTCAAATTTACAGTAAAATTAAACAGTAATTGGTTTGAAGATGATAATATCTAGGATCAGAAAATATTTATAAAAAAACCTGATTCCATAAATATAAGTACATATTTATAACAGCAACATCGCGTCACACTTGTCGATTGTCTGTTTACCTTACTGCTTGTGGTTGTAGTGTTGTGTTGTAGTCGATAAAAAATCCCGTTTTCTTATATCAATTTAGATTATGGCCGAACATTCCTCGATTTTTTCATTATCATTAAATACACATTTTTTTGCACTTGTAATAATTTTTGAAAATATAAATTTCGATAATATTTTTTTTCACCTTTGTTTCCTAAATATTAATCCAAATAGTTTTTTTATTATCCTTAATATTGTATTTACAATTTTTCAACAGCCGAAAAATATGTTCATTTTTTTTATAATATTATTTTTTAACGACTCTTGTTACAGTAGTAGGTAACAGTACAAATATTAATGATCACAAGTTGGTTTTCATTGGTCATTAACATACGTTAATTTACAGCCTTAAAACTATCGCAATGCACTTAACAGCAGGTCCTACACTTACTTTACAACTTAAACATTTATACAAACTGTAAAGAAAAACTTACAACGAAGTTACATTACAAGAAAACAATATCTTGTCACATATATTATTTAAATTATTTGTATTCTATTGTGTTTTATGTTAATTTAAAAAAAAAAAAAAAAGTTCCCAGAACTTTATAAGTTCAGTGTGCACATTTTTTGAGGATTCAAAACATAAATATATAATTTAATTTTTTTTCCAAAACTCTATTTGTATATAATATTTCAAAATCTACTTTCCAAATGCGAGGTAATTTTAATAGTTTTTTTTTTAATTTGTAACCTCTCAAAAAATATGCACACTAAATATTTCGTTCCATTATAACGTGTAAAGACCTCCTGTTACATGTATTTCGTTTTAAAAATGCCTTATATTATAAACAAACAATTTGCAAATTTTTTAAATTAAGGCAAACTTTCGCTTAAAATTATTATTAGCAACAGAAACCCAACTTGAATATCTACTTAATATCTTAAGAAGCTAGGACTTACCTATTTTAGGTACGTAAAATTAATAATACGTTTTAATGAACTAAAAATACGTGAACAATATTTACAATTACGACTCAATACAATTAATAAAATCTATACATAATATCGCTTCATGCCTATCTATAAACAGAAACTTGAAAGAACTCTCAGTAGGCCACTAATACAAGACATTTCGACTACTTCATAGTACTATAGCTATCGTGCGACATTCACTAACAACGAATTCAACTCAAGAGTATTCAAATAAATTAATATCTATCTTCTACTTCGCATTGACGAGACTTCGGATTGTACTTATTTACAAAATGCAATTATATTACAAATAATATAAAATGAAACATATAAATGTGCACAATTTTGAGGAATTTAGACCTTATGCTTTATATGTAATAAGAATTCGAGGCTAAATGCCGTAAATATGATTCCACTCCTAAACATAGTCGTAACATTGAAACAGTTTGAAATTTCTGGTTACATAAGTGTATTACAATGCGACTGTTTGCCATTTGTACTAAACAACTATCTTTATAACCTACGAATACCACTCATATCATTGTAAAAGTATCTACGAGACGAATATATCAGTCGAAAATTGTATTTTAACAATTATATTTTATTCAAAAGAAATCATAACTTACTTTATTACCTTGGCTGGAATCGTGTTAGATTCATGTTAAGGCCAAACGTTGATTAAAACGATATATCGGAAGGGAACATCGATTATAGAATATTGCAAAATAAAATGTGTCACGTTGTAAACACCTACGTGCTTTTTGAAGCGAAACTATCGATATATTAAATTGCCCATCACTATTGCCGGATTCATTCTTATAGTCGTGTAACGGAATTAATTTGCTAGATTTTCTTGTACGGTTTAGACTATTCCCTTGGACATCATGCGAACAGTGTTCTTGAGCGCTTGGCGCTTGTTGCAGAACCATATTCTGATGACTTCCCGCTCGTATCCTAACTGATGCGCCAGCCCGGTGATCTCCGTGCCTGGAATAGTACAAAATTATATAAGTTAAAATAAGGCTAGATAAGCATGACATACAGTATGTGCTGTAACGTTGGGAGGTTACGAATTGCGAGTTGGAATGTTGGGACAATGACAGGCAGAAGTAAAAGGAGTGCCTGGGAAATACCTGCAGCTTATTCAGGCCATGTACTGGCGAGCCAGTACATACGTCCGGTCCGCTGCTGGCGATAGTGACAGGTTCGGTGTCTCGGTGGGTTTACACCAGGGGTCGGCTTTAAGCCCGTATCTGTTCCTCCTGGTAATGGATGCTTTGACATTAAACATACAGGAGGAGGCACCCTGGTGTATGCTTTATGCCGATGACATCGTGCTTGTCGGGAAGGATGAATGCGAGGTACAGAGCAGGTTGGAAGAATGGCGGGTTAAATTGGAGGGAGCTGGTCTTAAAATCAGCAGGACCAAAACTGAACATTTGTTTTGCGATTTTGGCGGTCCGACCAGCTTCTCTCCAATCGCCTTAAATGGTGTGCCTCTACCAACCTGCTCCGACTTTAAGTACCTCGGTTCTCTAGTCCAGTCCGACGGTGGCGTTGACCGAGACGTAAAAAGCCGAATAAATGCAGGTTGGATGAAATGGCGACAGGTTACTGGTGTGACTTGTGATCCAAGAATGCCTCTTAGGCTTAAGGGACAGATCTACAAGTCCATCATAAGACCTGTCGTATTGTATGGATCTGAATGCTGGGCCACCAAAGTTGCGGATGAAAGGAGATTGCATGTGGCTGAGATGCGTATGTTAAGATGGATGTGTGGTGTGACAAGATTGGATAAAGTTAAGAATGTGTACATTAGAGGAAGTTTGAAAGTAGCGCCAGTGGTGGAGAAATTGAGAAGCAAAAGGTTAGCGTGGTATGGACATATTATGCGACGAAATGATGGGGACATAAACCAGAAAGTGTTGAGATTGAATGTGGATGGCTACAAAGGAAGAGGAAGACCGAAGAAAGTATGGATGGATTGTGTGAAGGAAGATATGCTTAAGAAAGGAGTGGATTCAGATATGACGGCTGATAGAGATGTATGGAAGAGCAGCACATACTGTGCCGACCCTCCATAAGGGATAAGGGCAAGTGGATGATGATGAAGCATGACTGCATGACGAAGTGTCAAAGATCAATATCTCTTGTTCTCGTGTCTAATTTGGTTTTTATTTGTCATAGAGTAACAAACAAAATATTTTCTTTTATGTCCTCTTTTAAATTAATAAACAGTTAAAAATTATTCGTCTAATTACCTGAAGGATGGGTGTTCCTTTCGAAATGTGCGTTGAGTAGTTCAAGAGCTTGAGGTGTGAAAGATGTTCGTCGTTTGCGTTTTTTACTCGGCTCCATCCCAATGAAGTCCGTCAAATGATTCTGTCCGGAAGCGTACCTGGAAAAAAAAAAAAAACATAAGTACAAATTGAAAATGATAGTACAGTCTTAGACAATAGTTTCCTAAATGTAATGCAAAAAGTTTCGTTGCTATGCATGGAAGATACAAAAAGCACATGCCCGTTTACTAAATCAACGTAGAGTAGACATTTTTGTCGATTCTATTTTATCTAGTTATAAAATATCTAATAAAATGCGATAAAGCGCGAGTTAATCAATTATAAACAATATAATCGATCATCTCAAACTCCATGTTTTAAAATCTTACAAAGCATCACGTAGATGTATGAAGACTAGGGATAAAGTCACAGAAATCGATTACGCTTACACCTTACACATTGAACATTCGGCACCCGCAACCATGCCTAGATTGCCTGTCCATCTTGGGGAAAATCTAGCCACAATGCGCTACTTGCTCCTATCCTAATGTGTATCGATTAGTACTCCCCTGTATAGAAATACAACTCTCTCACGTAAAATCACGGAAATTATAGCCTCCCCTCCTATTGTAACAACTCTAATCTTTTTCATTTAATTATCTTAAAGATCGGATATAAAAAAAACATGTCAAGTTCAAATAAACCATACCATTTACAATACGAACGTCACATGAAAACAATGAACCTCGCTCTGGTTTCATAATACAACATTAATTTGAATACTCTTACATAAATGAATCTTCATTTGATGAAACCATGTTCGGTCTACTGGCGTTTACTTATGCATTGCCTATGTCAGGGATATTGTCCTGAGACGCGGCTGTCAGCCCCCATTATTCGAGTTAAAATTTTGTACGATGACCCAAGTCCTATCCGACCTAAGTGACCGTATATCTTTACTATTCATATTGCAGAGGTTACTTAGGTGCAGTCTGACTGAAGATACGCGATGTAACGTAACATATTACAGTGCGAACATTCACGTCAATCACTACGTTGTTGCGCCTCAAATAGTACGGTAGTATTACGGCATGGATGCTCGAAATGTTACACGTAATGTACGTCAGCACCCTTAGACCTAGCAACAAATCAACGTATAACGTATAACATATAACATAATATTTCATGTTAATTGTCTAATTTTATTTATTATAGTGTTTTGTTTTTTTTGAGAAAAAAGTGGTAGAGTAAATTTAACTCGACTCAAAATTCGGACATCAAGGTACTTCAAGGTAAGCTGATAAATACCCAAATTCAAAACAGGAGGTCCATTAAGTTACGTATTGTCTGTGGAAGCGGCAGTAAAATGCTACTTAACCTGGAAGGTCATTCAAGTTGTAAAACTTGGCGCGACTGTTTAAATGTTAATTGCCTAGCTTAGATATTTAATGAGATGTCTGAATTATTAATATTCTGCCGTTTTAAGTATTAATAAACCAATTAATCTTAAAATTCAATTAAAGTTAATGTAGTAATATTTAATAAAATTTATTTTTATTGATAATATTCTTCATTAGATTTTCTATTTTATAAACTTTGAATATAGTTTTAACAAAATTATTTCTTAAGAAAAAATCTTCAACCATTAATCTTCTGTTCTGTTCTGTTAGTTAAATCTGTATTTGAAATTCGAAAAAAGCATACATTTCAAGAAATATTTACATTAAGAAGACGATTGCCTTTTTTCCATGTAATTCCTTTTTCCTGAACCAATTTTATTCTGAACTTACAAATTTTGTATCGAAATTTTTATTCAGCTTCAAAAGTTATTGAAATAGTCGACAGGCGCTTGAAATTTTTATTAGCATTGCATTATGGGCACAGAATTTACGAAAATTTATCGAAAAAAAAAATGTTGAAGCCGAAAATATAAAAACGTTATCTCGAGGGTTTTTGTCAACTCGACAAATTAAAAACGGTTAAATGGAATTAAAAAAGCTGATTTGCTAGTTATCCCGGTTATAAAGAGAGTAGGCACGAGCTATCGGTATTAATTCAAGGGCTATCGTAACAGAGGTGCTCGTTAAAAATTACCACGGAGGAGGACAGCGCATTGCAAATTCAACGCACCATTTGCAATGTTAAAGTCGTAACGTTGCATCCAGATAATGCATTTTAATGATGCAAAATGTTAAATCGATAGATCATAGCCGCTCCGGTCCGAGCTTCACACAATATTAAGGGGCCGTCAGAGATTTAAGCGACACCTGGCTCATTCCGAATGATGATTTCATGCGATGTAACCTAACGGTACATCGTCTTTGTGCGTTCTATTTTTAGTATTTACTTTAAATAATGTACAAGTTATGCTTTTTGTAACTTCAACATGAAGTTAATTTTAAGTTCAAAATAAGTTGTTTGTATCCTATCTTTTCGCAGCCGAAAATTTGTTCAACTTAATGCTGATATCCCGGTTCAAAAATTCACCTGGTACCATACATAATTACATAGACTTTGTGAATTAAAACAACATATAAACATGTAATATCTTAATATCCTTAACATTAAACTAAACAAACATGCAGTTAATATAGTTACAAGCCATGCTCAAACCGTGAATAATATAAAAATGTGAAAATAAACATTGTTGCAAACGCCGTAGTATACGATAAAGTCAAACGACACAAACAAAAAGAAAAAAAAACACGACAGTATGTTAGTAATGGGGAGAAGCATTGAAGGACGTGGAAAAGAAAACCTAGCCGATAGAAGCTCAGTTAGTCCAGATTTGAGAAATGTTTACATCGTTGCTAAGCATCAAGGGCCAAATGTGTCACGAAACGGTACAGTACCACGCACAAGTTCACTCAAACAATGATAGTTACCTCTCTTCGGCTTCCTTCATCCAACGTTCGAGCACCGGTTTGATTTTCTGCGCACTTTTTGGTGTTATATCCAATTTCTCAAATCTGTATCGAACATAAATTGTATCGTTAGAAGTAAACGTAAAAAGAATTCTCTTCACGAACCGAACGCACGGGAACTAAATAAGCGACCGAAATTTTAGAGGGACGGAACGGACGATCTCTCATCCCTGATACAAATTAACGTAGCCGAAACACAGGACATTGACATGGCGTTAACGATAATAGCGACGGAGAATAAAAAAAAAACAATAGGCAATTTAGGCCGGCGGAGTAATCAGTTTGATTAATACCGAACGCGGTAACAATAAAATGAATTCAATTAGAGGCGAAAGGTAACGTATGCCAATGCCCTGGCTTTAAATTGCGCAAAACGTATAATACTAAATGAAACAAAAAAATAATAAAAAAAGAGTAATGAAATAATACATCATGCCAGATTAGATGGAAAGTTAGAAATGTAGACACAATAACAAATCAGATAAAAGTCTCACGGCGATAATTCATGTGGGTCGTGCGGCGGCGCGTCAATGTAACAAATGTAACCTTTGTCTTAGCATCAAAATGTAACATCGGTACTGATCCAAGACGTTCTTAGTGTAATTACCCGTATGTAAATACCGTATACGTGTGAAAAGCGAAAGAAAGAACTCCAAAAAGATGGTAATTACTCATAATTGTATGCATACATCCCCGCTGTATGATCCAGATAAGATTAATAGCGTTGAAACATTTTGATTTAAAGACAGGCTGCGCCTGCGCACAGTGTGACTTGAAGCGTGTGCTTAATGCAAGTTGCTATCGCGTGTCTTCCAATTTATCAGCACTTTTAGCGTAACTTAGATTACTTATAAAATGTCAATTGGATTATAAAGTTGACTTTAATGATGATAATTTGGTAGACACTGCGTGTTAGGGAGTATAAAAACAAAACACATACATGTTTTGTTGCTGTGACGACAGCTGAGCTGCTAGCATCTGCGAAGCCAGGGCACTGGGGACGGTAACAAATTATATTAGACTCCAATAATCCAGTGAACAGCCGACCCTCCACTTACAGGAAGGTGGTATAGCTATACATTATTTTAAGAGAAAAAGCCGCACACTTCGTCTAATATATTCATATTTCAATAATAAATACTCAACTTAAAACAGAGCAATATTTTGATGAAGAATACTAGAATATTAAATGCCTATCTCACCAAATTGTAAATTGTCTGATAACAATCGAACGTTCCCTTATCTGACGGTGACGTCATTTTCCAGCTATCTGAGCCTCTATCAGCCAGTGGTGGGACACGCCCTAAATTGTTTAGATATTACTGCAATAATCCCTCACCATAGAGTTTTTGGACTTCAATCTGAGTGTAAATCGGTGACTTGTATTGAGTTCAAAGTTTTATATATTCAAAGAATTGATGCAATTATGTGCATTCAGTTAACTGTTAGATTGGACAAGATGTCTCATAAAATTGTAATATCATTGGTCCATGCCTAATTCATCATTTGTCGACGCTCTCGTTAGTGGCAATGACCATGAGTGTATCGATCATATTACGTTTGTAAAAAAACATACTATCTATTTATGATACTAATATATTATTGCTTATACTACGTCAATTAAAATAAGTTAAAAGAATAATATACAATTA
Organism: Papilio polytes; assembly: GCF_000836215.1. Classification (NCBI taxonomy): domain Eukaryota; kingdom Metazoa; phylum Arthropoda; class Insecta; order Lepidoptera; family Papilionidae; genus Papilio; species Papilio polytes. The sequence goes on from NW_013527248.1 coordinate 1,887,411, forward strand.
TAAAACTATAACCTAACTAATTTTACATTTGATTGTAAACCGAGTTTAGTCGGACATGAAAGGGGTAGACCTTGTATAGCTAACGTCGACGAACGAAACAAAATTGGAGGGAATCAAAAGAAAAATTAATGGAAAATGAAATCACGACACGGACAAAGACAGGGGAATTCTACTCTTTTAATTACACGAAAAAAGTAATTAAGGCAAGATAATTAATTAACTGGAACAGAAGTAACGATTAATGATTTTATTAAACGAAAGGAGGTCGGCGGGGTGGGCCGATTGAAATTTCCTTCGACCGGTTCGACCCGCGTACTATTTACAATTTGATGGTGAAAAAAAAGCCGTTCCGAATCATTTTCATTACATTTAATTAAACTCTTTTACGGCCAAATTGTATATTGTCGAGGCTTCAAATCAAAATAAAGTTTTATCGTTGCCATGTTGATTCCCCTCAAATATTTTAATTTTTTTTATATTGCCGAGTTAATTGACTTTTTGTATAATTAAGAAACAAATTTACGACTTTCATTACTTAAACATAAGTAGCCTAATATGTGAGTGACTTTAAATTTTACCCAACAAAAAAACATGTTCGTTATATTGTTAAAGCTTGTAATTATTTGTAAAATTAAAAGAGATGACGCATTATAATTACAATTGATAATAAACTCGTAATAATAGAGTTGATTAATAACCAAATATATGTAAATTTATTCAGCGATAGAAGTGAGTACGATAAATAAAAAATTATACATAATATACGTATATAATAAATAATACCCGAATAAGTACGCACGCGCTCGCCTCTAATAAAAAATGGTTTAAGCCCCGAGACAGCCGACCGAAACGGAAGCCGTCCGAATCGTAATTAATTAAAAGAATTGTAAGCAATGAAAGGAGTCATGCTGTTTTACAAATCACTTCAATTAACGATATTAAAAAGTTGGTGTGATAACTGTTCTTGGCTGCGTGACGACGTTGCTTAATACAGAAAAAAAAGGTTTTCGCCTGCCTCGGGGGACGGGCGCGAATTACTTTGACAGGCGAGCTCTATTTGCCCACGCTTTATTACTATGATGTGTTGATTAAATTGTTAACGTGTTGACATTACAATGTTTGCAGATAATAAAAATACGGATTGTAACTTTTTTTTATCACAGACTAAAGAGGCGGGTATTTTGTTACTCGTTTTAAGCAAAGTGTATACTCGTCTAGACAAGCGTGCGACTTTAACTCTTGTTAACAAATAAGCATAATTTATAACAATATTTTTTGTTCTTGAATATGATATAAAAAATGAAGGTTAATAGTAAATTTCTCACCTGCAAATCGCGCTTTGGCTATACGCTGGTCCTTCGGTAACGGACAGCGCCTGCCCCACTTGCGTCTGCGTCAAGCCCAGTCCGAGTCGACGTAGCTTGAACGCCTTCGCGAACTCCTTGATATCCTCGAGGTTGATGCCGTCGACCACGTTACCAGAAGACTGACTGATGGTGGGTTGGTCTGTCAAAAAGTATGTTAAATTATTCTAAAATTTTATCAGATAATTTTTAGATTAAACGTTATATTGACTGATGACAATAGTCAGAAATATTGAGCCCTAAGGTCGCAGTTAACATCTGCGGGGCAGGATTTTCTCTACATTATATCAACGTAATAACAATAACTTCTTTCCGAAGTAAGTTTAAATTTTATGGTATTACAAAGTGATCTTAATCAAACAAAGTTTACTTAACGAAACGATTAGGCCATCCCATCGTGTTCGTTATAAATCGTAGCAGCGGTGTAATTATAGCCAGGTTTATTAGGCAATTAATGTAATCAGTTGATGGTGGCATTTCCTAATTATGCGGGATGTCATTAGCGTGGAGACGTGCTGCCGCGGCGGCGGTCGGCCCGCGACTGCCCCCACCCCCTGCTTAGCTAACCGATGACAAATTACTTTCGCTACCTACCCGCGCTAGTTTAACCAGTAGTCGGCACCAATTAAGACAAGGTGGGGTTGGTAAATTGGCAATCGTACCCCCATTTACCGGTGTTCCAAACTCAGACGATTGCTAATATCGTTTGTTATGTACCGATGAATTGTTATTGTATTCATTTGTTTCGATCTTCATCTCATTTCTCCAATGACTTTAACAGTTTAGGGTCTCTGATTGGAGTGTAATTCGATTGTCCCACGAGAAACTTTCATTTCCTAATACTGTATTCTCACATATCTCTTCATAACATGTGGGGTTTTGTACTGCTAATTGTTAGTATAACGACTACAGCAAAAGAACAAAATCATATGAATTAGTTGCAAGCAACAAGTTACAATGTTCACGTGTTACTGATTTGAATAACGAAGTATAAATAGCGCGGCCCCATCTCATCCTTCATCGAGATCGTATCAAAGGTGCTCCAGAAAGCAGTCTGAAAAAGTGCACACACCGCTTGTGTTATGGCATTCACATCAAATACGTTGATATGCACAATACTTTGGTTTATTCTTTGAATATTTTATGATTGAATCAAATATATCTTTATTGAGAAAAATTAAGAACAACAATATTTTCGAAATGTTTGCAAAATCAATATATTTTTGTCCTACCCTGCATTCCAAATTTATAACTACATTTAACCCTGAATCAATTATGTGTGTATAATTTTACTATCGAGTAATAACAATTTATTGTCGGACAGATGGTTAAAATTGACATGAAATTTATTAACCCACATGAAAGTATCCTAACAATTACGTATATTAAAAGCGAAAAATGAAAAGTTAGGTAAGAGTTTATCTTGTCCAATTACAGACCATCGCGTGATGACGCGCACCCATTAATTAAATTACGAAGATAAGTCAATTGGTCGAATGTATACGAATTCAACAATAATGCATCGAGATATCGTAGTCTTAATTGTTTAATTCATGTTATAAATTAATTAGACACTTAGAACTTGCGTGCGCGATAGTACTTCGTTTATTGAACGGTGTTACGTGTAAGCGAGCCATTTTAAATATGTAATGCCAATTGAGTATTTTCGGCCATTTCGTCGTTCGATTGTTTTAAAGTGATGTTCTTTTAGCAATTACTAAGTATATTTGTAACATTTTTTTAATTGACCACTTTGTAGTTGGTTTATTTAAAACGTTTGACGAATTCTTGGTAATTCATAAACTTTTTTTAACTACTCTTATTCTTTGGAATCAAGTGAAGCAATAAAATGTGTTTTAAATACTTCAATAGCAGTCTTTAGATTCTTTTTATACATTTATTTAAATTAGATAGATTATTTGTTGGACGTATTACTACATTTTACATTGGTACAAGCATTAAAAAGTATTTAAAAATTTTAAATTCAGAATCTTTATTCTAAATTTACTTGTTAATCAGTCGCCCTCGGGGAAAGCAATTCTTATAAAACGGTATTGCTTACATCAGGAACTTGGAGGTATTTTATTTCATTGTTTATTTCAACGGAAGACATTAGCCGGAGCTCATTAGTAAACCCTTACCCTTATATTACTCTGATAACCTTCGAAATCGCTTCCTCTTCAGAATAGAACCTTGATATTAGATTTACTTATCGACAGAATTGTAATAACACACATCAACTATATATCTACTTTAGTGCTCGAAACCCTAAGTTAGAGGTGAATAGGCCATAGTCAACCACGGTGGTCCACAGTTTAGTGACGTCACACATCTTTGAGATTCTCCGCAGATATGGGGAAGTAGCATAGCAACGGTAAATATTGTCATACGAAAATCGTAAATCCTAAAAAAAAGTACATGGCGGGATTCGAACACTGGACGTACATTACAAGTTAAATTCTTAACCCATAGCCTATCTACATGTCATGAATTATTTGAATTTAAACTAACTAGCTGTTCCCGTGCGATTTCATCAGCATAAAATTATTTTATTGTTTACATGTGCCATATTGTCAATTGCAAATGTCAAAATGACATAACATGACAAAAATTGGCAATCCTGCTTCCTTGATGTTGGCAGCAACTTATGGTCTCTTTCCCACATTAGGGTTTTTATCCAAAATATTTATCCCCTAAGTTTCGTGGCGTGAAAATATATAGACTAAAGCGTGACGTAAGTGTAGGTTTTTTTATTTACAAAAAGGTCATTCAAAAATATGCTGTAATTGCCAACATCTTAGGCAACAAAGAAGTGTGTGTTTACGCTTTATTTTAATAGTATAGATAGTATACACATATAAGTATAGATGAAAAACTGCACAACATATGCTGTCCCTTTTATTTTTCCTCGTGAGACAGAGATAACATTATGTTGTAAAACATGTTTGTCAGTGGTATTTTACGACAAAGTTAACAAAAACAAAATCGGACCGCCATTTGACATTTTACAATCAAAGCTTTAATTACAGTTAATTAAAGTTATCGAAATGATTAGTATGAATAATTTGAAAACATAAAAGTACAGGTCAAGAAACTTAATTTTAATATCGAAAGTTTATGATTTTGTTATTAAGAATAACACCGATTTTGATACAAGCAAATTATAAATTTGTTACATGCGTTGCCCGCTCGTCTCGTTTCACTCGAGTTACGATTACGTAATCGATTCCTATTCGTTTAATAATCGATTGTAATTAACTAGCTAATACCCATTGTAATTGCGTATAAGATTTCATGAAGAATTCAAACGTTAGGTAAAACTTTGGTAAACGTCGAACTCACTGAGTAATTAATAAGCCATTTTGTAGAATATCGATATTACAGACGGAACAAAAAAACCGTAATTTGAGAAATTAAAGGTTCTTTTTTTAATCAATACAGGATATGGTATTTTTATAATATTAATATACATTAAACAAATATTCATATCGACTCATCAATAATCTATCTATATAAACGTAAACACACACTTCTTTGTTGCCTAAGATGTCAGCAATTACAGCATATTTTTGAATAATTATTTTTTTAATAAAACGCCCTACACTTAAGTCACGCTTTAGGCTATATACTTTCACGCCGTTAAACTTAGGGGTTAATATTTTGGATAAAAAACCTAATGTGGGAAAGAGACCATAAGATGTTGCCAACATCAAGGAAACAAAGTTGCCAAGATTTGACATCATGTCGTGTTATTTGACATTTGCAATTGATAATTTGACAAATGTGAACAATAAAATGATTTTTTTTTTATAATTTTATGCGGATGAAGTCGCATGGGAACAGCTGTAATATATATTAAAAAACAAACAGCAAGATGAATCAAGTATGTATGTGTGCGATAAAATGTACTGCGACTTATAGTTTTACTAAAAATAAGTAAAATCCAGTTTTGCACTAGCCTGATTAATGACTCATAAAACAGTTAAGGAAATGCCATTTTTAATCCAAGGTTTTTTGATTATAATATACTTTTATTACGGCTGCCAGGTAGGGTTGTAACGGAACCCCGCTTCCGCATCCGCAAGTGCGGAACTTCCGCAAATAATATTAAAACCGCATCCACTTTCGCTTCCGTTATTTCTTATGCGGAGTTATAACGGAGGTAAATTTACATCTTTATCTGTGAGGCGATTACCTAGGTATCGTGTATGCGGCCCGCGCGGGCGTAATATGCCAACTAACTATAATTGTTATACATTACATTTGCATAATAAACTGTATCTTGTAATTATGTACGAATCTGTACTTTGAATAACGGAGTTTTAGTTTTTATTTCTTTAATAAATCGCAATTGACATTTTATTATTGACCTCTGCTTCCGCTTCTGCAGAGGTGAAGCCCTTCGCCTCCGCATCCGCATCCGCTTCCGTTAAAATAGCCTACCGTATAAGTAAGCACCGCTTATAAAAAAGCGAGAACGACCCATCCCAGCCTTAAATTTGCTAATAACTATAAGATTGTATTTTTGGTCACAACTTCGTGTAGAATTAAAATAAATTCTAGTAGTAAATATTGCTTTCTGATGGGAAAACGATCTATAAAATCGACAAAAAGGGTTCCGGCTATGAAAACACGCTAATGAGTTTTAAATTTAAACATTCACTTGTTTCATTTGGCCACTTTAAAACTCGTTGACCTTGTCAAATCCGAAATTAAAATTGAAAAAGGTAAATTTGTGGACTGTACAGCTCAAATTTAAATGGCAGTTGCGACTAGTCGGCCCAACTCTTTGTTTCTCTTATCGATTGCTCTCAATTTTATCGGCAGCGTTAATTATTTGTAATGGATTTTAATTAGTTAATTAATTGATTTAGTTCGACGGCCGCTGCCTACGCCCCTTGGTCGGTGTCTTTGATACCGAAGCGATCGATTTCTACGTTTTTATGATTCGTGAAATTTGTTAATACTGTAATTAGGTCTTGTTTTTGGGTTATCGAATGATTAGATATCGATTATTACCGATGAATATTTTCTTTATTTCTTTTAAACGATTCTTAAGTTAAATCCTTTATGATATAAAATACAAGTAACTTCTCGTATTTATAATTCGAATACTCGCAAATGTATCGATTAGTTCACGCTGACGAAATCAAATGCAGTAAAAATGTTAAGCACCCTGTGGATAATATTCGAAATAGTTATTATAATCGCAATAAATAAGCATATTAACATACTAACATATTAAGTTACCTAACGTTATAAGTGAACCAATCTCACTAAAATTATTAATGCGAAAGCTTAGATGGATGTATGTTATTGTTTGTAGCGTAAACTGCTGAACGAATTTCCCTGAAATTTGGCATTAATGTAGAGGATAATATGAAAGAAGACATAGGCTTTTTTAATTCTCCGCATACGAAGTCGCGGGCGATAGCTAGTTATTCGCCATTTGATTGGAATAGATGAAACGAAATATTTCCCAAGTTCGGCATCTATCTAAATGTATCGTATCGATTTAATTCGGACGAATTATCGCAGACAATAAAGAGAGGAACTGAGTAATTTAGTAATTGTATCCACTAACAACGAATTAAATAGTAACCAATGGAACCGGGCCCCGGGCGCGGACAGACCTTTACACGCAACGATACGGGTACGACACGATTGATTGTTAATAAATAAATTACGAAGGGTTAGAAAACTGTCCTAATATACTACGTTCATGAGAATCTTGACTTAAAATGTATAATGTTTTATGAGGAGTAGATTTTCAAAATGGAATCTTATATCAAATACAGTAAAAAATGATATCTGTACTGACTACTCAATAACTTATTTCTCCGTATCTTTTTACAGTTATTATGTTATGAACTCTAAATTACATTAATAAATCAATTATTGTAACTACATCGAAATTAAATGTAATCTCGTAAAGTATAAAAGGAATGTAACGGATTCCAGATGCTATTGTTTTAAATGGTACAGTCAGCTGCGAAATTAGATGAACGAGGACGATATTTAAAAGCAGTAACAGAATAAACCACCTTCACTATGTCTATAAATTACAAAACCAGTATTTCCTTTATAGTTTTAAGTGTTAAATTAGATACTGTTAAACGCGTGTTTTGCAATCAGTACTAATATAAATAAAACATTTTAGATTTATTTTTAGATAGTAGTTTCGAGTCGAGTATTTTACAAAACCTTTTTTTATACCTATTCATGGATTAATGATGGATCCATGGCGTAAAATATTCATAAGATAAAAACGTTAATACTCTATAACATTTTGTGAAAAAATTATCTCAACTATGTTATAATTTTAGCGACATTAAAAACTGATTAACAAATATGATAATTTTGAGTAATGTAAAGGCTAATCTATTGAATTTGACAGTCATTTACAAGATGTAAGAGTTCATTTAGAAAGGAAGGGCTTTCAGTGTTTTGACAACCCTATTACAATTTTTAACCATCTATTAAATTGTTAATTTACAATTACAACAAAAAAAAACAACGCAAGAAACTAGCAACTTAGTATTAAGCTTGCCTGGTGAAGGCCGGAAATAGTACGGAATCGATGTGCTCATTAACAGACAATTAGTTGAGCAGGTCGCGTTTGCCTCCATAAACAAATGCCAGTAAATGCAACTTGATGATATAATCAATGCCATCTAGTGTTAAAAAAACAAAACGTCTTTTTATTTTTTACATTACAATTGATTAATATGACCAATAATAACAGTGCCATCTATTGTAAAAAAAAAAACGTCTTTTCATATTTTTACATTTCAATAGATTAAAATCATAGACGATAGGCTCATACATTTTGTACATTAAGAAGTAAATAATTAAATTAACAGTGGTAGTGCCCGCTTTAACATCTTAGCACGAATTTGCCGGCACGCCCGGTGTAATACCACGTCCATACAGAAGACAGGCGTGAAATGGAACCAATGCCGTGTTTCGTCTGATGAGTGTGGTGCCGGAGGCCTAATTTAAGTCTTTCTCTTTACCACCCTTTTCTTATAAGGGGAGGTTGGGAAGAGGAAGTGGATTTGACGGTAGAGGAGATGCATAGGAAGGGGAAATATCCTCTTTCTGTGCGTCTCCTCTTCCGTGGTATAAGGGTAGGCAACGCATCTGCAATTGCGGATGTCTATAGGAAGCGGTCGCTTCGCCATTTTGGCGATTTCAGGGGGCCGCTTGCTCGTTTGCCACCTTATGTTATATATAAAAAAAAAATAATTAAATTACTGACTAGCTTGTAGTTTTATATCTTGTAAATATTAAAATGTAGTCACTATAATACGGTAGTACCTCGATAACTTAAAAACCTCTATAACTTCAAAAAATAATATGTTACCTTCCCCTTCAGAGCCCAAAACCTCTGCAACATACAACATACAATATACCCTTGATAAATTAAAGTCTCTATAACTAACTTAAAATATTTTGTTTCTCTTGGACTTTAACATATCGAGGTTCTACTGTATTTTTAATTAAGTAACTAGAACTAATAAGTTGCAATTAATGTTCATAGAATAACTTTATTTCTAAGATACTGGTTAACACAATCTAATTATCAATGACATAATAAGTTTCCGGTAATTTTCCATCCTCTATTTTATATATAAATTATATAAATAACTAGGAAAACCAATTTCTCAAATAATCTGACTTTAAAAGTGCCCTTTTTCTTAAATTAACTGAAAGTTTTAAAATAGTCAAATTGTCTGATCGTGTTTCCAAATTTGTTAGCCTAATGTCGCCTTGGAGTTAGTTAATATTTAATTCAGATGTATTTATATTGGTTCGGTCGCAGGCAAGGATAGACTAATACGATTAGTGTCAGTTCATTCCGTGTATTTACGTTAATTAAGAAGGAAAGGATAAATTAGTTTTTTACATTTAGTTGAATTTAGACAAAATACTCTAGACTATAATCATCCCTTACAAAAACATTTAAAAAACAGGTGTCCTGTGTTAGCAACAAATTTACATCAAGATAATAAAGCTTATAATAAATAGGCCAAAGAATAAAAAACCAACTTGAAGTTGTTTCCTGCCGTTTCGCGCAAATAATTCAAAATATTACCACAACTGATTCGTCACAATGGTATAAAAAACTTGTTTTGTAATTAAAAGCAAAAGTATCTAAAGTTTCATTGAAATAAATGCAGCAGTTAAAGGCAGACAGGCGAGCTTATTCTGGTCGCGAATTAAACAAAGTTCGCAATTAAGTTTGAAAAGATCAGCGCAGGCCCCGCTCACCTACGTCGAATGCGAGCCTACTTTGCGCTAATCAACTTTGCGGACAGTTACCGAACGCACTCGCAACTTTAGAACACCGGTCGAGTCTCCAGCTCTTTATAGTATTACGCTAAATAACTACGACATTGTTGGACTTCGCAAGAGCTAATGGATCGCCCCTGTGCTTAGAGTTTAAAACTTTTATAGATAAGTACAATTGTGTTAAGAGTTAGAAATAGCATTGCAAGGCTCTCTACTATGGCTTTTAATGTTCTAATGTTATTTTAGAAATCAAATTGGATAGTAGAATGTATTAAGTAATGTGCTTCTAGTAAACATTTTATGCAAATGATGTTGCTATATTGGTGTTTTGCTAGAGTTTAAAATGTAACAAAAACAACAATTGAAGATCCGTTGCCTGTTTTTCTTGTAAGACAGAGGAGAAAAAGGAGTTTTTAAGGACACCGTGAAACCTTTAGGGGCTTAAAATTCAACAAGCTACTTACTTGGTGAATCTGCTAGTAAATCGGCATCTTCCTGGGGCGGCGACTTGATGGATCCCGGAGACAGTTTGACGGGCGCGTGCGGCGACGAGTTCGAGCAGCTCGTCGAACTGCATGGCGCTCCGCTCGCGTGCGACGTCGTGATCGTGATCTCCCCATTCGACGCAGCAAGCCTGCACCGTAACATCGATAAAAATTACATTTGCGCATGTGTGGGTGCGTATGTCTGCGAATTATTTTGAAAAGTAGTTGGTATTGGCTTTTATTACGAGAGAAAGTACTTTTGAAAAACGTGTACCTTACAATAAAATAAGTTGACTGTATTTATTACATTTTTATCAGCTGACTTGCCTTTTAAGGTGTTCTCAAAATTTTATCTTAGTATTGTTAATGTTTTAATATCCTTGCTGCGGGAATGGCCTCTAAAGATAAACCGGATTGGTATCCCGTTCCAGTGAACGCAATTGAAAACCATTTATAATTCTAGGAATATGTGTTGGCCAAATTTAGTTAAAGCCCATTGATGATAGAAGCTGTGATGAAATAAAACAATTTCACATCTCTGATCACTTTACAATTATGTACACACCTGTACTTTCAGGTAAAACTAAATGTACATTCACCAACAAAAATAGCTAAAACATTACTCGCTTATTACCTCGTGGTTGTGCAAACGCGTAAAACAATTCTATCTCATGAAAATAATATGAAAATGCGTACCAACTAGGATAATTGTAACCTAATTAAGCAGTGTCGCATTTAGCACGAGTGAGGCTCTTGTGTCACAAGTTGACAACATAGATGGGTCGCGTTGTCACGGGAACTCGGGAACCTCGGGGGAACTCAGGGAGAGCGGAACTCGGATCTGGGCAACAATGGTACAGTCGCGTCGGCGAGTGCGCGTCGTACAAATGAGGTGCATCATTAAGTGCGCGTTGCATTAGAGGTAATTGCGGGCTAATTAGGGCCTCATCCGTTGCATACTCACACAACAGTTCCTTAAATTCACACGCTAATAAATGTTGCGAATGTTTTTTCTAGCGATAAAATGAAAAAAGTGAATTTACTCGGCCGTGATGTTTGTAGTAAACAACTTTCGGAAGTGAGTGTAAGTTTTTGTTTATTTAAACTATGACTTAAAAAACAATTTTTGTTTCAAGTACACTTTTCTTCGCATCGTAATTTTATTTCATATTTGATATTTCAAATGTCTATGTTGCATTACTTAAATTCTATTATGTTTTTACGGACGACGCTGGGATGGTGTTTAAGTTGGCCGACATCTGTTTAAGAAATCAGTTGGATAACTGAGTTTTGTAAGTTTTAGACTTATAGGGCGTTATCGTCGCTTCGCGACAGAGCCCCCTGTAAAAACGTATGTTTTGACTAATAACAAAATTATAATTTTAAATGTTACAATTGCTGATTGTTTGCATTACATTTTAAAATGTCACATAAAATACTTTAGTTATCTGACCTTTCGTGATACAGATTTTAACTTATTTAGTCTTAAATTATTTCGCATTGTCTAATTCAATTAAACATAAAACGCGTTGCAGGCTTGTTTAGCGAACGCAACATCTCACACACTACTATAGAATAAAAACGCACACACGGCTCGTACGTATAAGCGAATGCACGCACACAGGTGCACGAAACATTAATTGTTCCTTCAATTTATCAACACGTAGGGTACTCGACGTCGGAACTACGCCTTTTCGAGATAATTATTTTGAAAATAATAACGGTTCGGTGGCGAATTTAATTACAAACTTATTTTCTTGTCATACGCCGTATGACCTTTGTATGTAAGCTACGAAATGTACATAAAACATGTTTTCGTAATTTTTTTATCAATAACTTTCGTCAAGAATCGAATGTTAATTTGTACTGTAAAGTAAGGTTTACTACTATATCTCAATCTATATTTATATTATCTAATATATTTTCACGCCATTAAACTTAGGGGGTAAATGTTTGGATAAAAACCCTAATGTGGGAAAGAGACCATAAGTTGCTGACAACATTAAGGAAGCAAGGTTGCTAGGTTTGTCATCGTCATGTCATTTTGACATTTGCAATTGATAATTTGACACATGTAAACAGTAACATAAAATTTCATAATTTTATGCGGATGAAGTCGCCCGGGAACAGCTAGTTATAAATATAAAGAGGAAAGATTTGTATTTTTGGGTGTTGAATTAACTCAAAAACTACTGGGCCGATTTTAAAAATTCTTTCACCGTTAGAAAGGTAATTTATCTGTGAGTAACATAGGCTATATTTTTTTAATTTCACGAGGGCGATTTCGCGAGCAACAGCTAAAAGTAGATTGCATTATAAGATTTATATTTTTTTATGTATTATTGGTAATAACTATTTGAAAAAAATCTTGCACCATTAAAAAGCTACTTTACTACTGTATGGCTATATTTTTACTTACACGCAGACTAACTAGCATTAGATTTATGTATTCACAGCCAAGTAAATCAAATTTTTCTTTTGTTTTGACTGTTGATATAATTGTATCGATTTAAACGACAAGCATGTTTCTTCACAAATACTTGTGCGAACTTACTGTTTGTATAACTTTGGGAACGATTAAAATTTTGATTAATCTCAATTATCTTTTAAAAAACTTAAAGCAAACTCATAAAAGAACTCGCAGAAATCATCTTGTCATTATTTCGAGAAAGTTCAATTTATTGCATATAATTATCGGTTTTGATAAATGTTCCGTTTTATCTATAGCATTCCATACTGATTCGTGTAACGTTGTTAAAAATATAGTATTAAGAATAATTTTATTTTTTTAATGTTGCCTGCATCTTTTTACATTTATATAAAATCTAAATTTCGTCACCTACTTAATAAAAATAATTTTATTGTGAGCAAATCCGTTCTACTTCTATACCTCTATATCTATACTAGTATTACAAAGAAGGAAGATACTATTGTATTTTTGTATGTATTTAAATAATTAAAAAACTACTGGGCCGATTTTAAAAATTCTTTCACCATTAGAAACATAATTTATATGTGAGTAACATAGGATATTTATATTATTTAATTTCACGCGACGAAGCCACGAGCAACAGCTAGACGTAAAAACAAAGAAAAGTACTTAGAAGTTTAAAAATATATAAAAGTATAGATGAAGTATGTTTAGGTAATTCCGTTAATAATTTCCGTCTATAACATTATAGATATCGAATGAGGTTAAATATGGAAAACAAAATTACGTTCCTAATAAAATTAAAAATGAACTGCGAAAGGTTAAAAAATATGCGTGAATTGAAATACGAAGTTTGATTTTTTTAAATGGGGTAATAAATAACGAAAGCCTCAATATTAATTTCATTAGGAAGCGTGGAATGTTCCAGTTTAAAAAATGTAACTTCGTAAAAAAAAATTGTATACAGCCAATCGTATAAAACTAGACTAAATAATAAACTTTATGGTTTTTATTTTACGATATTTCATATTTAAAATGAATTTAAAACATTTGTTAGTCTTATTATTAACTTCTATTTAAAGAACAAAATCTGAGGGCCTATTGGGAATATTCGTGAGAATGTTTACGTTATTTATGTAACGACATTGACAAAATTTGAATTATATTTATACAGTATCCCAATCAGGTGTAGAGTACATCAAAAATCTCATACAAAATCGTATGGAATATGTTCTCTCAACTATCACGGAAATTTTCTCAATTGACCCTCTGGTATCAAAAGGATAATTTTCACAAATCAAAAAACATGTTTTTCGGTTGTAATAAATTCACAGTAACTTGATTTGTAATTTCTTTATATGAAAAACTTGTTAAACAATGTGTAAAGTCAGCTGCAAATATATGCACACATTAACAAAGCGTCAAAAACTTCTTGCCTTCAGTTTTTATAATACGTATGCCCATATCTATGTTATTCTTCAGACTATTAATGTTTTAACAAACGCGTATACATCGAAAATAATAGTATATAATACTAGCTTTCGCTCGCGACTCCGTCCGCGAGGTATTAAAAAAAAAACCAAAACCAAGTAACCTATGTGTTCTTCCAGGCTATTCTCTACATGTCTGCCAAATTTCATTGAGATCCGTTCAGCAGTTTAGGCTACAAACTCTAACAAACATCCATCCATCCATCTAAACTTTCGCATTTATAACATTACTAGCTTTCGCTCGCGACTCCGTCCGCGTGGTACTAAAAAAAACAAAACCAAGTAGCCTATGTGTTCTTCCAGACTATTCTCTACATGTTCAGCAGTGTAGGCTACAAACTCTAACAAACATCCATCCATCCATCTAAACTTTCGCATTTATAATACTAGTATGATTTTTTATGTATTATAAACGTATAAATATTTATGCATCTGACTGTACCACGATGCACGTAATTAACTGATTACAGTAAGTTTCAACGAGTCTAATTAGCAACAATGAGTTTGCGAGGGAAGTGTAATTGTGCGTAATTAGGGAATAATAGGACGCGACGTCATTAGTATTAGCTTAGAAGATACTTCAACTTCTGCGCCCTTAAACTACTTCTAGAACCTTCAGTGTGGTGAAGGGTTTACAGTCAAGGACGTTTATTTCCTACCCATGTAAGTAGGTCGAAAATTTGTCACAACATACCAGTAAATAAATGCTAAATCATTCAAGTATGGTATTGGTATAGCTTTTGACAGTTGCTGTTCGATATTCGATCCTAATGGGAAGACATTTAAATTCTTTAACTGTACACTTTCAAGCGATGGTAGTAAACTGTACGCATACGGTATCACTGAGAATGGTTGTATGTAAAACTGAACTGTGTAATTAATTATATAGTGTTTGCTTTATGAATGGATTATTATTATTATTATTATAAAATTTGTAAAAGCGCCATCTATCCAATTTGTCCAAGATTAGATAGCACTTCTGTTGTATAAACATCAGCATTTTAGCATAAACTCTTTTTTGTCTTATTGAATTATCAGTTACAAAAAAATCAGAAACATTAATTAAGTTTTTCTTATAATAAAAATCTAATAACTTGTAAATAAAGATAAAAAAAACGTTAAAACATGTGTTTCAATGAAATGTCATGTATGTCTTGCATACAATGAAGTCAAAAAGCGGTTCTCGTTTTTGCTAGCGTACGTTTCACAATGATTTTAACATTTTAATGCAACTTTAATAGACGTCAAATGACATACAATATTTATCTAGATTGTAGGCCAGCAGAAATGAGGTATCAAACTTAATTATGGATGCGAGAATTAATGCTTCCAACCAGTAATTATGAGGTCGCATTAACTTAATGTCTTTGAAGTACTTACGCGCACACATATAAATTCTGTATAATGGATGCCGGGTACAATCGTCGACGAAAATTGTTACGTTACATTTGTATTTTTATAGAGCAAACGAGCGGATCCATCAGTTAATTCAACACTATAGCAAGCAGTTATATCAGAAGTTATAGATGCGTTGTTTTAAACGCTTTAAGAAGTAAGTTGAATGATGTAAGTTGTTGAATATTTCAGTCATTTACGTAGTAATAAGAATGTTGACATAAATGTATAATCTAACTAAATCATACCAATATAATAAATGCGAAAGTTTAGATGGATGGATGTTTGTTAGAGTTTGTAGCCTAAACGACTGAACGGATTTGGATGAAATTTGGCGTAGTTGTAAAGGTAATCTGGAAGAACACATAAGCTATTTAATTTGTTTTTTTTTTTAATACCACGTGGACGGAGTCTTGGAGTAACTAGTTTATACATATTAGTACACAGTTTTGAAGTGTAATTGATATCTTAATATTGATAAAATATAATCAAAATAGAATTTTGCAATCCGTCGTATATTAAAAATATACCTGAACACACTTATGTATTCAACAGTTAATATTTTCGTTTAAATATTTATTTAATGAGAGGTCTTATCCTCAGACTCTATAATCATAGAATACGCAATCTCGTATTACTAATGATTAATATAACAAGCTTTAATAATTTCATTAGAATGTAATTAAAAAAATATATTATGTTTTTAACGTTTACTACTCACATGTACAACAAACAACGAGGGCGCTAAAATGCCCTTTAACAGCAATCGTAATATAGTTGTTTTTAGCGCGAATGTACCGTTTATTCATTTGGTACATTTAATAATTGGTTCGCTCTACCATAACATAACCGGCGCGTGTGATAAAATAAACATTCGATTCAGGCTGGTCTAGACATGTATTTCGTCTGTAGTAATTAGATATCCTTGGACTGAATAAGACTATATCATAAACGATTCTTACATTATTAATACGTCTTTGTTACTAAATGTCCATTCTATTGAACACGAACCTGTTTTTTACGAGAAACATATTGTTGCTGTTGTCCAAACAAGTTTAAAATTGTAATGTCATCTATAATTAGTTATAAGTGTTAATTTATTTGTGTATGCAAAGGGCATCAGGACGTAATTGAAGATAATTTTGTGACTTTAAAGATTATTATTGAAGCAATGTTTTGCAGGATTTCCACCGTTTCCTTACCGCAGACGACATGTACAGTCGGCCCAGTAAAACTTATAATTGTATTGAATTTATGCAGCTGACTGTAAACATTTTTTTCCTTCAGGTTCAAAGACAATGAGTGTAACAATGTTTTTTGTACGCATGATACTGTGGAAGCCCAACGTTATTCTGACATTGAACTTTCGAACTTCTTTTACATATAAAGCCTTGAAAAGGTCATTCTTTTTAAGTTTATCGCTGTCACGTAAGTTGATCGGTTACCTATAATTAGGTACAGTCGTGGCATTAAGTGTTCGTATAATCAACTTAATACAATGGTGATAAATAGATCCAGTGTTGGATATCGAGTTTGAATACATTATCGCGTATAGATATCTCAACATTTGAGCGTATTAACTATTTAAATGCTCAATTTACGGATAAACAAGATTTAATATATAACTCTGTATATATTGTCAATGACCGACGTCTTTCTCCTTTTTTATATTAACTAGCGACCCGCATCGGCTTCGCACGGGTCGATTATTGATACAATTAAGTGTTTATATCTAGCTGTTTGCTAGTGACTTTGCCCGCGTGAAGTTAAAAATTTATAAAAAAGTAGCCTATGTTACTTACAGATAAATTACCTTTCTAACGGTGAAAGAATTTTTAAAATCTGCCTAGTAGTTTTTGAGTTATTTCAATACATACAAAAATACAAATCTTTTCTCTTTATAATTATAACTAGCAGTTCCCGTGCGACTTCATCCGCATAAAATTATGAAATTTTATGTTACTGTTTACATGTGTCAAATTATCAATTGCACATGTCAAAATGACATGACGATGACAAACCTATCAACCTTGCTTCCTTAATGTTGGCAGCAACTTATGGTCTCTTTCCCACATTAGGGTTTTTATCCAAAACATTTACCCCCTAAGTTTAATGGCGTGAAAATATATAGCCTAAAGCGTGACGTAAGTGTACGGCTTTACATACAAAAATACAAATCTTTCCTCTTTATAATATTAGTATAAATAAGAAACGTCTCAAATAAACCGTAATGCTCTATTTTACACGTATTAAGCTGCCTCTTGAATCACTCTTTTATAAAAAAACTGCATCAAAATCCGTTGCATAGCTTTTCAAAGATCTAACACACATAGGTACAGACTGTAAAAAGCGACTTTTTGACCGGCTTCCCAAAAGAAGGAGGTACTCAATTCGTCGGATTTTTTTTATACTATGTAGTATTAATAGAAATGTATACAATATAAACACATTAAGAATTATTAATTATAAACGTAATTAAAATATAAAAATTTCTACTGTAATTGTGTGTTAAATTATTTATGTAATTTGTTATAACGAAATAACAGTTATAACGATTAGTTTCCATTACCATAACACACGTACAAGATGTCATTTCTGTTATTTCCAAGGAGAATGAAAAGGACAACTGCAAACTGCAAAGTTTTGTTTCACTCATATAGGCCACATGTGACAGTTATAGTCGTATTTGCGTTAACGTTTTCCGCACGGCCAACACCAGAAAATTGTTTATAAAGTGCGTGAATGCAGCATTATTTATGTAATTATATCAGCACCAAGCTACATTACATCCTGTCTGCAATTAGCATTAAATACCTCATTAAAATAGATAATAGTAGAATGGGCGCCTTGGTTTTCCTTATTATGTACGTAACGATACGCTGATTGTATAACTAATATAGGTCGGCTAAAAAGAAACTATTATTGTAACCGCGACTATCCGCATGCATTAAAAAAGTAAGTAACCAATGTGTTCCACACTAAGCTCTACTTCTATGCCAAATTTCATCAAGATCCGTTCAGCCGTTTACGCTACAAAGTCAAACAAACATCCATCTAAACTTTTGCATTTATATTAGTAAGATTATAGATATATTTGTTTTTTTGTTTAGATAAACTAATAACTGCCAGATTTTGTTAATATCGAGTCATTTAATTCAAGTCTATATGAGTGAACCCTAGGTATGTAAATAACTAGAAAAGTCAAATAAACAAATGAACTACTATACGCTTTAAGTAGAATTCATATCAAATTGTAGAAGTTTTTTTTACTAGAAGGTTGTATGCGGCCTCCCGAATTCGCTGAAATAGCGCTAAATAGCTGCTAAAAACAGATGGATAACGTACTTTTAATGAATGGATGAGTGGACGCACAGTAAGAGGACATTTCCAATTCCTCGTTTCCTTCACCATCAAATCCACTTTTCCTTCCCATCTTTTCCTCTTAAGAAACGGGTGGAAAGGGAAAGTGACTAAAATGAGGCCTCGACACGGAATGGCTTCCACTTCACGCCTGTTTTCTGTGTGGTCGTGGTATTGCACTGGGCGAGCCGGCCCATTCGTGCGAAGATGTTAAAGCGGGCTCTACCACTATGAAAGTTTGTACCCTAAACGGCTGAACCGATTTCGTTGAAATTTGGCATAGATGTAGAGGATAGTCTGGAAGAACACATAGGCCTATTTTGTTTTTATTTTTCTTTAAATTCCACGCGGACGGAGTATTGGGCGACAGCTAGTATATTAATAATGCACATTAAGAGCGCGAGCACATC
This sequence comes from Papilio polytes, assembly GCF_000836215.1. NCBI lineage: Eukaryota > Metazoa > Arthropoda > Insecta > Lepidoptera > Papilionidae > Papilio > Papilio polytes. The sequence continues at coordinate 1,906,641 of NW_013527248.1, forward strand.
TTTGACTAAAATATAGCTCTACTGTTTAGTCTCGCTTTGATTCCCATGAGGTTATATGAAGCGCACACTACTTGATTTTTAGTTGTGCAACTAAACAGTTGAATTGTCTGCGAAACAATCGACAATCGCACAACAGTTGTGCGATAGTTTAATCACTGGTGTGCGCCCGCACTTAATGTTGTTAATATGTTGCCAATATTGCATTAAAAACGCTATTGTATACAACAATGTTTATTAAGTACAATTATGTTCAACAGATGGCAGCACTTTTTGTTACATCGTATACTAATCAATAGTAAGGACTCGATCAAAAAAGCGATCGCATGTTTGTAGTGACGTAAGAACTTTGTCATTATCGATTCCTTGAAAAAGAATCGATATCGTTTGCATAAAAGTATCGTAACACATGAATAAACATATGTGAGACAAAAACGGCAAAACGGTATATAAGGAATGCTATTGCTACAAATATGCCACTTTTATTGTTTTTAAATTAATGTACCATCGTTATCTTTTAATTAAAAAAATGGACATTAACATGTAAAACAATCAAAAGATCGATAACAAGCTGTTTCACGCGACTTCGCTCGTGTAAATTAAAAAAATGTACCTTACGTTACTCGTAGATAATTTACCTTTCTAACGGTGAATGAATTTCCAAAATCGGCCCAGTAGTTTTTGAGTTATTTCAATACATACAAAAATACAAATCTATACTCTTTGTAATATTAGTATAGATATAGATTAAATTACGAGGTTTCGTAAGAATATTTAATCTTTTATTTGCATAAGAATAGATAAATAAATTAAAACTATTTATTTGTCGTTATTACTTAATGATAAAGTAATAACGACAAATACTTAATTTGCATTTAAACATGATTTGGAAATCCTAACCTTTTAACAACGCTTCGTTTTATCAAAGCTTCAAGCTCGTTTCCGAGCGACATGTCATTAAATATTTTTTTTACATTTCACTAGCACATGGCGCGATGACAAATAACTAATCACATTTTTCCAATGCGATTAATCGATTTAAATAATTCTTTTATATCGATTTAGGCATTGTTTTAATGTATTTATTAGTTGCCAGTATTAAAAAAAATTAGTAATCTAATAAAACAAAAACATGACGCACAACCCTAGTTACGTAATTTGTTTCATAACTTCGTAAATAGATGGCGTTCATCTCGATATTCCCATAAACATTTATTCTCAGTCTGACAGAAGTTATGATTTTTACCAGTCTTCGATAATTTAATTCATCTGAGTACAGAAACCTAACTTAGTTAAAATACCAATGAAATTATAATATACAAGAGCGTTAAGATACAATGTAGTTCTATTTAATAAACATGAAGTTAATGAAGCGAATTTTTCTTTACCATTTATCACTAAATGTCGAAGTATAAGTAATTTGCTACTTTGTAGTTCCAAACAACAAAACACATTCCTAATTTAAAACAGTCATTAAAGATAAAACAGAAGGTTTGATAAATGACTTTTTTTACGTAATAAAGAATTACGAGAACCAAATAATTAGAGTTAATGAGCAAAGGGACGTTACCCCGCGCGATACGATCGACTCTTTCTATTCGAAATTGAAATGGTAATAATGTTTTTGCATGCGCCGCATTAGTCATTCATTTTTAATTAGTCCTTTTGTATTCTACTTCGTATTTTTTAATAATTAACTACAAAAGCATTTTACTTGTAATATACTTTGTTACACGCACTTTTATTTATAACAAGATATTCCATGTAACTTCAAGATCGATTTGGTAATTAAACAATAAGATAAAAAGTTTTAGTAATAAGTATTACCATTATTAATCTATTACTTAATTCGTCATATTATTGGTATATCTAATCCTTAATTTCTCGAATAAACATGTACAAATTGTCACTATGAAATCAGTTTGGAATGCTTACCCTACTTGTCTCACAACAGCCGTTGATTAGTAACCCACACATGCAAACCCACACATGCACACACAATGTGCACACGTGCTTGTGTAGCGTCGGCCGAGTGTAATTACACTCATTGTCACTTAATTACAAGCAACATTTGTCATCGCACCCACGCTCCGAGCCGGCCTTATCTGTACACCATTACGGCCCAATTCTCAAAGTCGTAAGGTCGCTATTCTGACAAATTGACGACTTTTAAACGTTCCTTGATAATTGTCAGCGATAATTCTTGATAGCGGGATAAAGTATTTGTTGTGATAACATTAGATTGCATCGGATAATAAAAAGAAGCCGCACTGTCAGAGAAAGTTTTACTTCTAGTTTAAGAAACATAACATTTCGATCTTGGATGTCACTGATACGCTTTTAACTGAAGATTAGAAGACATACCCTATCTTAAAAGGTTCAAATTAAAATTGAAGTAAAGGAAATTTACATCACTAACCTGTTAATACTGTTTAAAGCAGCTGCTCCAACATTGTCCCTTTCGTTCCTCTCTCTGGGACCTCCGGCGAATCTCTCAAAGGTTTCCCTCTCTTTGTAATGCCTGTCGGAGCGCGGCGACGACGACCGCCTGCCTTGCATTTGTTGCGGCATATTGTTCTGTTGCACCGTCTGCAGAAGGTTGTGATTCGCTTGCGGCTGTTGCTGAAGTGCTTGCAATAACTCCTGAGCATTGGTCGCTCCGTTGGTCAAGAAGTTTGGCAAACCCGGGTTCAATAGCGCATTCGATAGCGTTGGATTCAGCATGTTGGGTCTAATGTTGGCCGGCTGTTGCGGGTTGGAGTTTAGAAGCTGGTGAGGTTGGGCCATCGCTTGGAGGTTGGCCAGTGACGTTGACACTACTTGGCCGTTGTTGAGCGCTAAGTTGACCATTTGGTCGTTTGAGTTCACGTGGTTGACAGGTATCGTGAGGATGGTTTGCGTTGCGATTCCTGTTAAAGAGCATTTGTATAAATAAGAATTGAAACTGTATAATAGTTTAAACAGATTCGATCTTTTGTTCTGACTTAGCAATAGAATAATTACCCTGTGAGGTGGGTATGAGGAGCTGCGCGCCCTGTATGCCTTGCACCAGCTGTCCGGAGGCGAGGATGAGTTGTGGCATGGGCGAGGGCAGCGCTGGTGGCAGCATGTTGCTATTCCCCACCGGCGTCGGCGACCCCATGCCTGCTGACAATACAATATACTGGTGAGAACAAAGAACAAATACAAAAAAATCCCGATAACGAATAACTGCATGGAAAGAATACGATCATCATCTGAATTGACTCCTAAATCAAATTTGCAAACGGTTCAGGCACAATGGAACACATCAAAGTTTATGGACATTGATAAAAATTCGTGAAACAATTACAAGTGTAATAAATGTCAACACAATTGCTAAATGCGCATCATTGTTTTTAGTTGTTTTGAGAATCGTTTACATTGCTCAATATTATCTTGTCTCTTGCAAGTGTTAAATTTCAAAACAATTGTGTACAACCGTTAATCGAAGCTATAAAATCGATGTTCTGTTGTCTCTACATATAACAAAACATCGATAATGACTGCGTCCCTAATCGTACAATGTATCTACATATTTAGCTTACAAATTAAAATTTATTAAATAGTAAACGCATCGGTCACGGCGAAACATTCTTTGGACGTTCGAAACATGGCTTTCTACAACGAAAATTATTAATCGAGACAATAAAATAATATAGTTAATTACAAAAGACGCCGAACGTAATAAAACAACGATAGAGAATTACACAAAGATCCATCGGCAACCGAGCAAGACTAATTTCCCCGCGAACAAAACGGCCCCACCAAAATCTAAGGCATTATCAATGCGTCTTACACGCCCGTTAAAGTCAGCATTAACATAACGCATTCATATAAACCATGACATTTCAAATTTCGTAATAAATGCTCTTTCCTGCGCCGTATCAATTAAGTGCCGAAAAAAATATATAATTAGCTTTATTAAGACAATAAAATTCTTAATGATACCGCAACACACGTAACATCCGTGGCGTCGTGAAAAAATATATAATTATACTCATTATTTAAATAGGTTTTTTTTATCCATCAGGGCATAGTTTAATGGGCGGGCTAGCGAGGCCGCTATCTCACTTTCATTAAATCGATTGGTTTCGGTAATCGTCTAATTACGAGTCACGTGATGCCCTTAGTCAAGAGTTTTAATGCACAAATCGTGTCTCGCTGATTATCCCAATCTGTTTAATTCGATCTAATTAGTGGCCTACCCTCCGCCGACTCGAATCCCGCTTCAAATGGTAATGTGGCGAAAAACTGGAAAACGAAGTGGACATCGACTTGGGGGGTTTTTAATTTAGCTGATTACTCTAATGGACTAAAACTATAGCACTAACAGATATTTTGATAGCCATTTATTTGCACACAAACGTAGAAAAAGATTAGATGTTTGTTTTACTTCTGCAAACGCTAAAAGCGTTTGATAAATGCCACATAAAATCAACTAATATTATATCATTATTTAGACAATTGATCAGCCTCAATATTATACTTGCATTTAAAAACGATTGTCACTTGTTAATGTTACATTTCTTAGCAATAATGCATCATTATACGCAAAACAACCTAAATACATTTAAATGATATGTAGGCGCTGAATTATTGAACGATAAGATACGCAATTCTTAAAGGGCACGTAGATTATAATTTCACCTCTATAATGTGTTACGATTGCACTTTACGATCTCGGTCATGGTAACTAATTCTAGTAAACTTGTCAAACAGTTGCATAAATTAGCTCGCAAACGTAATGAGATTGAATGTGGATTTCTACAAAGATAGAGGACGACCAAAGAAAATAAATGAATTATGAAAAGTATGTGTACAAAGGAAAATAATACAGTGTTTCAATTTTAGTTATAGCGCCCTCTTTTGATCAATGCATACATAAACATTTCTATTCCAATAATACAACTAATGCGTAAAATGAGGATTTCCTACCTGGGGCGCTAACGCTGAGGTTCAAAGGCGAGTTGATGACAGGGTTGGAAGGCATGGAGGTGAGGCCCTGTAGGTTAGCGGCCAGCTGGGACATCTGCTGGGACATTTGCTGGGACATCTGCTGCTGGGACATGGGCGCCATGTTTTGCTGCATGCTCGCCAAGTTCTGGAGGTTTTGGAACATCGACGCCACTGTGGGACAACGGTAATGATCAGTGTACACGTTAAATACAGCGTGAAGAGGCTAACTAATTATATTTCTAGCTATTTTAGTTGCCACAAAAAGAGCAAAGTGTAAGTCATCTTTGGTGCTTGATTTTATATTCTTGCGTTTCATGAAGATTTGGTCGTCATCAAGTTTATGCTGAGACTGATACCTTGTGCATTTAGTATGTTTCTTGCTGATTGCTTATCATCTAGTGATCTTTGTTTTGTTTATTATTAATGCGACATACATTTTGCTAGAGAGATTTTACTTAAACTGTGTTATAAAGCAATTGTTTATAAGAACTATCTACGATGGTAAGCAGACTAACAATAGTTGCTTTATTGTAGACGCTAGACGAACTTTTGTGCTATATTTTTAAGATTAAAGTGAATCCTTTGGTTTAAAATAGATTTTTATAACTTTCATTAAGTGTTTTAGAAAATACAAATCTACATGGTTTCATTGAAAGTATTATAACCGTGAAGAAAATTTATTTCTACCCACACAAAAATCAATCTAGACGTCTTGCTACGAAGACACAACATCGAATAATGGATAAGTTGTTGTACGAACTCACTGGAGCCATTCAAGTGCGTGTTATGGTGGGGGGAGCGCGCACGCGGCGACGGCGAGCGCGCCTCGGCCGGCAGTCGTCCGCCACCCTCCGGCGAGCTCGCGCCGCTCTCACGATCCGACTCCGCCTGCTGGCAAACAATACATTTATAAATAACTGAGAATGACACCACATCAGCAATAGAGTTTGGAATAGGCCACTGGATCAAAGAATACCTAGCATCTAGCAATACATTTGGTTGACTTAGAGGTGTAACCGTATCGTTGGTAACTTATTTTGGTCCTTCGAGTCTATAGCAATATTGAACAATGTAATAGTAAGAAGTAAGAAGCCTCTATGATTTATGGCTTATTGTGATTATTCTCTACCGAAAGACTTTTAAAAGCATAACGTATCCCTGTTTTATAAAAGAAAAAGAGGCAACAAGTATTCTTTAAGATTCGTTAGTGGCCACTAATAGTAATAATGAAGCTGTATTCATGTAACTTAAATGTCCTCATACACATTTTCATAATATTTTTGCTGATCAAGAATAAAATGTTAATTGAAAACACAAATTGGTGCCTTAATAAAATTAACCGCAAAAGATTTAAAACAAGCATGAAATAAGATGTCCGAATGAAATTATTACTTCACAACGGATAGATCATTTTCTACAATAATTTCTTCTGTTAAAGTTCGGTTAGTTTACGACTAGTTTATATTAATTAAATAATGTTTTCAGTTACACAAGTTTATTTTTCTGTTCATATATATTAATATCTGTTGTCATTCAACCTACATTGGGGACCAGCGTAGTTTCTTAGTCTCCCCTAACTTAGTACTTCAAGCCGCTCTGTAGAGACGAATAGTGAGCTGATGATGGTTTTTTGTTTCAGATAATTCTTCCAAATGTTAAGTGTACTTTTAAAATGTACAGCTAAATGCAGTTCAACAATTTATTATTGTAAATTTTACACGCTGTATAAAGTACTAGCTATTCCCGTGCGACTTCATCCGCATGGAATTATTATAAATTTATTTTATTGTTACATTTATCAAATTATTAATTGCAAATGTCAAAATGACATGACATGATGATAATCTTGCTTCCTTGATGTTGGCAGCAACTTATGGTCTCTTTCCCACATTAGGGTTTTTATCCAAAATTTCAACCCATAAGTTTAATGGCGATAATATATATAGTCTAAAGCGTGACGTAAGTGTAGGGCTTTTTATTAAAAAAAGAATCATTCAAAAATATGCTGTAATTACTTACATCTTAGGCAACAAAGAAGTGTGTGTTTACGCTTTATTATAATAGTATAGATTACTTTCAGCAACAAAAATATAAGTTTAAAGAAAACAAAAGAAAATCCAGATTTATAATATTAAGTACAGCAAACTAGTTTTGTAACAGCAGGAGTTAAACATGCACCGTACGTCATTTAGGAGTGTGTATTTTCCACCGAGAGCAAGTGTCCGGGTTTAGCGGGTAAATTTGCATCAAAGCTTAGCAAGCGTTAGGGTGGACGAGAACAACCCCTTTTTTATTTTACATTCACTCTTGACACTCAATATAATAAAATCTATATCTTTTATTGATTTTTATGATTAACTAGCTGTTGGCAGTGACTTCGGGAAATTAAAAACTTACATATACCCAAATATCATGTTACGCGACAACCAACATACATCCATACAAACTTTCGCATTTATAATAGTAAGATAGTTCGATTGTTCTAAACACTAAACGACTGAGTTGTTAAAAACACGGGGATCACCGGTAGAGATAGACCTAGAGAAAGATGGATGGATTGCGTGAAAGGTGACATGATCAAGAAGGGAGTGATGACTGAGATGACGGATGATAGAGTGCTTTGGAGGACGAAAACCCGGTCACCTTACGGTAGTAGAATAAGGTAGGAAAATTGATGATAACTAGGTTGTTAAAATTAACTTTGATTCATATGCTTATTACGGCGCTAAGTTTTTGGCTGCGGAAAGCAGAGGACCGCGTTCTTTAAAAGCATTTGATAAGGCCTTTGCCCAACATTGGGCAGACAAAAGCCAACGATATGCCATCCACTTATTGTTTTTTTTTTATTCTGTAATCCATAGAAAATAAATCATAAATTTCGCATTAAATGCAGTTAATTATTTGCAACGAAATATACCGACGGATACCAATGTATTAAAAATCTCAAAGATTTTGTGAAGGATTAATCAAGTCATATTATGAATTAAAATTATTGTTATTTGTTATATTGTGAAATTATCAATAAAATTGTAAGTTTAATATTTACTTCATGATTAAAATAATAAAGTCTTTAGTTAAATACAAAGCGTCAGTGTTGGGCTTAAGCAAAATATTGATATTTAGATGTAATATTAAAAAGTGTATTACTTGGTATAAATAATACGAAACAAATATGCCGACACATTTTGTTACAAAGTAAGGAGTTATAATACATTGTCAGAGAAACAAATTTAAGTAAAACTGTGTATCCTATAATATTCTGTTCTAATGTTTAGTTTAAAAATATGTTGCAATTAGTTAAATTATTGAATTCATTTTTAATTTCATGGTTTACCTGAGTTATTTTACATCTATACTAATACTAACTTTCGCCCGCGACTCCGTCCGCGTGGAGTTCGAAAGAACAAAAGTTAGTAGTTGTGTTCTTCCAGACTATCCTTAACGTCTATGATAAATTTCATCAAGATCCGTTCAGCCGTTTAGGCTACAAACACTAACAATCATCCATCTATCTAAACTTTCGCATTTATAATATTAGTAAGATTATAACGAGGAAAGATTTGTATTTTTGTATCTATCGTAAGAACTGAAAAACTATTAGTCCGATTATTTTTTGATTCCGCGCGGGCAAAGTATCAACTAATAGCTAGTGTATTTTAATTAGATTGTTTTGAATTATTTCATTATATATAGAAACATTTACGAAGGCTATTCCGGTATATTATAGCCGTACTATTAAAATTAAGGAAATGTTATGTTATATGTCAAACTATACTAATATAGTAAAGCGTAAACACACACTACTTCGTGTCGTAGGATGTCAGTAATCACGGCATATTTTCGAATAATTCTCTCTGTATTAAGAAACCCTAGACATACGACACGCTTTAGGCTATATATTTTCATGCTTTCAAACTGAAGGAGTAAATAAAACCTTCATGTGGAAAAGGGTCCATTAAGCTGTCAACATTAAGGAACCAAAGTTATAATAGTAATTGTGACATTTGAAATTGAGAATTTGACTAATGTAAACAATAGTCTTACTTTTTATTTCTTATTATAAATGCGAATGTTTAGATGGATGTTTGTTAGAGTTTGTAGCTTAAACGGCTGTACAGATCTCGATGAAATTTGATATACTAATCTCGATATCGATGAAAATTGGGATACTCTCTTATGTTTTTTTTAATTCCACGCGAACGGTGTTACGGGCGAAAGCTAGTAAATTATAATTTCACGCAGATAAAGCCGCATGGAAACAGCTAGTTCATAATAAAATTACATCGATTATATATGTATATTGTGTAAATTTAATGTTTATAAGTTATTTTAAAACGTTTTAACGGCCTTGAGTATTGATGTATTAAATACATAATCATTTCTTAATCGTCTACCAATTAGTCGAAGCAAATTACATTATATTAAATGTTAACAATAATTAAACATTCCGTTTTATTATTAAAGATAAATCATTGATTTATATTCGCAAATTGTATAATAAATGTCTATCAAATGAGTTGTAATTCATAAAAATGTTTTAACCATTTGTTTTTTTGATAAAACACAAATTTTTTCCACAGATTATCGATTGCCGATTCTGCAATTACGTATGCTAATAAGTAGATAACCATAAACAAGAAATAGAATAGAATAAGTAGATAACAAAAGGTTATAAATCTATAATTTAAATTAATATAACAATAATTAAATTTTAAATTTGTTAAATGATGTAGGAATATTTTGTGAAAAGATCGATTCCAAAAATTTTGCAAAGGAATAGACATAAACGCGTTGGGTCGAATTTTTTCAATTTTTATGACATTTATAAATCGTTTTATATAAAAACAACGTCGATTAATAAAAGTACTAATATATTGAGTTTAAAAAAAACTATATCTTGTTAAATTATCTACAACTCTTAATATAAAAGACAAATTAATAATACTTACAAAGGACAATGTCATTATCTTCACGGCTGTTGAAATTTTCACTTTATTTTTTAAAAAAATATCGTATCTTACAGTCCTGTTGTCTTTTCTTGTTAAATTAATAATTTCGCGGACGTAGCGACGTCGGAACTTTTCAGACTTCAAAACTTCCCTTGAATCAAACTGACTAGTGAACCATACGAATTCACTGAAGCAAAGAGATAACAAAGATACATTTAATACAGAAAAATAGTTAATTGTATTTTAATTGTTATCAATTAAAATTATCAAATCGGTTAAACACTATCACGATTATTCTGTTTCTTACACTAACGTCAAAAGTTTCTACTGTACGTCAAAAGTTCTACGCTTCAAAACGGAACCGCACTGGAGATACGCAAAAGGGAAACGAGCACTATCGACAAAGCGTTCGCGATTTTTTTTAATTTCGTTTTTTTTTTTTCATTTATTTATCAACAAGCGGCACACATACAGCCGCGCGCCAAGTTGCACGGCGCGGAATGAAAGCGCGTCATCAGTTTAAAAAATCAACCCCTTCGGTGGTGGGTCTGGAAAAAAACGCGGCCCCCGCGGGCGGGGGCGCAGGGGGCCACCCACCGAAATCCTTGCCAAAGCGATCGCCGCCACTTGTCACTTGTCGAATGAGTATTATAATTAGATTTGTAGATTAGCGTTTTAATTATTACATCGTCATATTTATTTTTTCATTCATGCATTATTCAAAAAAAAAAATTTTTATAAATGAAACAATTGATGTATATACTCTAACTGGCGCAATCGGAGTATATTTTTCATTCAAACGGCCAAATATTGAAACGAATCCTAAATCTTTGCTTTGTAAGTGCGGTTCACAATCTTTTAAAGACAATTTGAAAGGAATTTGGAGTTTAAGCGTAGTCTTATTAGTAGATAACTCTGAGTGCGGGATTAAGATCATAAATAGAAAACATCAAGTGACTACTTAAATGTTATTTTGTTGAAATAATTATTAAAAAAAACTTTCATTATTTTAATATCCGGCATCGCTTTTTGGCCATGACTTTTAAGAAACATGTTTACGTATTTTTCAAAATGAAACCTTCAAAACTATAATTATTTACTAGTTTGTCGAACATTTATTAATAACATAAAAAATTCAAATCTTGTATATTTCAAAAGGATTATTTTTACATTGTATTTCCGTTGTTTATAGCCAACTCGAACATTCATCCCTCATAACCTTATAAATGCATTTCTGTTGGTGTTTCCTCAGTGAAAACGCATTAAACATGTCAGGTAAACTATAAACTAAAAGTAACATTAAAACATTAATCAACGATCGACGAAAGTAAACTGACAATTTGAGAGTCAATTTTCGATTTAACGGTTTTCGTGGTTTTGGGAATCGTAACTAACTCGGAGCACTTTAATGTATTGACAATTCGTTAATATTGGCTTCCTTCTAGTTGGGTTTTTCAACTCTTGTATGATATTTTCTTTTAGCTTTATTAATTATTATGTTTGCAACTTGTATAAGAATGTACTTATAGAATGAATTAAAATTAAGTTACTTCATCTTTTTCAAATTTCGAACAAAGCTTTTATTGTATTTATTTAGGTTTATATAACTTTTTTTAATAATATAGAAACTTCAATTTTATTTAAGTTTTTCTAAATACATATGTTAATAAGTCGACGCATGTCTGATAATGCTTAAACATTTTATAACGTGAGTTTTATATTTCATGTGTTAGAATTTTGTTTCAATAAAAAGTGCTCGAGCGAAATGAGAAAGGCGCGGAGGGCAACAATGAATAACGAACGAGTAGAAAAATTATCACCGGCAAATAACATTCGAAATAATCAGCGGTACACGAAAAAATCAGTAATTATTCAGATGAAGTTGGACGAACGAAGGGGTGTGGGGGCAAAGGCCGGCCAAAATAAAAACTGCGTTGCGTAGGGGCGACACCCCCGGCCCCCAGCTCGGCTCTACAAATGTTATCTAACTGCGTTCGGATCGCGCCGCTGCCCCGTTCAGAATTAGCGCGCTCCGAGCCTCCAATTTCAATTTGTAGTCCATTTTTTCCTCGAATAGTTGTTCCTGATGGAAAAGGCTAGGATCGGCTAGAGAGGCGGCCTAAGCCGCGTCGCCGCGCCGCCGCGCCCGCTGACCCGCCGCGGTCGCGGGGCATCTCATTACCCGCGGCGTAAGTGGGCATTATCGGGCGCGGTCCACACACGCGTCGCGTTGTCAGCGCGGATGTGTGTGTAGATTTTTACTCATTAATTTTAAAACGCTCCGGATTTTTTTCAGGGCGGGTGCCGGGGCCCGTGGGGCGCGGAGGGGGGCAGAATTGGCGATGGCCGCCGGGCGGGGGCGGGGTGTCACCGGCGGGGGTTATTAAATAGATTGGTCCGCGGCCGAACGGAGCCGCCGATCTGCACTTGTACTCGCGTCATTAACGGGTTGAGAACCGATTTTAAATCGTGAAATAACAGCCTGTTACAGGAAAAGTTGAGCGGGGCTTATCGGGGTCCCTCTCCGTCCTATTCCGACCGGGGTTAATTGCATTAAAATGTCTAAGTGTACATTTGTTGTACGACTGGGGCGCCGTGTCGCGACGCCCGGCTGTCGTCCTGCAAGACCGCAGTAAAGACGCGCGATGTCTCGGCCGCCGCGATCATCGGGGCCAGTCGGCCGTTCGATACACACACGCACGGAGTTTTTTTTGCTGCGGCCGTGTGGGGGCGGCCGGGCGGGGTGGCTGTGGGGGGCGGAATTGTGAAAAATACTCGAAAAAAGGCGAAATTGTAGCAGATATATAATTAAAGTCCGACGTACAGTACCGGTGTACGGCGATGTATTATGCAGACGCGGCACGCGGGTGTCGCGCGACTCGCCGCGGCGCCGGACCAGCGCTGTGCCGCAAACCGTCCGACAAATATTAATTGAACAGACGTACTTGTATTTACAAGATGTAGTATTATTTTTCATTCCCTTTTACATACGAGTACTTATGCTTGATGTTTTCTTAATTAACATATCTGAATTTTAAAAATTTACTATTGTTAATATATGATAAAGTAACATGTAATGCTTTTAAAAAGTCAAATATCACAGGTATGTTGTGTACATCATGGGTATGGATCTTTTGAGAATAAAGCAATCAAGTGTTAAGTTCATCAAACATCATTTAGACGCTTTGTGAATGCGGTGCAAGTTTTCTCAGAAGTGAAAAAAGTAAGAAACTTATCAAAACAAAGTTAGTTTATAATTAATTATTTACGGCTTACTCACGTATACTTTTCTTTTTCCGGTGACGGCACCGACCAGTTTCAGACCCTGCGGGGGTCCTTCTTCAGGGCGAGGGTTAATAATATAAAAGTTAGTTTATTTCAATTAATTATATATGAACTTTTTAAACCGTACGTAGAGACACCTAATTACACCGCTACGAATGATGTAAATACAAACGATTAACCAACAACAAAAACTGCATCATTTCGCCTAAAATAAAGTGCACTTGAATTGTCTAGATTGTTAAAGCGGTTCATTCGAAACAAAGCAGCGATCAAACGAAATAAAATTCGATTTGAAAGTCGTTAACAAAAGCACTTGCCTTGTACAACAAATAACGTAATAACGAAATAATAATGAAATTCATTGTTACCTCAAGAGCACATCTCAATAAACGTCCGCGGGGGGGCTATCCCGCCGTCGATCGACACACGACAGATGGTTAGGAGGGGGCCCGCGATTAATTTAACATTAAATTCAATAATAACCTCCCATTTATTGCGTAATTTCCTTCCAATTACCATTCATTTATCGGTCTGTAACGAGATTTGTGATGAGTGCGTTAGTGTTTTTTGTCTATAGAATAGACCCTCAATGTTTGTTATTAGAAATTTTAACATCCTATAAATAAGTTACTTTTTTAATTTACTATTTTAGTCTGTGTAACTCGATTGATGACTGTAGCTTATTTTTATTACTTGAGTTAAAGAAGTTGAGAAATTAAGCTCAAATTTTATGCTACAAAATTACTTTTACGAAACTATTGTCGTAGAGTCCTCAGACTTTTTATGTGCCGATAGTTTAGTCGGTCGATTAATCATTATGAATATGTATGGAGGTGCAGATATTATACCGTTTTTATATGATTTTACAGTTAAAAAGTCTATAGCGGAGTCTCTTAAGAAAAAAGCAGGAATGGTAATATATGATAACGTATGATATGTATCGACGTAGAAAATAAATTTTTTAACCCATATTCCCACGATTAAGCAAATTAAAGACCTTTTACACTATGTTAAAATAAACAGAATCATTTAAAAATATAAGTGCATGTAAATAAATTAAATTAAATAAATAGTTTTCAATGGACAAACTTCAGAACATGTTATTTTAGATTGAATGCTCGTAGTGGCCACTTTAGAATCATTCAATTGTTCGTAAAGAACGGAATTCATTGTAATTTTTTTATTATGTATTGAATGAGTGAATGATAATTTAAATCGGTAATATAACAGATCTATGTACGTGCAATTTGTAAGATGTAGAGTTTTATCCTTCAGATTTAATATTATAAATGCGAAAGTTTAGATAGATAGATAGATTTTTGATGGAGTTTGTACCCTAAACGGCTGAACGAATTTCGATGAAATTTAGTATAGATGTAGAGGAGAGTCTGGAAGAACACATAGACTATTCACTTTAGTTTTTTTTAATTCCACGTGGACAGATTCTCGACCGAAAGCTAGTGCTTTACTATTTAATAAATCTATTGCAATGCTCTGACTTTAAAATGTTAATTGTTTTTTAATTAAATATTGTTATCAATTCAAGATATAATTTAATTGTAAATAAAAATAATTATTTAATTATTAATTTGTAATTATTATTTTGATAAGCATTTTAAACATTAAATAGAAATTTGTTAACCGCAAGTTTTAATGTGGTTTCTTTGATATAAAAACTTGTTTGCTTTATATTTTTACGTAGTAATTAATCTTGTAAAAATAATAGTTTGTCGGGTCGTTTGTATGTAAAGTAGTACTGTTATTTGGTATTCATGAGTTGGCGGGAAAGTGAAATTATGGCGCATTACGATACTAACGTTTGTTATTGATAATAAAGGGTTTTCTAGAATAAAACTAATGCGATACTTTAATAATTTTAGTAATATTATAAATGTGAAAGTTAAGATGTATGGATGGTAGTTACATAATGTTTTTTTTTTATTTATTTATTTGAACAAGAAAATATATAATGACGCCGAACTGCACAACAGTTTATTGGCGATAGACACCCATTTCTTATATTTATTCTTATATATTTACTTATTCTTATGTTATTTACATTTGCTTTAATTTTGTGAGAAATGCGTTCTTAATTTGTTTTTTGCAATGTTTTTGGATTTACTGTTTTCTTCTCCAAAGCGGTTTAATGGATTTTAATAAAATTAGCAAAATAACATAACAAAGTCTTAAAAAACAAATACAGTACTTAATAATATTTGTTTTATTCCGCGCGTTTGAAGTCACGTGCAAAAGTTAACTTTTATATAATGCAATTTATAATGAAACATTAATCAAGTATTAAAAACATTACATAACAAAAAAAGAATTATCAAAATCGGTCCACTAGCGGCGGAGTTATGCCGTAACATCTATAAAAAAACAGACGAATTGAGTACCTCCTTCTTTTGAGAAGTCGGTCACAAACTCCAATTGCATTAAAGATTTTAAAACTATCTTTTTAGGACAGTGAGAGATACGATCTCAAATAAATAAGTTAAAAATGTGTTTTTAAATAATTAAGACTAACACGATATTTGTCTTATAGACAACATTCTAAGTGAGCTTCAAGGCTGAATAAAATATTTGGAGCTTTAACGTAAATATTGGTAGGGATAAAGTGCTCGGCCATCCCCCGCCTCATCCCACTGCCCAATCGACATACCTCGAAGCCTGCAGTAGTTTTTCAAATATGCAATTTACTGATTTAAAAAAAAAGAAAGCCGACCGGTCGTCCGCCGGGACCATGGAAAATGGCCGGTGAAAAAAAAAGAAACGAGGAAGCAATGAAAAATAGGCCCGTAGGTATTAAGTGGATGTGTGGACCCCTACTGGCTAATTTGTTACGTCATTGTGACGTCATCGGGTGGGCTATTATTAAAAAAAAATCGATAATTAAGTTTGTAAATCTATTTCCAGTTATGAGATTTGAATTTCCTTGTTTTTACAACTTCGTAGTATTTGATATGAACTTTGTAATTTATGTAATCGAAGGAAATTTTTGCAAGATATTGTGATTTGCATTGTAAGTAATTAATCAACTTAAAAAAATCCTTTTGTAATAAAAGTTTATTGTGTGTTCTCTCTTTATTTAGTTTCGCAACTCAAGGTCATGTGTAAGTTATATTTGTTACGTCTTGTAGTAAAAAATAATACAATATTATCTAACAAAATTAAGAAAAAACTATAAAAAATCTATAAAAAACGTATAATCAAGTAAAAACGTCAAAACAAAGATTACCTTTACAATATATTCTTTCTTTACGATACAAAAACGATTTATAAATTTCCCGCCTACTTGAATTATAAAACGCCTTTTAAGTGAGGTAATTTCTTGCGTCTTTATTGAATAGTAAATACGCGACATCGCCAGGCAAGTCGCCGCAAATAAGGGAGGTTATTTCGTAATACACTGGGTCATTACACCCATATAGAAAGAAACGTAAGCCACAATTAAAGCCGGCATTTTGCAATTAAAATAATGGCCGTCACACCTATGAGACAATTAGGCGGGAACAAATTCTATGTTTTGGTAACAGTCGCGGCCTAATTATGGCTAATCAAAAAAATGTTAATGCACTATAATGGAGGGTAATAGCGCTTGGTTTTAGTCTGATATGATGATAATGAAAGCTTATTACATTTTTTTCAGAATAGCACCCTACGGTGTTGTTTTGTCATTGTGTTTATTGTGTTATTTCATTGTAACTATAACGAATTTGATTCCATCGTAATTAATTTGTACACTTTTTGCGAACGTCATATAATTTGTTTTCTTAATTTTGTGCGTAATTCTACTGTTATGTTTGCATTTAAATTAACTACAAAATATTAAAGTAAGTTTATAACATAGTCTTTGTTATTATATTAAGTCTATACTAATGTTATAAAGAGGAAAACTTTGTAGTCAATAGGCTCAAAAACTACTGAGCCGATTAGAAAAATTCTAACACCATTAAAAAGCTACGTTATCAGTGAGTAACATAGGCTACATTTTTTTTTATAATTTTATATCACGCAGACGAAGTCGCGGGCGAAAGCTAGTTATTCACAAAATTAATCCAGTACACTTACTGGACTGGAATTTGATGATGTAAGATAAAATAAGCAAACAATTACATTACTTCAAATCGATTCAGTATTCGATTAAAATTAACTAATCTCTGATTTTGCATAATAAAGAAAGTGTTGAGTGGAACTCGACAAGAATGTAAAAAATTGTAATGAATATTTTTACTTTTTAATAATAAACTATAGTCAATTGAATAAAGACTGAGTAAATTGTCAGATTATTACCGTATATTAATTATTCCGCCAGCGGGCAACGAAACAAGGATAATTTGTTTTAATCCAAATAGTAAAGGTATTATGTAGTTCTAATCGCAAAATAATTGCCCCCAAGTTACATTAAAAATATCGTTAAGGTAAACAGCGGTACAATACTTTGTTTACTATAGTTACCAATGTTTCTTTACTAAACTACTGACTTATATTACATTTATACTGTAATTAACTATTAAAATGTTTGCTTGTAAATTTAGTTCCATCATCACTTGTAAATATAGCATTTTTTAATCATTTGATTAAAATATTGAAAATATTTCATTAAAATTTTTGAAATAAGCAAATATGCATTTTAAAAATAACAATGCCTCAATGTTAAATGCGATTACTGGAAAAGAAAATAGTTCTTTTATTCCCCTTTATCGTATCAAGTAAACGTCCCCGTACCAAGTTTATATAAAAAAAATCAAGTTGACATAACCGTCGTTGTATCAACGTTGTTAGGCGATTATATTGACAAGTTGCAGTGGCGTAATAGTGTCTGAGTAGAGGGCCGGTGGGCCATTAAGAAGGGGAAATTAGTGCATTATTGACTGATTTCCCGTTCCAACTAACTGATAGACGGCATCGCGCCGGCTTTTCGTTTTAAAATGCCGGCCGGCTGTTTACTACATTAGTGTTCGTCGAACTTTCGCGCTTGCCCTATTTTTATAAGGTAACGATTTGTTTTTTTTATTTTATTAAATAACATTTCAAGTGTTATAATTCGAGTAGTATTCTTCTCCAGAGTGTTGAAGTGTTCATTATCAATCACGTTCATTGTTTAATTAACTATATAATTATTCGATTAAAATTTTGATTTCAAAAATATAATGATTAAAAACTGGAATTAAATTTCAAAATTCTAATGAAACATCAGAGCCAATCGCTAATGTATTTATTATTATTTTATTTTTTTATTTTATTTGAAAGGAATTTCTACACAAGACATTGCTCTACTATAGATTAATAATAAAAATAAAATATTGTTATTAACAAGGAACTTTCTTCATCGCACAGCCGCGTTGTAGAACGGTCTGTCCTCGGTGCTATTTACAAACCAGTACAACTTAGTGTCCATTAAAAAACGATCCCAAAATTTCTTCAAAGGCCGGCAACGCATTTATAGTTCCTCTGGTTTTGCGGATATCCACGTGAGTCCGCATGTCTTATATAAAATTTGGATAGTTGTAATCATTTATTGTAATTATATCCGATATCGAAAGAACCCTTAGAGTGCGGGGGCGGGGGCGGATTGCGGGGCGGGGGCGACAGCAGCGGGTCCAATTAGTTTTTATGATGTGCTTCATTACAGCCGTGTTAATTATTGTTGCTATTGCTATGAACGCCTTTTTCAATCTCTTATTATAATAACGAACCATCATTGTACTTTTATTTACAATTTTTAATTGTCTCTTAATTATATTGTTATTTTTATAATTAATATGATGTTTTTTTCTTCATTCAAATCAACGATTTTTATCCGATTGATTGTACGATTTTATTTATCACTGGCTTTCGCCCGCGACTCCGTCCGCGTGGAGTAAACAAAAACAAAAGTGAGTAGCTTATGTGTTCTTCCACACTATCCTCTACTTCTATACCAAATTTCAGCGAAATCTGTTATGCCGTTTAGGCTACGAACGCTAACAAACATCCATCCATCCATCTAAGCTTTCGCATTTATAATATTAGCATGAAGTATGAAGCATGTACTATGGCATATGCCTTTCTGTTTAATTACTTTGTTATAGAGAAGTAAGTGTACTTAATTGTTTTTTTTATTTAATTTCTAGTATTAATTTATTTTAAGTTCGTAAACAGGTGATATTAATTCTTTTCATTTACCACCCACTGTCAACATAATCGTATTAACATAATTGTCACTTCATTGTTAATGACTTCTGCTAACTCACCTAAAGGTCGTGAGGTGTAAAGTGTAAACATTTCGTAGACTTCATGGGTTTTTTACTTTATTTTTAATTATCCTAGGACAATGTTAAACTAAATAACTAAACCGTCTTGAGTGTTGTCACAAAGTGTGCCGTACTTTGTCGTCTCAAGATCATTTAGTCGATTTATCTTGGTTTATTTTATTTATTTTTTAAATAGGTGACGATCGAAGCACAGAAAACTAGGAACTAATATATTATTATGAAATCGCGAAGTATTAATGGGTATAAAAAATAATTTTATAAAGGATATGTACAACTTTGCAATTTATTTTTCTTTTCTTAACATTTGCTTCATTTAAAAATATTATCTCAGCGTAGAGTACAAATTTTTCGCTATAAGTTTTATTAATAATTAAATACAAGCTCTTTACCCAGGATTTCTCGGTTTATATAAACTCTCGGTGCTAATGAAATTCGTTAAAGTATTTGATTTATAAGAGATACAAGGGTAACTGAAGCATCACGCAATTCCAGTGTTCTTTTTTAGTTATTTCTTACATCACGATGTTTTGAAGTGTTGATTCGTGACGCACATCGTGTACTCGACTATAACACTTTAATAAGCGAAACCATAAATCCACCCACTAATTGGTCCGATTAGAAATTTTAATTATTTTATAGATTTCTTTTGTAATATTATCGTACTCTTTATTGCTGGCCGATTCGTTTTCTACTTAATAGCTTGTTGGAATTGATTGTTAACATGTTGTTCATTTGATTTCACCAATTATGAATTTGTTTCGACTTGCGTTAAACACTTTTAATGTATTTTCGATTTATAATAACGTTCGTACAAAGGCGAAGAAAGTTGTACCTTTTAATTACTTCCTTTTGTTCATTAATATACAAAAGTTTTATAGTTTCTAATTAATTTTAATTTGAAATATCTATAAGTAAAATACATTATGATTTATATTTCCAAGTCTTTTCATATTTCCCACATAAAAAAACAACGAAACAAATTCCTGTTACATAAGTGTGTTAATATGTAGAATAGATCATTACTACTCGTATTATTTATTATTTATTGTTTTATTTATTATTGATCACTTAAATTGATTTTTCTTGGTTACAAGGCACATGACAAATTTATTAAGGCTTCCAAATAGTGTGCGGGCCTTAACGACAATATATCACAAGGCATGTGTGTCGTGTCGTGTCGTAATTTTGAGGCCTAGCGTCTCAGCATTCTGAGAATTTGAATTTTCAGAATTTACCTTACGGAAACGATCTCACGGGCTTGTGCATTTTGGAATTTACCTTAGAGCCTTTGATTGAATCGGAAGCAAATTTGGTAGGCCGGTGCGAGGCGTGTAGGAGGATGGGAACTTGTGCTTTGTCTCTCTTGTAGACAGTCTTATTCAATACGATAAGAGTAATTTAGTCGGACATCGTTATTACAAAAATATATGTTATACTATTTGTATTAATGTCTGCGTGGAAATAAAAAAAAAAAGGTAAGTAGCCTATGTGTTCTTCCAGACTATCCTATGTAGCTATGCCAAATTTCATCGAGATCAGTTCAGCCGTATAGGATACAAACTCTAACAAACATCGATCCATCCATCTAAACTTTCGCATTTATTATATTAGTAAGATATGTAGAAAAGTCGGTAATTTTAATTTTTAAATTATTTCATTAACATTTTAAAATTCCTTCCCTCTCTTACACTACACTAGATATATCTTGCCTCTCTATCATGTAACGAAATGTTACACTGACGCGTCCTTGAGAACATCGACATTAAATACTTTTCTATCTTTATATGTTGATATAAGGTATTGTAGACCAGTGAGGTTAAATTTAGTATTTAACACAAACAACACGTGTTCCAGCCCCCGGGTGTCTACAATCAATCACGTATACTTACTGTCGCAATTTAATGATCTCAAACTAATGTAATGACTCCGATGGCCTTTGCAAACAACCATCGTACCTTGATACGGCTGTCAAGCGATTATTGACTATAATACGATGAGTTAAAACTTTTGGCAAATATCCATTTAACTGGCGTGCATGAGATCATAGCTGGCACTCTTGATTTATTCCTTTCAACCACTTGACCCACATTCGCGTGTTGCCTTTAATTGTTAATAAGTATAATTAAAATGCGTGTTAAATATACGTGGTATGTTACTGGCGAATGTTTTTGCAACCCAGTGTATCAATTTCTGTTAACCAGTAAATTGTGTAAATTCACGTTTGTATTGCGTCTATACTTGCATACAAATATAATAAAGCGTAAACACACTACTTCGTGGCGTAAGGTGTTAGAAATCACAGCATATTTTTGAATAATTCTTTCTTTAATAAAAAGCCTCATATTTAAGACACGATATAGACTATATATTTGTCCGTTATTAAACTAAAAGGGTAAAAGGGTAAAAACCTTCACGTGGGAAAGTGATCACAACCTACTAGTTGCCAACATTAAGAAAAGAAAGTTATTATGGTAACGGTTTTGACGTTTGCGATTGAGAATGACAAAGGTAAATAATGTAATAAAGTTTTTATGAATGAACGGATGAAGCCGCGCGGGAACAGCTAGTATGTAATAGTATTTACTGCAGTTATTAATACTCTTAGGACTTTATTCCTTAATAATTAATGTATTTAATACGAAATGTACCTGTCCACATACAAAGTAATAAATTATTGTTTATTATAAAATAATTTTATGTATTAATTGTATCTTGTTTCACGACTTTGCATAGATTTATATTAATAAAAGTAATGAATTCACGTCTATTCTCTTAAGATTAATAAGTTAGATGGATATGCATTTATAAAATAATAGGTTATGAAAAATGAAACACTCTGTATCTGGTCACGTTAATACTAAACTATTATAAAGCGTGTACCAATTTATTGAAATGATATCATCACCTTAATGTACATAATATTGTTTTTACAGTAACTGATCTGTTCTACATCCCTTCAATATTTTTGCATCGCATTAAGTGTGTATGCACCTTTAAAATCGTGTTCGCGTTATTTTATGTTAGAAATCTATCCTAAAGCGTACACACTTCTTAGTTATGTATGATGTCAGTATATTTTGGAATATCTTCCTTTAATAAAAAGCCCTACACTTACTATACGCTTTAGGCTAATAGTTTCACACTGAAAGTTTTTAAAATGAAAACAATGAAATAAAGTTTTTATAATTTCATGCGACAACGACCGACGTAGGTAGGAGCTAGGTAACATGTGTTATCTGTTTGTCTCCTGAATGTAACCATTAGAATATGATATTTGAAATCACACTATTTGTACTGTATGCTTTGGACGTCCGCTCCTGTCGATGGCTCGGATATAACTGACTTGCTGGTTTGACATAATAAATGCGAAAGTTTAGATGGATGGATGTTAGAGTTTGTAGCCTATAAGCCTGAACGGATTTCGATGTAATGTGGCATAGATGTAGAACATTGCCTGAAATAACACAAAGGCTACTCACCTTTGATATTTCTAATTCCACGCGGACGGAGTCGCTGACGAAAGCTAGTACATCTATAAATGTCGGTTTACACTGAAGTTTCGTAATTAATTCATCAATATTATAAGATTATGTATAATAAAATTATTAAAAATTATAATGAGTGCTATAAATAATTTTCTAATCGACCTGTGAATTAGAAATCCGCGTATAATTTATTGACGACCTTCGGACGTGTAATAATTCATTTGCCGACTTAGCTATGTATATGTACATTGTTGTTTGAAAGTTAACGACTTCCATACATCCATACATTGCACACTAGTTCCTGTGAATTAAAAGAAATATCATAAACAACACGCAAATCACGGTTAAGAATGTCGCCGACTGATAGTGAATTAAATCCATTTGCATTTTGCCTAGTTTAGATTATTGTTAAATAGATAATTTATTTAATTAAAATTGCTAAGTAATTTTATGTTGGGATTGGGCGTGTTTGAGCGCAGTTTTATTAAAGTTTTATGGATTACTAAATCCGTACCACATATAAAATCAATCTACCCATCATCTTCTTTGTATCTTTGTCTTGTGTATAAATAAGCTAGCTTTCGCCCGCGACTCCGTCTGCGTGGAATTAAAAATAAAAGTAAATTACCAATATGTTCTTCTAGACTATGCTTAATATCTACGTCAAATTAAATCGACATCCGTTCAGCCTTTTAGGCTACAAACTCTAACAAATATCCATCCATACATTTAAACTTTCGCATTTATAATATTAGTAAGAAGTAAGATGTAAAAGGAATATTTAAATTAAAGGGTTTATTTTAATTACAAACGTCTGGTAGGAATCGTATTGGAATACACATAAACATAAGCACACAGTAATAGCTATCAGCAATGAGGTCGCTATATCGACTTGAGCGTCGCGCCGCATGCATTACCAGCTAATTACGTCTCGATTATGATCGCGCCGCGTCGCTGCATATTTTATAGCACGGCCGTATTGTTCCGCGCGGTGTGCGACCGCCTTTATGTCGGCCCCTTGCTCCCTTTTGAATCGCGTATTGTGATTACAGATTTATGCTCCGACGAAGTCGATAATTTTTACGAAATTAGCAAGACGTAGGCTTCTTTTAATGAAAAAATATTTTAACTAAAGATGTTATTGTTTAAACTGCGGTTCTTTGGTTTAATTTCCAATTACAATACATTTTATACCTAAAACTAGCGGTTCCAGTGCGGCATCATCCGCTTAAAATTATAAAAAACTATGTTTTATTGTTTACATTTGTCAAATTCTTAATTGCAAATGTCAAAATAACTATAATAACCTTGCCGTCTTAATGTTGGCAGCTTGTAGTTTACGGTCTCTTTCCTATGAAGGATTTTTTCCAAGTTATTTACCCCTTAAGGTTATTAGCGTGAAAATAAAGCCTAAAGCGTGTCGTATGTGTAGGGCTTTTTATTAAGGAAAGAATCATTAAAAAACATGTTGTGATTGCTGACATCCTACGCCACGAAGTAGTGTGTTTATGCTGAAAAAAGAATTATTTAAAAGTATGCTGTAATTGCTGACATCTTATGCAACAAAGAGGTGTATGTTTACGCTTTATTATATTAGTATAATTCAACTTCGACGTCATAATTCTATAAATTGGAATAAAATAAAATGTAACACGCTGTATATTGCGCACACATTGACAAACTACAGCGATACATTACATACATTACCGTACGGCTCTAATTATACATCATTATTACTAATTGTACAATACACCGACTAAGAAGTATTCGCGTCTATTAATGACAAAAGCAATTAGGGCGCACCCACACTAAAGTAACGCAGCGTTGGGACTTCACGTGTGTGCCGCACGAAGATGCATTAGTACAATAGTGTGTGTAAATTTGCTTTTGGAACGGGGAAAACGGAAAAATAAACTCATAGAGGTTATTTTTCAATGTCTGCTATGGTTCGATCGCTACAACCATAATGATAACAGTTTAATGAATGTTCGTATTCGGTCAGAAAATTGTACACTTTTTATGAACAAGGTAAACAATCATTTGCTGGAAACCGTTGGTTTGTATCGCTAGTTGAAATATTTAAGTGGTCGTTTCCAATTACTTAGGAATAGCGATTCGTTATAGGTAAATGTAAAACTCAAAATTAGTTCTATCTATACTAATATTATAAAGAGGAGAGATTTGGATTTATGTTTGTATTGAAATAACTCAAAAACTGCTGGGCCGATTTTTAAAATATTTTACCATTATAAAACTACATTATCAGTACATTTTTTAATGCTGAGAATTTAGATGTATGGATGGACGTTTGTTAGAGTTTGTAGCTTAAACGGCTGAACGGATTTTGATCAAATTTGGTATAGATGTAGAGGATAGTCTGTAAGAATACAAAGGGTACTCTACTCGCTTTTGTTTTTTTAATTCCATGCGGAGGGAGTCGCGAGCAACAGCTAGTAACATCACAATTCTTGTTCTACCATTATAATGAGCTGAGCTAAACTACGATTTGAAAAATATATAATACTACTAAATCCTTCGATTGTAGGAAACATAATTTCTGTACATAAACTAGTATGAAGGAAGTATGTATTACATTTATTTATTCCCAACAGGGATGATATAAAAAAATCGATATAAATAATCCCAAGTAGGGTTGGCGACAGGCAGGCGGCCGGCCGCAAAAAATAGTGCCGAATCTAAAGGTTTTTGAGACCCGAGGATAAGATACGAAATGAGTATATTAGAGGAAGTTTGAGAGTAGCCCCCATAATAGAGAAGGTTAGGAGTAAAAGGTTAGCATGGTATGGGCATGTTATGAGGAGGGATGAATCGCATGTTACAAGGAGAACGTTAGTTATGGGTGTGGAAGGGTACATCGGTAGAGGTAGACCTAGAAAGAGATGGATGGATTGTGTAAAAGGTGACATGATCAAAAAGGGAGTGATGACTGAGATGACGTATGATAGAGTTATGTGGAGGACAAAAACCTGTTGCGCCGACCCTACGGGAGTAGGATAAGGAGATGATGATGATGATATAAATTAATATCGATACTAAAGGTGATTTGTGTATCGATATGACACGCATCTATGTTTACTGTAAGCACGTGTGACGTCACGGGGCATCATTAGCCGAATGCTTAATGGTGCTAAGCATGCAGCGAGATCGCCGCGTGCTATTGCTGCTCCATTGTCACACACGGCACGTTATTTATTTTTTGCTCATTTACTTTTTTCAATACGAGCTTTTTAATTTCTCAACTGACAGGCATTTTGAAGCATTGCAAGAAGTTTTTTTTTTTAAATGAGGTCGAGAAACGTAGACACTAGCCTAAATCGACACCAAGGCCTAATTTGCCTAACTATATTACTACAATGTTTTTTTCTTTATATTCAGTACTTTAATTTTACGATTTGATAAAATATCATGAAATTGTAATCAGAAACATACTAAAGTGTAGAAGTTAACCCTTAACTTGGCAGAATTATATTTTTTCGAATATCAAAATAATATTCATAGCACTTAACCTTGATGACCCAAGGTGTCTAGAAAAA
>NW_013527248.1:1935756-1942386 GCF_000836215.1 Papilio polytes
CGTGTGACATTGGACACACGCCGTAATTCGGAGGTGGCTGCCGCTCGCTAGCGGCTATAATGACAATAACTCGCTATTAACGAAAGCTAACCGACCGCGCCAGATTACACCCGATCTGCTCCAAGCTCCCTTATTGTATCCGGCTTTTACACTTGGTCGGGTTATACCTGGAATGTTCGAGGTATTAAGAACATACACTATCACTAAGTGAGTTGAATTAAAATCTCTTTTACGAAGTTGTTCTGTTTAATGAGTTTATTTTATAGTGTTTGTTTAGTTGGTTAATAAAATATTATCATTTAAGAGTAAAAAATAGTAAGATCTCCATCTTCTTGGGTTTTTATCAGTTAGCAAACACGTTTTTTTTAAATAATTAAAAACTTAACGCTCATGGGATACAAAAATAGTTTTATGGCACTTTTGATGTTTATTTCTCAGGTTAGTTTTACGTTATTTTTTTTTATAACATATAGTGGCAAACGAGCAAGCGGCCACCTGAATCCACCGAAATGGAAAGCGACCGCTGCCCATAAACATCCATAATTGCAGATGCGTTGCCTACCCTTAATTGACAGAGAAGGAGATCCACAAAAAGACATTTCCCCTTCGTATGCGTGTCCTCCACGGTCAAATCCATTTTTCCTTCCCATCCTTTCCTCTTAAGAAAAGGGTGGAAAGGGAAAGGGACTTAAATTAGGCCTCCGGCACTACACTCATCAGATGAAACGCGGAATTGCTTCCACATCACGCCAGTTTTCTGTGTGGTCGTGGTATTACACCGGGCAAGCCGGACTATTCGTGCGAAGATGTTAAAGCGGGCTCTACCACTGTCCAAATGCTCTACAACTGTTATTTAGCGTGTATGGTTCTTACCGTAGACTGTTACAGTGGTTGAAATACTTTTTAGCTTAAAAATTAATTTTCAACCAATTTATACCGGGGCTCTATCAAATTTATATATTAACGTAAGTTTTTAAAACGATAGCAATGTGGTGATACATATTTATGATGTAACGGTCTTCAACTAAACAGTGTCTAATTATATTTCTAGCGTAATACTCATGTTTACTGTCTAAACCAAGAACAGATTAGAGAAATTTAGCATTAAATAACAATGATTCTCATTCAACAAATAGATTATTGACAAGTTTTCTTGTCCTTCTAAACATATTCTTATATCATATTCTTATAAGTATCATATAACAATATAATCACAGTATTAATATTAACCTAAAATACGCAAATAAAATCACAGCAGCCAGAATTCAATATTTATAAAAAAAAACCCGCTCATTTTAAAACGCTCCTTCGCTGGCATTATGTAAAACCATTTGAATACCGATTCCACACACACACACACCTCGTATCGTACGCCGCATTAACAACACACACACAATCATATTTAAAAAGCCTAATCAACGGTATACGGTTTTTTCGGTTCGCAATCAAGCGAACGAATTTCCACAGCCACGAGCGGCAATTGGAAAAATATAATTACCAACATAATCCTCGGCAAATTGGATTAAAAGTGAAAAAAAAAAGTTGAAAGTGTTTTAGGGTGCGTCATTATTTTTTGCCGGGAAGGGATCGCGGGCTAATTACGACAGATGGATCGCAGTACATGTAATAACACTAATTAATCGATTGGCGCGAACCAGAGTCAATACATTTATACGTACATTGAAGTACTGTCGATGTGACTTTCTGTATGTTAAAAAAAAAACATACAGACGAATTGAGTACCTCCTTCTTTTGGGAAGTCGGTCAAAAATGGCATGCTTAGATCCATGTCCAAAATTACGTTACATTTTCTGCAACTTTTGAAGCCATATTTAATGTGTTTTCTTGGCAAATAAAGAGTGTTTTAATTTTTTTATGTGGTGGTGATACATTTAGTTTATTTCATAAATAAATTTACTTGTTAATAAAAAAATATTATTATTAATTTATTCATTAAATGGTCACTTAGAAGTATATTATTAAACCAATTTTAAATTAGATTTATTTTAAATATATAAACTATATAATATGAATGGCGTGAAAATATATAAACTAAAGCGTGACGTACGTATAGGGCTTTTCATTATAGAAAGTTTTATTCAAAAATATGCTCTAAAAGTGTGTGTTTACGCTTTTTTATAATAGTATAGATTGAGAGAAAAATAAAAACGTATTTAAACATCTAGTAAGCAAACTTAATTGAATTCATATTGAATGACATATGACAGTCGATTACAGAATATAACGCGACTTGACAAAAAAAGCCAAGCCATAAGTGTCATGTTTAACTATTTATACCACTGAATAAATGGAATTTAAATATTTTCGTGGTAATACAACACGTTTAAATTATGCATATTACCTTATTGTCTATAACAATAGGATATAACATGAATTCACGCGTCAATTAAAACCATAAACAGTCTACTACTGGGAAATGTTGACAACTAATCAACTTCTTGTTAGACATTTCACACATGGAATTTATCACCATTTACTGAGAATTTTGTAAAAGAATGCATGACTTATATTAACAAATCGTTATTACTTACATGTAATTTGAAACGGTCCTTTAATTATACTAGCTATTTTACTTCTTACTAATATTATAAATGCAAAAGTTTAGATGGATGTTTATTAGAGTTTGTAGCCTAAACGGCTGAACGGATCTCGTTGAAATTTGGCATAGATATAGAGAATAGTCTGGAAAAACATATAAGCTACTCACTTTTATTTTTTTAATTCCACGCGTACGGAGTTGCGGGCGAAAGCTAGTAATAAACGTCAAAGATCTTTTGGAGTCCGTCCACTAACTTACTACAAATGGAAGTTTAGTATGAATACACTGAAGGACTTAAGTAACTTAACTCTGAGTAACATTTAAGCAAAAAGATACATTTTCATTAAGTTTCGTATACTTCTGTAAGTCATTTAAAATATGAGTGAAGAATCAAATCGTGATTTTAAATGGAAAAAGGGCGTAGGGTAAATTCTTTACTATCTATATTATAAAATTCACTTGTTTGCAGAGTATACACTTTCGTTAAGATATACTAGTACGTTGTAATATAATACAACTATTATCTGTCTCTTTTGGAATACAATTCTGTGTACATTCTACAGACGAGAGTATTTTTCTCACTTTTCCAACGGTCGTCACCCGCGAAGTGAATAAGCAGTGAAATTATTGGTTCTAACCTATGAAGTGAAAGGCAACACAGCAAGTATCGGAGGGGTGCACGAATAGAGCCACTTAATTTCACCCTTCTACCCTTCATTATAATCACCACCCACACATAGACAATATCGATCCCAGCCCTCTATTCGTACACGTTGCGTTTATACGAGTGATTAGTGTATTTAATTTGAAAATGCTAAGTAGTCGAGTTGTATCTCTGTGTTAATATCTATGTGTGCGTGGCCAGGGTAGGGGGCTAACCCTTTGCTTTGGTTACGCGACCTGCGAACGATCGCGCTCGTAATTTTTCGATTAATGATTATATTTCACCTTCCTGGGATTTACCGAAACAATTGTGTTGAAACAACTACATAAGGTTAGCGAGAAAATATTTCAATACACAGCATTGAGCACCTTTATCCAACCACAAGTTTATAAATTCAAACTGTTTAATTTTATTAGATTTCTTACATACTAAATTTAAACCTAAGGAAGTCTTATTTGACTGCATGTAGCAGTCAACTGCCTTTCTTCTAGCTAGATGATAGCCTCATTAGAACCTAAGCTATATGCAAAAAAACATCACTAAGTATCCTATGTATACCAGACTATCTTCTACATCCATGCCAATTTACATCGAGAACAGCCGTTAGGCTATAAACTGTAATAAACATCCATCCATCTAAACTTTTGCATTTATATAAATAAGTAAGATTAATCATTTTTCAAATAAAGAATTGCACGCGAAAATAAATCCCATATCCACACGTATCACAAATCGGTATCGAGTTATTGTGATCGTCGGTGATCGGTAAAAGGCAAACTCATTGAAATTACACAAACACGGGTACCGCATTACCTCGTCCCCTCGGACCCCGCGTCGCCCAGCGCTGGCTTACGCAAAATTTCACCGATTTCATTCGCGGTAGTGCACCCGCAACAAGTTGCTGTCGAACAAAACACGATCTGACAAAAGTTAACCCCGATAAGTTGCATACCAATGTAATACCAACATTACAAACACACAGACCAATTGACGTCCTTCTTATAGGAAGTAGGTTTACAATGGATCGATTTTAACACATTAACATTAAAACTTTTATATTTACACACAATTTTAATAAAGGTATGCAGGTTATATAAATCTACGAAATACATTTTTAAACGTATAATATTGGTATTTAAATCGACCATTCCAGAAATGTAACCTAAGCTATAAACATATATAGTTTTTCTTCTGGTTATCAAAAAAACAGTAAAATTTGCTAGTCTAGTTCATTACTATTCATAATTTTACACTACTTTGACTGCCTCAAAACTAGCACTTTAGGACATTTTTTTTACAAATTGGCAAAGGTGCAAGCGGCCTTAATCCGCCGAAATGGCGAAGAGAGCTCGTAGGCATCCGCAATTGCAGATTTCCCTACCCTTAAACGGAAGAAGAGACGCACATAAACAGTATATTTCCCCTCTCTATGCGTCTCCTCAAACTTTCCCTTCCCTTCCTTAATCAAAATGGTGGAAAGTGGTCTAAAATTACACATTACTCGTGTAACTTCTGTGCGTAGACCTCACAAGGTAACTAACAATTAATTCCGCGATGTAAAACTCTCGGAACGACATTAGCAATTCGCAACAACACTTACACAAAGTAATGACTCGTCTGTCCATATAATCATAGAGCGGCCATTACTTTGTCTGTTACGGTGACACACTTCACAATAGGATAGTACCGAAAGGGTTAAATCAGAATTAAAAACGATCTACGCTGAGATATCACAAGCAATTCGATTGGAATAATTGTAACATAGAAAAGTTTCTTTACTAAACGGTGATCATACTAATATTATAAATGCGAAAGTTTAGATGGATGGATCTTAGAATTTGTAGAATAAACAGCTGAACGGATTTTATTGAAATTTGGTATAGATGTAAAGGATATTCTGAAAGAAAACATAGGTCACTCACTTTTTTTTTACTTCCACGCAAACGGAGTCGCGAGCGAAATCTCGTGGTTTATTATGTTAGTTATGAAAGGTATATGTAAAGTAAAGAGAGCAAAACTAAAAAAATGAGTTTCTTGCTTCTTATGTCAAGTTACTTAACAAAGAATTGAAGTTTTGTAGTACTATTTAAAATGAAAAACAAAACACACTTGAATGCAATTTTTGAAACTAGTTAAAATAGATTTACAGATTAATTTTAGATTCATACATTTTTAACAATGCAAACCAAGTAAGTTTTGGGTCGCATTAAATTCGAATTCCCAATTAATTTAAAGAAACACGTTAAAATATTTTAATAAACCATAATTTTCTGTAAGATTAATAAATACTTTCATGAAACACTTAACAGGCATAAGGCGATAATTTGTTTTGTAATTTATACTGCAAACGGGCCGGACAAGATGGTCACCTTACAAGAGGGAGGGACTCGACGACATTAATTTCGTGAAATGAACCTAATTTACATTTAAATAAGGACTCGCCTTAGCCGGGATAAGTTGTGAAACTAGCGGCCGGGGGCACTCTCTTCGCCCAAAGCAACGCGGTATTTCATTACTATAATTCAATTCCAACGCTATATTTTCCCAGCTAAGATAATAATAGTCTGACATGTAATTAATTTTGCAAGAATTTTTGTTATGAACCCTATTGTTATTTAATTTGTAATGTTTTGTCAAGGACGATGAAATCTAGTTTCAATTGGAAAGGTCTAGGCGGTTAATAACAAATGAACCGTGAATTTTTGATACAAAATGTCTTTTCATTACATTCTGTGTTTGCTCTTTGACTAACATCGCATCAACTATATCATTATTTTATTATTATTTTTTATGTTATAAAAAAGCGACTAGTGGGTACGCTTAAACTCTATGGGTTTCCGTACTACCTCAAACAGTTTTATTGTATTTTTATTAAATACCAATTTATTAAAAACCAAAAAAAAAAGAAAAAGAAATAAATATTTTCGTACAGTACTTTTACGACTTTTAGAATACTCTTTTCTGTGCAGTTTCGTTGTAATTTTGGTGTTGCGGATGTCCATGGGCGTTGTTGACCACCTTTGTGTTCCGGCTGCTCGTTTGCCCCCTTGTCATATTAAAAAGAATAATTTTGTTAACGTATGTTTTGTATTTATCACGTTATCTTTTCGATTACAATGAATATCAAAATAAATGTTGTCGAAAATTAAACATCGTTAAGAGATATCTTGAGAAATAATCGAGTGATTTCAGTTTAGAGCTCGGTAATTATAAATAAGCGATTTACGTTCGGCAATCGTCGGGGCCGAGACGGTTCCAACTTTTTAACAACTGCTGATTCAATCGGACCGCGGCAGAGGGTCATCAATAACAAAATTAAAAATTCCCCAATTTGAATTTTAATTGCGCGCGATTATAATCGAGAGGTTCGCGGATGTCGGGAGCTCTCGGTCGATTCTTACGAGGC
>NW_013527248.1:1944855-1962198 GCF_000836215.1 Papilio polytes
ATACAGATAGACAGACCTTTTGTTAAATAAAATAAAATAAAATAACTGAATTTTGTTAATAAGTGTATTTAAAATTGGAATAAAAATAAATACGATATTAAAAAAGCAAAACGTTTACAACAGGCCAGTTACAATTGCGATAATAATGTTATGTAAAAAATGTGTGTAACTGGCCACTTATACATTTAAAAACAATAATGATTTGTCAAAAAAATAAGCATCTGGCCAGTTGTAATTTAAGAAAGATGCATTGTGAATTGCAGATTGCAATTAAAATGCCTTATCCTCGTTTTCCTTGCTCAACACCTGCCAGTCTGTAGTTGCAGACGACAAAGATCGGCATACGTGGGGGCACGAATTAGGAGCGGCCGACCTCCTCTATAACAACAGGGGGCCCCCCCGGGGGCTCGCTATCGATTTCGGATGAGGAACTGGACTAGAGACATGCAAGGCTTAATATCAATTCCAGATAACCTTTTGCGTTATACATTACTCGTCTTTAGCTCTGATTTAAGTCTTCATTTTACAAAAAAATGTTTTCGTAATGCAAGTGCGTTTATAAATGTTTTAAACATCACTTTTATTTAAAACATAAATCAAGTAATCGCATTAAATACGTAAAAGAAATATAAACTCGTCTCTAAACCCATAATCCGTTGTACAACCCCCAAAGGGTGGGAATTCGAAAACAGGAAAACACCAAGCATGAGAATTCGCGCCAAAATAAAGAAAATTGCGTTCCAAGTGGCGCCACAGGCGTCTAACATTCGCGCCGAAAGTAAATTAAAAATAAAAAAGAATATCGCTCGGAAAGTGTGGAGAGGGAATGTAAAAGGAAGGGTCCGATGAACGGAACTGGGATACAAGCCGTCTCTGATTAAATGTTATTTCACAAGTTAGATTTATTTCTTGCCACTAAAAATCTAGACTATCGGTTGAATATTGAAACATTTAATAATGTAGCAAGGCTTGATCTTCAAGTTGCTTTTCGTTATCTATCAGATTATACGGCGTTACGAAGCGAATTGTTTAATTTTCGTTTCAGTATTTCGCCGTATGACATTAACAGCTTTGTGATTTTTTACAAAAGTAATTTAAAAGTGTTTTATTTGTTTTAGTATTTGACAGAACTTGATTTATAGGAAACATACAGGTTTAGTTGTAATAACCGCAGGAACGTAACCCTTTGTTCAGTCTATTTTACCCTTTAACGCTGTTAACTGAAACGTTACTGGCTGCACAATCTTGATGCTTTTGCCTTACTCGCTCTTCGCATATTCCTTGGACAACTTCGTTTTGATATCTACTTTGTTATACAGCACTATTAGACTTTAGAAAAGCATTAAAATTAATTCAGCGACCTTAAATCGTATACACTTTCTATAGATTACTAGCTTTCGCATGCGGAACCGTCTGCGTTGTTTTTTTGTTTTTGTTTTTTGTTTTTTTGTTTGTTTGCAAAAAATTTGCCTGTGAGTTCGTTTTCATTCAGTACTTCTATGCTAAATTGTAATAAACATCTATCCATCTAAACTTTCATATTTATAACATAGATTAGTAAGATATATGTCATCGTTAGATTTCTAACATTGTCACTTTAAAATCTAAGCAAATTGTCTATTATATTATCAACAAAAGAAAAAGTAGTCAATAGTAGTCAACGTTAAAAGAAGTGTAATAAACTTGGTAACCGGAGTTTAATCAGTCCCGATTAGACAGCGGTGTGCTCGGCCCGCAGAGCACATATTTGTTCGCACCCAACGTTTTTTTCCTCGAACCTTTTCTTAGGGTTGTCACAATTTAATTATGTGTCACAATTTATTATGTCAATAAGTTACACTAGCGCTAGGTGTTTGTAACATTGCTTTTTACTTAAATACAAACACTAGTTTGTGTTTATTATTCGAATACTTAATTTTTCATTAATATGTGAAAATATATAATTGTTTCATGTTTACTATGTTTTAGTTATATTTACTTTTACGGTTCTTAGAGTGGTTTTTAAAGCTTTAAAAAGTTTTTGAATTTTTATTAATTATAATTTAAAAGTAGTTTTTAAGTAGAGGTTATTGTAAATCTAACTCTGCATTAACATAGAAATAAGTTACTAAAATCGTACTCAAAAAACATTTAAGTTTAATTAAGCGTAAGAAACTTTCATAAGACACAGTAATCGATATGGAGTGTCCATTTCTTAGACAAATTGAGGAAATAATCAAACACACTAAAGAGTTAAATTTTAACAATTGTGAATAAACATTGATTTACTAAAGGTGCCGTTAGTCATAAATTTATAAAACAAAAGGTTACAAATTGTATCGACAGTGACTGATTTTTTCTGTATTAGATTGGCTAAAATACATACTGGTTATAGAAACATAAGCCTAAGTAAGTCAACGTAAATCTGATAAAAAAGTAACTCCGATAATGTTAAGCTCTATAAAAATATCGCCACAATTAAGGCAATGAAACAATAACAGTCGGTGTCGCCAGCTGCAATGAGTGTGGTAAATAAAACGCACATAAAACCGACTTTATTCGCATTAAATGCAGCTAAACACGAGGCAGCCCTAGCACAGGCAATGAAAAGTCGGTTAAGCTAATGTTATCGAGAAATAAAAATGTATAATAAAATACAAACACGCCGCGCGAGGAAACAATTTGCCGCGGGAGACTGGAAGATTTCGTGTCACGGGTTGTAACTTGATTCAATCGAAAAACGACTTTAAACCGTTTGAACAAGCTTGAAAATGGAATACAAAGTTGGTGTAGAAAATTCCTTGAATTTCCTCTAAACGAATTAAGCGGATTGAGCTTTATTTTATTAGGGATAAGGTGTGTTTTACATTGAAGTTGCTTGTAGTAGGAATTCAGGAAGAAAAGAGAGTTTTCCGGCTCGTCGGGGCGTCGAGGCGTCGTGACATTTGTGTTAAGCGGGGCTGTGGGATCGCGCCATTCATAAAGGCCACGGCGCGGGCGGCGCGGCGGAGGCGGTTGAAAGCTCGCTCGACTGTCGGATGCGCGAGCTTTTCGTAGCGGTCGCCTTATTGTTGGCGCTTTGCTAAGTTTGCACGTTGTCAGGACGAATGAACGCATTATTGTGAGACACTTCGCTTTTTGCGTTGCTGGACTGGTTTCTGTGATTCTTAAAATCTGTTACGGGTTTGTATTTTGCATTTAACGAATTCCAATGACTTATTTATAGTTTTACGGTTTTGTGTACATTTCCAAAGTAAAAATATATATTTCGTTATAGAAAATAGCAGTTACAAGTCGAGAAAACATTTGATGAAACATGCGGGCATTTGGTCAGAAACGTTTTATTTAATATGAATACCTAATTATCTTACAAATAAACACACAAGTTACAAATAAATATATGTTGAAATAGATCGATTCCATCTTAGCGTGTAGACAGAAAACAGGCGCGTAGAAACATTGGAACACGACGAAGGGTAAAAGCGAAGAATTCAAATGTGGAACGCACGTTGTTTTTTTTTCTACACCAGTGTAAGGACGACGGCGCCACCTGTTGCGGGGTCACGTGACTTTTTTGCTCCAAGGACGCTCGCCTCCTTCGCTCATTCATGGCTCGGGCGCGCCCCCGTCTCCTTAGGGGGGCGCAACGGATTTTTTGTTCCCCTACGCTGAGCCGAGGGCTTTCACCTACGTGCGTTTTCGAGGTCACGGCGGGCTATTCCGAGGTTTTGTTGCTCCTCGCGCCACAACTTTGTTTAGGGGTTGGAAGCGATCTCTTGTGGGCTACTTGTTTGGAGGTCGTTGACATCTCACATGTAAGGGGTTTATCTTAATTTGTATACTGACACGATTATTGAGTACATTACACTTAGAAATAGATATGTCGTGAGATTTGATGGTCACATATTTTTCGTAGTAAAAATATTGTCTTGTGTTTTACAAAGTAACAAATCACCAGTCGTCTGTTTCAATTATAAAGTCGTTTGAAACTTTTATGATAATTCTCAATGCATTTAAATACTCGAGTAAACTGATCAGTTTATGCATGCATGCTGTCGACTTTTTTGCAGACACCTTTTTAATTAAACGAAAAAAGAAATTAGCATAAATATTAATGAATAGATTGCACCCTGAGAGATAAAAACAATTGCAGTAACGAAATGGTTAATGATGGAAGATTTTATGAAGGTTTTGCTACATGTTTCTTTTACGAATTCATTTCATACTAGCTGTTCTTCGTGACTACGCCCTCGTCAATTAAAATAGTCTATGTTTCTCACATATAAGTTACCTTTCTAGTGAAATAATTTTTAAAATCCCAGTAGTTTTTAAAAACACAAATCTTTCCTCTTACAATATTAGTATAGAAGAAACTTTAAAAATCTAAGGATAAAGTTTTCTTGTCTTCACCTATGAAGTAGATCTACGGACAAGTAGATGTTAGTTATTACGATAACTATATCCCAGCATCTGCATTTGCTAGTAAAACCAGTCCCCTTTTTGACTATTTGAAATTCAACATTGTCACGTCGACAAACCAAATACAGTCGAGCACAATCGTACTAGGGACATCGTAAGCATTCTTTCGCACTTATTCGCTCGTCAGTACCTCACTATTATTGGACTTAACCGGATTCTAATTAAACCTTGTCTCTGATAGTGCACCGTGGAGCTGTAGACTGCGTAATTTACATTAATCCAATAATTGCATGGAGGTTTCCTAGTTAGAAATTCAAATGAGGTGATGTACAGTAAGGGGTGGGGGCGTGTGGGGGAGGGGAGGGGCACGGTCTTTAGGGAGAGTGCGAGACGCTAGCAAACGGCGCGGTTAACATCCCGCGATTATACGATTAACATGCATGGTGTCTTTTAATTCACTTTTTTATTACAATTCAGCTGTTCGCAGCGATTTAAAAGTTGATTATAACACTTGGCTGTATTTAGTGTGAGTTTTTTTACTATCAAAATACCATAAACGCATTGAGAGACAAATAAACAGCTATACAAAATGTTATATAGACGTAACCGTAGACGTAGCATTAACCATAATTATGTTGTGGTAATTTACGAATTCTGGTTCTTTAAATGTTTAATGTTAGTAAAAAGTTTTCGGGCACTTAAAAAAATACTTTAAAGTTTTATTTGTGTAAACAACAAAGTCTACCAAGGTTGTACTGGTATTGTTATATGACGTCATTTAGAGACGCGAGTTGTAAGTTAACAGAACAATAGAAGAGTTATTACATTCTCTGTGTTCGTTTGATTAATTTAATTATTATGTTAATGAGCTCTGGGGATTTTTGCCTTGCGATACTGCCAGCTAGATCCATACTAATGATAAACTGTACAAAACAAAAGCTATCTGTGACTTAGAGCGCGCACACCTTTGACTAAACTGTCGCACAACTGTTTAGTCGCGTTTTGATTCTTATCAGCTTAAGTGCGCACACTACTCCATTTTTAATTGTGCAACTAAACAGTTGAATTGACTGCGTAACAATCGACAATCGCAAAGCATGTTCCGATAGTTTAGTTAATGATTATGCAATAGTGTGTTTATCATTTTTTTATACAATTTAATAAGTAAAACATGCTAAAGTGTTTTGTGTTCGTATTAAAATGTACAGGGTAAGCGCACAGTGATTGACCGCCTAACAGAAAGGCGAGGAGAGGGGTTGGGAGACTCGACGCCTTAGTAATTTCCGAAATCGCTTGTCGTCGATCAGAATACTGCGCCGGCCATAGACTCCTAGCCGTATAATTAGATCTCGATCTAAATCTAATTGCTACTGGCGCACCGACTTTATTTCTAGACGATATTCAATTGATTTTCATGATTCCTTGAGGTTATCGCCTTTATAAAACTCTAGTTTACATACAAAACTACAAAATCTTAAACAATTAATATTTATTGGTATTAGAAACTCATATAAACTACTATAACTAAGAAATAATATTTCAAACGTACGTAATTAAACGTGAATCAAATATTTGGCCAGTGCTTTTGACATTAGCAAATTTAACCGCAAAGCCAAAACTTTGCAGGCCTTGTGAGGTGGACGCTCCAATCAGAAATATAATTATGTGTAGGCGGAGGCCTAATTGTGATAGTCTCAGGTTGCGGGCCGCAGGTTGCGGGCCCCTGGATGCGGGCCGGGCTTGCGGCCGCCCTGGATAAATCGATAGATGACCCGACGCACGGAGACTTGAGAATTTTCACATACGGGTCTATACTAGCAACCCGTCCATCTTCACTCCACTAAACATGTTTAAAAAATATCCTAGGTTACATGTAGATATAGTCCAAGTACTTTTAATTTCTTCATCATTTAGTTTTTTCATAATTGCATAAAAATTATCTTTTCAAATTGCGTCAAAGTACATCGAGTGTCTACAGTAATCGTAAATTCTGAAATAACATGTGTTCGTATTCTCCGCACCATAAACACGCTGCTTAATGTGGAAAACAGACATCAGAAATAAGCAATTGTAAACGCAATAGGTAGTCGATAAGGCGGCTAATTCTACTTCGTTAGAAGTTCGTAAAACAATACCATAGGTTCCCATAAACGTCGGGCCATTAAACAAGATTGGCGGCTCAGAGCCCAGTGCTCAGGGCCAGGGTGATAACCGTCGTTCAGCTGAGTCCGGCCCACAGTCCGTCATAACTCCCGACTTCAAAAGTAATACCATCAACTTCGTGTTAAGTTAATTTGAGTCACTTTAACAAGTCCAATTAAAGGAATTTGTGTTTCTCTTATCTTCAATATAACATTGAGCATAATTTCAAATTATATTTCAAACTTTCCGATAATGAAGGCGGGGTGGCGGCGGGCGGGGGGCGCGGGGTGGCGGCACTTCGCTTATTTCATTAGTTACATAAATTCTCCTATTGAAGATGGCTGGCAGAAAGGGGACGGTTTACCCTTATTACGAGAGTCTCCTTATCAATACAATTATTAATATCATAATATTATTATTGTAATAATTTAGGAACGGAGTGGAGAGGAGTCGTGGCTTAACTTTGCCAGCAATAAAGGGTGGTGAGAGATAATGGAATGGAAAACAGTTTGAAGTTTTATTGGAAAATTGTTATCGACTAATTGGTAGCATTATCGATTCGTTGGCGACTCAAGGCGGCCGCTGGACCGGGTAAATAACACTTTTATTACAACGCTTTTTTACTTCGACTATTGTTATGTTCGCGTGTTTAAAACTAAATAATTATATTATCGATAAGCAATACAAATTCGAAACAACTAAACAAATCAAGCTTCTTCAATAAAGAATGCTAAAAACTCGTTTCCGCATTTTAATTTCTAACATTAAGAAATTCACTTCTAAGAGAATCACGCTAACGTAGAGCCTAAAAGTGCCCTAAAACACAATTATTTGCATTTCAAAAGAACTATCTCATAACGCATCACTTAACACTGTACAGCTAATGTGTTCGTATTACATTATGATAAATCGAAGGCCGTTGCCCTGGCAACGGCCGAAACGAAGAAATCGAAACTAGGTTACAGATAATCCGCAGAGAGATACGGGGCCATAATTCCTAAGGGCTACGTCTCATTATAACACTAATACAAGACTCATCCCGAAGTTACGGTGAATACATTAAAGGGTTCAATCCTTACTGATGAGACATCGGTCGGCTGTGGGGGCGCCCCCATCCCCCGGCGCTGCGGGCACTGGCCTAGCTAGGGGGAGGGGAAATAAGGCAGGCATTATACGAGATACCGTTCATTTACATTGTCCAATAACTCGAAGTAGTGTCCGAGCGAATATTAGTTTACGGCATGCGGTCGAAACCTGCACGATATTTATCGAAATTTAAGCAATCTGTATTCGTACAGGTTCTTTTGATATCTTCGCAAACAATGGATCGGTTTTCATACACAATTTTAGATGAATTTAAAAACAATCGATGAATAGTCAGTTAATTACTAAGTTTTAAAAATTGAAAGTTTTGTTACGATTTTCAATTTTACATCAGCAATTTTAACTTTAACATGTTGATTTTTAAAAACATTTTTCTTTAATTTTTCGAATCTAAACAAATGACAAATGTTAACTAACAAACAAATGAATATGAAAAGAACATGAAAGTTAGTAAAAAGTGTACTTTAATGAGAAAGTTACTTTAATTTTCATTGAATTACTTTGTATGTACACGATGTCTTTGTATTTTGCGAGGTTAACTTAGCGCAATGACCCGAATAAGTAGAAACACTTCGACTTGAAGTTGGAACGGAAATGTTTGCGTAACATATTTACAAATGCGAAGCGATATATCATTTGT
Source organism: Papilio polytes (assembly GCF_000836215.1). Taxonomy (NCBI): domain Eukaryota; kingdom Metazoa; phylum Arthropoda; class Insecta; order Lepidoptera; family Papilionidae; genus Papilio; species Papilio polytes. The sequence goes on from NW_013527248.1 coordinate 1,953,140, forward strand.
AAATTTCCTTTTTCCTAAGAAAAAAAAATCGCGTTGCACTTTTTATTATCTTTTTTAAAAATATTTTGATAATTTATTAATATTTTCTTTAACCATTCCAACTAAGCTTGTAGTAGTGTTAGGATATGGTTCACTGCAATAGTCGAATGGCGGGATTCGAACCCTCGACCGCAAAGATCGGAAGTCCGTACCTCAAGCCATCAGACTATTGATGCTTTTTTTAATTGCTGATTGCATAAGATAAGCCCACCAACTTATTAGATTGGTGGAAAATTTCCAAACATAATTATAAGATCAATTAAATCAATTGAAACCTTAGTTTTAGGGTTATCAAAAATACTTTTACAACAAAGTCGAAAAATTTGTAAGAGACAACCCTAGACAAATAGTACACACAAAACATAGAGAATCTTGATTCGTATATAAAGGGTAGTACACAGTCTTCCATCATACTTGTTCAAAGGCTAGGCTTTATTCGGCTCCGAGATGCACTATCCTAATTATTGAGAGGCCAGCGCCAAGTCTCGGAAATCTATTGTTTACGAAAGGGAATATTATTGTTCTCTGTTCTAGATTATTCTGATTCCCAGTTTGATTCCCTACACGTATTACATACTACCATATTGGTAGAATTTATTAATAACAACGTAGAGGATATTCATAGAGTTGAGTAGATATTACAATATTTATCTCTGGTTCCTTCGTATCATTTTTTGAAAACATGATAGAAAATTATACTATGATATCGCAACAGAATACGTTTAATTCGAACTAAAAAAAGGTTTTTTTTACCTCGTAATAATTTGTAACCATCTGTGGTAATATAATTGTTAGCTATTTAACTATTTTTAAACTGTGTAATTATGATCCAACGCATTATTTAATTTTTTTTTTATTATTTTAATATGTAAGAATTCTAATTGTCATGTTAATAATCGGATTGTAATTACTTATCAGAAATAAAAGTGTTGTATTTACTCAGCTAGACGACGGCCATATTGGTAGTTGCGTACGAGGACTGTGTTTACATGTAGAAATGGTGTTATTGGTAAGATTATTCCGTATAAATTCGAATAAAACATAAGAGCTAAAGAAGACTATATTTTATTTAAGCATAATATGGCTGTGACTTCTATATAATGAATTGTTATTTACATTGAGAAGTAGTAATACATGTGGTAATGAACAAGATATTATAATGGAATATCGTAAAAAGCGATCCAAGACAATATGACGTGATACCTTCGATCATAATTCCGCACTATCCGTCGCCGTCGCCGTCGCCTAAGCATAAATTCATTCATGGCCGCACGCACGCATCGTACCGTCAAATAAACTGGCAGTTTAATCAAAGCCATTAGACAAGTGAGCCAAACACCTCCGCCCAGTGTTACTTGAGCCGTGGATCTTCTAAAACCAGCCCCGCGCTGCTTGGAAATGTAACAACGCGGGGGCGGGGGAGCAGCTCTATTCGGAGCGGTGGAGACTGTAGCTGATGCCTTTAACGCCTTGCTGGCTGTTGACCAACGCCAGGAGGCGGGAGGCCATGCGTTCTTAATAAAGATGGCGGAAACAACATGGCCGTTTTGGCGGTAGAAATTTGCAAGGAAAATGTAGTGGAGGCCGAATGGAACATCAATTTTGATCATGCGAGCCGGCCCATCGTAAGCCCGATGTGAATTAACCGTCTTTGACGAGAGGATCTTTAGCCGAGCTGAATAAAGATATCCGATTGTGAAATTCGTCAAATTGAACGGTCTGAAACACGATTATTCGACGATTATAATCATACTAATATTATAAATGCGAAAGTTTAGATGAATGGATGTTTGTTATAGTTGTAGCCTAAACGGCTGAACGGATTCCGATGAAATTTTGTAGAGATGTAGAGGATAGTCTGGAAGAACACATGTGCTACTTACTTTTGTTTTTTTTAATTTCACGCGGACGGAGTCGCGGGCGACAGCTAGTCATAAATAAATTGACTATTTATATAAAAGTTTATCCTATCTACATTACGATAACGCTATGATGCAGAATACAATAAAAATCTATAGCCAATAGTACTAAAAGAAGATCCTTGTAATAAACGTATGGAACCAACTTCAGATGGTATTATTGAATAAGTTGGTACAATGCAGCACGAAGGCGTACTGCGTACTGCGGGGCAAGTTGCCGACGCGGCATAGATCAAGTCACACGTCGCCGCACACTTTGTCAGGGTTCCCATATTGTTTCAAATGACGGACATTATACGATTTTTTTGCAAAATTGCATCTATTGTATGTAAGGTGATATTTTTATTTGTTAACAATTAGATAACGGTCAACAATTTCAATCAGTTAAAGTAGATACAATAGTTAGGAAAATAATTAAATTAAATAATATTTTATTTATGGATTCGTTCAACTTTGTTAATATTTATCTTAAAAAAATGTCATTCAAGCAAAATTTAATATTATTAAATGAAAAAGAATCTTTGATAACGCAAAAAGTATAATAAAATATAGATTTAATTTTTATCATAAGTCCTATTTTTTAAAATTACCTTTTAACTCATGCTTATTTACGTTGAAAACATCAAAGTTGAATTTAACGGTCACATAATGTGTCTTATTTACACATAAGTAAACAATTTAAGAGAATAAACATAAAACTATTACTGAATAGGCCTTTAGAAACTACGCGTGAAATATCCCGTCTTACAATAACACGTGGACATCGTCGCTATACATTACAGTGGCCGATACAAGTAATAATGAGAGGCCAGCGAACATAACTCATCCCGGCCCCTCCGCTAAATTATTCAGGAGAGAGTAATCTTATTACATTTACATATTAATCAACGGATTTTAATTATCCCCCCCTTTCTCCCCACCACTGATAATTCGCTTTGGAAATTCGACTTGCCTTGATTGAAGGAGTGTTTGTGTGCGAGCGTGATGTTCCTTACTAGTGTACAAATAACAGCATTCATATTATGGTTGTTATTTTACTTACGTGAGCAGAAAGTCAGGATATTTTACCTGCAAATGAAAAACATATATTATATTATATGCACAGCACATCAGAATAATCTAGATTTTGTCATAGTCAAATGCAAATTAGACCCAAAGGTCCGAAGTATTCCATTATTGTAGTACAATCTAAAATCACAAACGACATGTCTAAGTTATTTGCAATTCTACAATCGAATCATCGCATCTCTAAATCAACAGGATTACAATAAGAAATCTATATAGCGTAGAGATTAGTACATGAGTTCAATCAGGCTGGCCATTTGTTGAGGCCGACATTAAGATCAGAATGGTACGCGCGTTGGGCGGACCGGACCACTAAAGCATCGGAGATATACAACCGCTACCGGCGCCCCAGGCCACAGATCAATAAGTTGTGTTAATACTGAGCAACGTCGAGGAGGTACGTGTTAATTGCGAGACGCTACGCTAATTTCGGAACGCTCCTTACATTCGAAATTTGAATTTCGAACCAATGGAGTTCTGGTCGGTTGGATTTTTTTTAATTAGTTCTTTTTATAACTCGCCAGCATTCTTTTGATTAATTTTGCGTTCTAAAAGCAATCTTTTTCATCTATTACATATAATAAAATTGTAGTGTCTGTTTGTAATATAAGAGAAAATTTACAGATTTCGGAATGTATTTGCGTTGCTAATAACGAAAATCGCATTTTTTTTTTTTTTGTCTGTCTGTATGTCCGCAAGCCGCCTTTGTTCTGGAAAATTTTAACGAAATTCACGACTTTTACCCCTTTAAGATTTAAAATAATATTTAAAAGTATAATTGATAACTTCAAGGGAATTAATCATGTAAGTTTTAATTGGAAAGACGACTTGCTCACAACAATCGTAAACAAAGGTCGAGCGAACCTCCGCGAAGTTGTGCCGAAAGGTCAAAGCTTGTAGTGTTGTATTTATGATGCAAACATTTCACAATAACTATTTATATAATTAGAAATGTGACATCTTTATCGTGAACCTCACATTCAAAATCTATACTAATATAATAAAGCGTAAACACACTACTTCGTGGCGTAGGATGTCAGCAATCACAGTACATTTTTGAATAATACTTTCTTCAATAAAAAGAACCTACACTTAAGACGCTACAGGCTATATATTTTCAAGATTTATTTTGTACAGTCGCCGAAATGCGATGTTCCACTTAAGTAAAAATTGCCTTGTTCTTTGCGACGAGACCAACTCCGCCTCGTGTTGCAAACAACCAAATATATAACAGTTAGTTGTGCAAAACAAGAGAAACTATCTGTATATCACTAAACGACTTTTTTTTCGTACAGCTACATTTAAATTGCGTTGCATTGGTTCTTGTTCCGCGTCTTGTTTCAAAATGTTTAAAACGGAACACCGCCAGACTCCCCGAGTGTACTTAGATGTACGAATTTTTTTATAACTTGTTCTTTGTATGAAAAATTCGTTACCGTTAATAAGACAGTATGTTTATTTATAATAAAATGTAATAATTATGAAAGGACGGGAATTAAAAGAAAAATACCGTGTTCCTTATCATTCCTAAAATGGATTTCTTAATTAAATACATACAGAGAAAGACCATTAAGTCATTACTGTATTTTAATCGCTTTTTCAACTACCGGTTGTTTTAAACATATGAAATATGCAATTTAAAATCATATATGTATAAAAACGTATGAAATGTTGACTGGTCTACCATTACTAGAAACTACGGTTCTGATCGTTATAACTAATATTGTTTTTAACCAATGTCAATATAAAAATTATAAATTTTTCACTATATATATCTACTCCACAGTTTTGTAACAAATATTTTTTTAGGACTAGCGGATCCCGTGCGGCTTCATCTGCTTTTAAATTATCAATTACAAAAGTCAAAATTACCGTGACCATGATAACCTTGCTTCCTTAATGTTGGCAACAACTTATGGTCTCTTCCCCACATTAAAGTTTTTTTCTAATTTACTTACCTCCTAAGTTTAATAGCGTATCGCAAGTGTAGGACTTTTTATTAAAAAAAAGCATTATTCTAAAATATGCTGTAATTGCTGACATCTTACGCCACAAAGTAGTGTGTGTTTACGCTATTATAATAGTATAGATTTAAACACACACACAGACATACCTACACTTAAATTACTACATCTACTAATTAAATATTAAATCATCGATATCCGAGAAACTAATACCGTATGCGGCAGTTACGGTTCTTGGTGTAATAAATCTCATTATCAGCAGATAATTTCACTGTTTCAGTCTCGAGAAGTCGACCAATAAATATAATGAAAGTCGTCGTGGAGTTAATTAAATAAAATGTGGGCATTTCGCGGACTCACGCGATTCCAGATCACTTTGCATATTGATTAGAATCGGCGATCCGGGGACATTGGCGCAACCGTTACACAACATTTCAAATATCTGTGTACAACACTAGTTGTGGCACGCGACTTCGTCTGCATGGAATAAAAAAAATGTTACAAATATAGCCTATGTTATGCACTAATAACGTAGCTTTTTAATTGAGAAAGAATTTTTGAAATCGGTCCAGTAGTTTTTGAGTTATTACAATACATACAAAAATCTAAAAACACAAATCTTTCCTCTTTATAGTACTAGTAATACCATAGATAAATAGAAATAATAACCTTAATGTTAACTTAATAGAACGTCGGTGGTTTATTGGTTAACGCATTTGACATGTAATCTAAACTCTTGGGTTCGTATTTCACTATGTACCTATTTGATTTTCGAATTTCATATGTACTCGACGTTCTAACGGCGAAGGTAAACATCGTGTTGCAACCTGCACATTGGCGAAGAAATTAAAAGATCTGTGTGAAGTTAACTAACATGTAGTCGGCCAGCGTGGTTGACTATGGCCTAGACACCCTAACTTAGAGCAGGCTATGAGCCCCTTAGTGGGGACTAGTGAACTGATGCTGACATCAACTTTGTGTGTAATTATTGAGTGAAACACATGAAGAATTTGAGAATTAGGTATCCAAGCTTTGAATATGACGACCATAATATGTGTACACAAAATGCATATTCAAACATTATCAAATACAATATTCTAATGGAAAACAAGTGCATTAATATTGCATATTTCTCGGTACAATCGCGACAATAAACTTGGTTAATGATTGGTCCAACGCGACGTCGAGTATTAAATAATTATAAACGTTCTTTAATATGTTTAATGGTTTATTGCAAATTATAATAACGGAAAGTGGGCCACAGACTTCATTAAGCGTTCTTATGTTATTGCGAAACGCATTGGATACATTTAATCTCATTTAGTGACAGGAAACCTCGTGTTGTATAGTATAGGGCTGAGGATATAACCAACACCAAGTTAAACATGACTCTATGGCTATTGGTTTAATGATGGTATTCGCTTGCACAGTTTTAACTAGGCTACTTATTAGTGGGAGCTTAGCTTGATAAGTTCAGACGAAATACATAAAATTAGCTTTTAACATTCCCTTGTTGCATTAACATTTGCATAACAAGTTAATCGCTTTATAATTACTTGGCTGACGTAGTCTTGACTAAAACACGTTTTTCCTTAGTTCTTATTAGAATCATTAACATGTATCATGACGTGATCTAATGTACTGATTTATATAATTGATTTGTCCTAGTTATAATTAATTATTAGTCACAGACAAGACTATTTATTTTAGACTAGCTTTTTCCTGCTACTCCGTCTGCGTTAAATTAAACGAAATAATAAAAAAACATACAGAATTGAGTACCTCCATTTGGGAAATCGGTCAAAGGGTAAGTGGCTCTGTGTTCTTTCAGACTATCTTCTACTTATATGTAAAATTTCATCACTATCCGTTCAGCAGTTTAGACTACAAACTCTAACGAACATCCATCTAAATTTTCGCATTTATAATATTAGTAAGATATGCATTTAAGTATTACAAAACAAACTTATCGTTTTTTTAAACGGCTATTATTTTCGTGTATAGAATAAAGTATTACGATTCTGTTTCCATCTTCTTGATACTTCCGAAGTAAAGAACTATATCTTTACGGATTCATAACAGTCAATACAATATTTTCGTTGTGTTAGTAGCGGCTTTCGCATATGATGTGATATAAAATGCGACTGGAGATCGTCTACAAAACTGCTGTGAAATACGAACGTTGTAAAACGTTTCTACGTTTCCATCTAACATTTTTTTAATGTCATAAAACAACAAAATTAACATCCCAACTAATAATTTTTAAAACACATATGAGAATTTCTGAGTAAAATTCCCGATGCCAAAGATAACCGTGTGTTTAATTTAATAATTAAATTATTTATTGAAGCTGCAATCGTAAAATACAAAGTCTCATGACATTCGCTTGAATACATCATAATAACGATTTTTGCAATAATTTATTCTTATTTGATACGAGAAAGATGTGAACTTTTAACTGGTATTCAAATGTCAACGTTATATCTGTGTTGTAAGATATAAAATCGCATACCAAACTATCCAATTACATCGAGTCTCAAAATCGTGTATGCAATTATAGACCGGATCTATTTTAATTAGGAATGAATATTGCATGTTTAACTGGAGTTTCTTAATTTGACGAATGTTTTAATATAGGGTTAAATCTGGCAAGATTTGAGCTATTTGAAAAAAACTATTAAAAACCCATTATCAATTCTTATATGAACATATATAAGTAAGGGAATAAACGTTAAATTACTTTCTTTTATACGAAATAGATGTAAATTACATGGTTTGTTCGCGCCGTTCCGAAACTCATGTTTTACATTTGTACTAGCTGTTGCCCGCGACTCCGCGCAATATTAAGATAAAGAAGTAGCCCATAATATGCCCGTCTATGTCAGCTACCCTTCAGTGAAAGTCCGGTCAAACGCGGCTTGCTAACAAACAGACAGAAAAACATTTTTAAATGCGATTTTCGTTATCAGGATCCCAAATACATCATCTTCTCGAAATCTGGAATTTTTCTTTTGATATTACAAACAGACATCCCAATTTTATTATACGTATCTATAGTTATATTTTTAGTCTGTGCTTTAGAGTATTCTTAATGGCTACATTTACCTAAACATTGTGGTTCTGTTACAATTTCACTCTATGGTATTCCTCAACCGACTTTAAAAAGAAGCAAATTTAAAAACCAAGCCTTTTTAAAATAATTTTATTCAGAATCATTTTCATTAATGAATAATTTTAATATATGGTAACACATTAAACTAACTTAATAATAATAGCTAGTCCTAGTAAAATCGTATTCATACATTTTATATGGATTTCCACATTGAGTTATTACCTATACGAGGTAGGTTATTCAAAAAACCCACGCTTAACTTTTATCATTACCGCGTACATGACATTTTGTTAGCAATATAGGAAGTGCACGCAAAAAATATACTACAAAAGGAATTTTTATAAAGTAATAGAGAGCCACGTAAAAGCTTATCGAACGGAGCGAGCGTCGATTTTAGTAAAAGTGACGCGTTCTTGCGAATTACGATTTTACTTTAATTGCGTGTTATATTAATTAAGACCCAAGACATACAGAACACTATAAACACTAGTTGGTATTTAATCTCTTTTAATTATGATACAATACAAACAAAACCATAATATTCACTACAACCTTCATCTTCATCAACAGCTATATATATCTGTACTAATATTACAAAGAGGAAAGATTTGTATTTTTGAATTTTTCTATGTATTGATATAACTCACAAACTACTGGACCGATTTCAATTTCTTTCACAATTAAAGAGCTACGTAATCAGTGAGTAACATAGACGGTGTTTTTATTATTTCTCAATCACGCAGACGTAGTCACGAGCAACAGCTAGTTAAAGAATATACCCTGACCTCTTGATAAATAAATAAATAAATAAAAATAAAAAATAAAAAAGCCTTTTATTCCATGCCATAGTTTACAAAAGTTTAAAAAAAAAAAAAAATTGAATGGTACATGTCTAATTATTGTCATTTATAGATTTATTACATACATATATATTAGATTAGAAAAATTAATTCGGTCATA
>NW_013527248.1:1962653-2104111 GCF_000836215.1 Papilio polytes
TTTTTACTTCTGTTGGCATGTTGCTTTTCATTACTTCTTTGTAGTTCCAATACTTATTCCACGTAATTCTTGCTCTGCGTTCTACCTCTACCTCCTCTTGATACTTGATATTATTTAGGGCCTGACCCACCAAATTGTACATTGTCTGATAACAATCTAACGTGTAAAATACAGTAGAACCTCGATAACTCAAACCTCGGTAACTTAAAAACCTCTATAACTTCATAAAATATGCTCCCTTCCCATCACAGCCCAAAACCTCTATAACATAGACCCTTGATAACTTAAAACCTCTATAACTAAAAAAAAAAAAATTAAGAGTGGTAGTGCCCGCTTTAACATCTTAGCACGAATGGGCCGGCACGCCCGGTGTAATACCACGACCACACAGAAGACAGGCGTGAAATGGAAGCAATTCCGTGTTTCGTCTGATGAGTGTGGTGCCGGAGGCCTAAATTAAGTCCCTTTCTCTTTACCACCCTTTTCTTATAAGGAGAAGATGGGAAGGGGAAGTGGATTTAACGGAGTAGGAGATGCATAGGAAGGGGCAATATCCTCTTTATGTGCGTCTCCTCCTCCGTCGGATAAGGGTAGGCAACGCATCTGCGATCGCGGATGTCTATGGGCAGCGGTTGCTTCCCCATTTTGGCGGATTCAGGTGGCCGCTTGCTCGTTTGCCACCTTTTATTATAAAAAAAAAATATTTCGTGTTTCCCTTGGACTTTAACTTATCGAGGTTCTACTATATGTGATGAAAATATCTGATTTTGTTACTTTATTTGACAGTACGTAATTTTTAAGCTATCTGAGCCTCTATCAGCCAGTGGTGGGACAGGCCCATAAAATCCAGTATTTCTAGTTCGATTATACAGCTATTAAAAAGTATCATAACTAGGCGTGTGCAATTTATTCATAGTCTAATTATCATAAAATTAACCGATAATAAATCATAACGGTATCAATTAATTCGCTGACCAACGTACGAGAAACTTTGTAATGTGGACTATAAACTGTGTTTAAAATCCGTTTATGAATCATTTTAAGTGAAAACGTTACTTATAAGGATGTCCGTAATGCATTCAATACGTTACGTAACTTTTAATGTCTGACATGAAGATGCAAAGCCTTTCTTTAATTAATTAAAAATTTAAACCAAATAAAGGAATGGCACACTTTTGAGTATGCATTTTGCCGTAGTACATTACTGTATACATTTCCCCTACCTTATCTTACTCCTGTATGGTCGGCGCACCGGGTTCTCGTCCTTCGAATAACTCTATCATACGACTTCCAGTCATCACTCCCTTCTTCATCATGTCACCTTTCAATCCATCCCTCATATTTGATTTATAAAACTAAAACCAATGTATTATTGCAAAAAGTTAAATTTCATATATCTATAGATATTCTGTATCTTAAAATATTATTTCCATCAGAGCACGAATATTAAATTAACACTAATAAGTACAAGTACATTTCGTGTCTTAGATAAATTGTGTATAAAAGCCACAGATCGAGAGTGAAACCGCCACGATTTCTATTTAGCGTACAAATTTACATCCGGCACTTTCCTCCAGTCACGACGCTTTACAATCACAACTATTAAAGTTAAAACGCAACAAAAGTGCCGTTTTATTTAACAGCCAGTTTAATTAGTCGTCGATGGACTGCTTTATTTAGCACTAACTGTTGCCCGCGACGTCGTCCGCGCAGTTTTAAGTAAAACTACGTATCCCACGGGAACCTGACATTTGGATATAAACCGTATGTCAAATGTTACACCAGACTATATTTTATATATGTGCCATACAATAACATATAAAAAACTAAATTAGATTATCCCACGGGAACTGTAACTACAATATTACCGAAATAAAAAGTAGCCTTTGTGTTCTTCTTGACTATCAAGAACGGTTTAGCAGTTTAGGCTACAAACTCTTACAAACATCCATCCATCTAAACTATTGCATTTAGTAAGAAAGTAAGATAAGTGGATTACTTTGGCTACGTATCTTCATACACTTATTTATAGCTTAGCTCTTCAATAAAACACAAAAAATGCATACTCACAGTAAGCGCAGCAACCCTAGCATAGTTTAAAAAATACTTTAAGATAAGGAAGGCTTTTATTTCTAACATGCGAGTAATTTAAGTGCTTAACGCCTTTTAAATTTCATCGTACCCTTATCTAACTCAATCCGGGGTTCGTAAGTTTCGTCTTTCAAATCAGTCAGTTGAAATTTCAATCTTCACTACCTTCTTGTTCATGTTAACCTTGATAGATCATTAATCTTTTTAATCTACATTTTTAAATTCAGATAACACTAGCTGTTGCCAGCGACTTCGTCTTCAATATTAAGATAAAAAGTAGCCTATACTATGCCCTAGCTACCCTTTAGTGAACTTCCGTTTGAAATCGGCCGACATTTCGGAGATTACGCGGAACAAACGCGGCAGACAAAAATCTGGATTTTTTCTTTTAATGTAACAAACAAACACTCCAATTTCATTAAATGTATAGAAGATAGTAATTAAACATTGTTATAGAGATTCCCGTTTAATGGTTGTCTAAAACGCTACAGATGTTCGTAACTGGCCACTTACGGAAGTATCTCGTGCTTAAAAATAAGAAAAAAAAACAATTCTCAGGCGATAGTGGCCGGCCGGGTGGCGCGTAACTCTATCCGGGTAATGATCTAATTACTTTGATTAATGAGGCACATTTATATCATGGTAAGTGTACACTCTCTGTCCGGGGAGGCGGTCTCAAGGCCATTTGACACGACTGCCCGTTCAACAGCTGATGATTATAATACTGAATTGAAATTTAAACCTTATTCTTCTAACACTAAAGTTCAAAATGGTATGGTAATTAGGTTGTATAGATCTTTGGCAGATAAATTTAAATGTAAGCGAAAATAGGCTAAATAACCTATTAAGTCCTAGAAATTAAGCGCATCTTTATGTCATAATAGGTGTCGCCCGCGACTCCGATGTGTTCTGCCATACTATGCTCTACATTTAAGCCAAATTTTAGTTCATTTAAGTGTCTATCAGGGAGAAAAATTCTGGTAGTCGAATAACCCTTCTCGTCTGAGGTTTGAAAGCATCATTTGAACCACTAACTGAATATAACTTAGACTTATATCTCAATTCTCTCAAGATAACGGTACGGTAGCTGTAATTATGTAATTCAACATTTATACTTCGTTTGTGAGCTAAGTGATATAATCTCTTTCCTTTCGGAATGATTTCTTTTGTGCGCACCTCTTTAATTACGGTCGGTAAGTGTGCATTTTAATTACATAGAAGGGTGCAGATACGCCGACATAGCTCGCGGCAGTTCTATGCCGTTAGTAACTCTTACACAAACGCCGTTTATATTATTCATTTATTGATTAAACTGTAATGTAGATAACCATATAAGTTTAAAATCTTTAATTTTTTTAAGCTGATTTTTAATAAGGTGGCAAACGTGCGACGTGAATTCGCGCAGAATATACATACGCAATTACAGATACGCTGCCTACCCTTAATGAACAAAGGAGACACACGTAAAGAGGATATTTAGTCCACTTTCCTATCCCATTTTTTTCCGCATAAGAAAATGGTGGGAAAGAAAAGGGACTAAAATAAGGGCTTCCGTCATCACACTCATCAGACAAAACGCAGAATTGCTTCCACTTCACGCCTGTCTTCTGTGTCTTCGTGGTATTACACTGGGCGAGCCGGCTCATTCGTACGAAGATATTATAGCGGATTCAACCACTGTTGTTTTTATTTTAATGATAGGTCCGACGTATTTTAGTTATGTGCCTTTAAGACGTTGAAAAAATGCAGCATAAAAAGCATAAAGATAATAAGAAAATAAAAATGTGTTGTAATGATAAAATAAAAATAAATATTATGCAATCATCAAAATTGTCAGATAAGATTATTTACGTAGGTACCATCAATATTTCTAAGTCCCTAGTGTTAGTAGTCGGTATAGTCCTCCTTGTGGTTATCGGTCGCCGCATAATAACGCCTGCGTGATATTTATTGCTTCTACTCGCTAATTAGAGAATCTTAATACGTGAGTTATTTGTCCGTGTAGATTCAAAGAAATATACAAAATGTTATGCCATCCCACTCATTCTTTTGAGAAAAGGAGAGATAGCAATAAGTATATTGTATAGGAAAATGGAAACTTAATGTAATAAAAAGATAAGTATTAAATGAAATAAAAATTAGTTCATGTTGCGTAAAACATTTTTTAAAAATATTAGCGTGGTTTCGTTTATTTTTTAATTTTTACAGAGAATTTAATTTCCGCCTCTGACATGTCACGAGCCTCAAAAACTATTGCGCATCGCTCAGACGGTAATACAAAGCAATCTAAATTGGAAAATAGGCAACGCGCAGTGTGTGCTTACCAAAAACGAGCATGCTGAATGCGACGCGATTAAAAAAAGAAGTCTGATGCCGATCGCGCGGGAGGGGTGTGGGAACCCCTGCCCCCCTCACTTTTTTCGGCGGCTTTTTTTTTTCTTTTTTTCGGGAGGTAGGCGAGGCATGGATGCATGCAGCCAGTGCCCACCTTTGTTTCGCATAAACAAATTAATTTCGGCCGATGCTCTTGATGGCTAATATAGAACCTCTTCCGATTATGAATCGATTAGCGATCTTATCGCCGTCTATTATTTTATTCGGATTTCGAAATAAAAAAATAAGTCTTTTACAACTTCTTGGGAAATAATATTGTGACCTAACTTTGAGTGATTTAGAATAAATGAATTAGATTTTATGGTTTTGTTTCATATAAAAATTTATACTCAAAATTTTATATACACATAGATATGTGAATACGTCACACAAACGTTAATAATTGATCTAATCGTCTAACTTATTTGTTGTACAGCAGCTGTAGCCGCTCCATGTCAGTTACAACTCACGGGCACCGCTGCGCTGATGGAATCAGGTGATAATCAGGCACTTGGGGCGCGGCCGCCCCCACTCATTAAGGGTGGCGGGCGAGGACAATGCATGTTTGTGCTGCTTTTTGCCCATTTTTTTCATTATTTCATTTCATTTCGCCCGCCGCCCACACGTCCGCGCTCGCGATTGTGTGCGCGCTCTCTTTTTTATAATTCGTTACCTTTTTTTATCGGTCGTTCCATTTTCAGAGGATGGGCAGTGCGACACACACGGGCGACACACGAGCGGTTGGCACGTCGCGTTTTTTTAAACTCTCAACTCGCTATATTGCAAATAAATATGTATTTCCTGTAGGCATTTATTCATTTTTAATAACATTGCACATGGGTATCGAAGTCTTCACAATGTAACTTTTTAGAATTTCCGTTAATAATTAGACTTAACTCTAAACACGCATTTACTCAATGCGAAATATTACAAATAGACAAATACACGCATCTTATTATATTAACAATAATGTTAACATTGTTTCTTTCAATTCTAACAATTGCATACGTAATTGCAACGTACACTAAACACATTTAATTGTTCGATAAGCGACAAAAAAAGATCGATTAAACACGAATCGAATGCAATATCAGTTGAAAAGGAAAACAAAGACATTGGCGTACGCGACAACGGCCCAAAGGGGTTGTTATATCAATCTTAGTTAGACATTACTCTCGATAATAGCTCTTTTGTTAGGTGCAGCTGTAGGTGCGACAATATCACATTCAACGAACTCAACCTTCACTCAACATCGACTCTTTGTTTTAAATCCTGATAGGAATTGAACTGTTTATTTTTTTCAATACGTAATACCGTCCGGTTAACGCGGCGTTCATTTCGAGAGAATGATCGAACGAGTATTTAAATTTCAACTTCAATATCCAATATTAGGAATCGGTGATTAAAATCCTCGTCGAGTTTAGAGTACTTGTAAATTTAGAGCTAAATTTAAAATGTTTTAGCACTATTTGATATTAATAGAGATTTTGTCTTGAATTTTTAGTTGTTTTGTAAAAGTTTACGTGGGTTTTTTGTATATGACATTTCTAATATTATTACAACTAAATATACATATACAGCAAACTGGATATTCTGATAAAATTAGTTGAAAAAAAAATAGTTGCAAAGTTGGTTACAAATTTCAACTTTTACAACAGTCTATTTGACGCAAAGCAATTTTTAAAACAAACAATTTACTAACAAAACTGTAATCGAGAATTATTTAAATTAATTTTAAAACGAAACACCACTCGATATCGACGCGGAACGGAAGTGTATTGAACTAAACGAGAGAAAACTGAACGACCATTGGTAAGCTCAATTTCCACTAGCACGACAAGCTCGACTGGGGACATGCGACTGGTATTCCTTTAAGAAAAGTATGTAAGGTCTACTGTAGCGGCTAAATCTTCAGTGGAATAAGGATCTATTGTACGTGATGATGCATTTTAATTCGTTCGTAATATGGACGTCTCCCTTTTTAAATGTTTATTGCGATTCGCTTTTTTTCTGTCTCCAGTCACATAATTAGGTGATCACGGACGCGACCCTGCATAAAACGCGAGGAAAGAACTCCCCTTGAAACAACCGAACCAAGATTTAAGACGCGTTAAACTTTATTATCCATTAATATTTTTCAAAAACTTTTAAATATAATTACATTCCTGGAAGAAAAACTTAATATAGCCAGTAATCTTTAATAAATGTTGCTGGCTAACTACCGATAGATGGCACTAAAACAAAAATATACGATTGAATAATTTCTAATCTGTGCGATCTTGTGTCACCAGTCTACGTGCAACAACATACAGAGATCTTCCTGTCCTCTATCATTCAAGGGATTGTTTAATCGCTTGCTACGGTGCCCCTTTTATGTCGTAAACGGATCTGAATATTCATCAGATAGTAATTGGTTCTCGGTTATTTTCTTACGATCGTAAACGCAGGGCCGCTTTGCGTTGTTTTGAAGTTTTTGTTCAGTTCGCATTAACACTAACACGGTATGCGTAATTGTTACCAATTTTGTGTGTAAGTCGTGTAAATAATTTTAAATATTGTTTAATCTTTAGTTTAGTATTGATTTTAGTTCTTTAACATACTAACTTTCATCACATAGCATGAATAAGAAGGAAAATGGTAAACAGCGATGATAATGTTAAAAAGTAATGTAAAATATGCAAGCTTAACTTAGTCACAGTTTAAAGAAAATCAACACTTTTTGATCTTTATATAATACTAGCTGTTGCTTGCGACTTCACTTGCTTGAAATTAGTAGCCTATGTACTCCCTTATAAATTACCTTTCTAACGTTGAAAGAATTTTTGAAATCGAGTCAGTAGTTTTTGAGTTATTTCAATGTACAGAAAAGCGACAAGGAATAATACCAATAATTCTACGTACGGTAACTAACTTACTAATATTATAAATGTGATATTAGATGGATGGAAGTTTGTTAGAGTTTGTAGCCTAAACTGCTGAAAGGATTTCGATTATATTTGGCATAGATGTAGAAGATAGTTAGGAAGAACACATAGGCTACTCATTTTTTTCATTCCCATGCGAATGGAGTCGCGGACGAAAGCTAGTGAGACATACATGAATATCAAATGTAGGAATAGATGCAAGTATTTGATTATTTGGGATCATCTTCAGAGGGCAGGAGGCGGAACAATCCCACAGTCATTGATCACAAACGTCACCCGGACATCGGATGCTTAGTGATTCATTTGAGATCCGTTAGGCGGCGCGGCGAGACGATCTCGCTTTTAGCGATATACGATATACAATTTACATTATTTCTTTCTAGCTGTTGCTCGTTACTTCGCCCGGGTGAAAAAAAAAATAGCCTATGTTAGTCAGTGATAACATAGCTTTTTAATAGTGCAAGAATTTTTAAATCGGTTTAGTAGTTTTTGAGTTATTTTTTTTTTTCATTTATTTCTTCGATTAGTATAGATATATAAAATCATTTGTTGATATAATTCTTAAACAAAATAAGTGGTTTTACTTTAATTGAAATTTAGTTATCTAGTTGAAACGATTTTAAAAAGCGAAAAAAGCCTGTTTCTTTGCCCATCTTGATCGATTATCTAAATCGTTTTCGATGTGAAAGATTGCTTTCGTCTAAAAGAAATGGTCGATATTGTTACCTAGAATAGCTTAGCAAGATTACCAAGCGTTACCTCAAGGGTTTTCGCAGTTCTAATGAAAACTAAATGCGCGCATTAGAGCGACCAGAATCATGTGCTAATTGCGCAGGGCTGCCGCCGCCACGCGAGCCTGACAAACGACTTTGATCAATCACGTCCGTCCTCCGCGGCCAGCGCCGCCGCGGCCGGCCACGAGATTTATTTGTGCCAACCCTGCCTCAAGAGACGTTTTTGACTTACAAGCGATATTCGTCTCTATGCTCTTATGTTTAATCACCTTTTCTCCTCAAAGCTCCGCATGTTGGTGTATCGAAATTCGGGTGTGAGTCGGGCCTACATCTGCAGGCGTTGTCAACTGATTTCGAACGTGTTTGTCTTATGAATATTTTACTGGGTATTCTTTTATTATTGTGTGTATTCAGACTTGAGGCTTTTTTCTCTCTTTATTTTAAAGAAAAAAAATGTAGAAAACGTGGGAAAATTTTAGAAAGAATTCAATTGTTTTTGACATTAGGAGTAAAAAAAATACACTCGAAATTCAATATTTAACCACTCTTTCTTTAAGTTTGAAATTCTACCGTAATATTTAGAATATTATATAATCCAATGCAAGCGGAAACGTATAAATTTATTTCATACTAGCTTTCGTCCGCGACTCCGTCCGTGTGGAAAGAAAAAAAACCAAAGCAAGTAGCTTGTGTGTCCTTCCAGACTATCCTCTACATCTATGGCAAATTTCGTCGAAATCCGCTCAGCAGTTTAGGTTAGTAAGAATAAGAGAACATCTATCAATTCTTTCTCTTACAAGTTACTAATTGATTTATCTAGCCCTATCTAGTGTATACGATGTTTTTTCCCTCAATACTCCATTTCGAGTACCAATCAATCAGATGCTGGCTTTTCCGAAACCGGTAGGGCCAGGGTAATGTCAACAGAGACGTATCTCATAGTAAATGCACAGAGACATGGGAACCCAAGTGATGAAAAAAGACGATCGCACGTTTGATTGAATATACCGTTTGATGGGAAATTTTCGACTGATGAGTGTAACGAATTGAAAGAGAGTTTGATAAATTTGATACTGTTATATAGCTAGCTTTCGCCTGCAACTCTATCCGCGTGGAATTAAAAAAAAGTAAGTAGCCTATGTGTTCTAGACTATTTTCTACACGTATGCCAAATTTCATGTAGATTCAGAGGTTTAGGCTTCAACTCTAACAAACATCCATCCAATCATCTAATCTTTTGCATTTATAATATTAGTAAGACTTATGATAGATCTTAATATCGCTTTTTTGTTTATTTTCATATTGATGTATTGATTTATCGTATTTGTGGACCTTTATTTTATCAAATAATACAGATATTTTTTAAAAATACGCATAATTTTAAAACAGATTAAGAACAAAACAGATCTATTCAATTTTACCGCTCGGATATCTATTAAACATGCTATCTCTATATTTTTAAGAGAAAAAATAAAGATAGCAATATTTACATCTGCTTCAATGTACACAGACAATAAAACATGCGTTTAAAAACATGGTTAACTAAACTGAACGTGTTAAAATATATACAATTAAAATAAAAACGATGCAACCCACCTCAGGAACAATTTCACTACAACTTTGGTAATTTACAAGCCAATTAAAATAAAAAATGGGTAGCATCCCCTCGCCGCCACCCCTTTAATTATGATTTTTTGCATTTTTTAATTTTATTAAACACGGTTTACGGTGAATATGACAACGACACACATATGAATAATTGTAAGATAAACAAGTGGAAGTTTCATCTTTACTATTATTTTTATGATAAATTGTTTTGTACGAACACATTTCAATTATTATTAGTCGAAATGTAATCCTTCCCCAAGGATTTCCACAAAAATTTTTCGTTGTCCTAATCTAGTTGGCTGAGTTCGGTGCACCTTGAACAGAATTCAATTATTCTTCTATACCTAAATTACAACAAGAATTGTTTGATAAATTTACAAGGATATTTACTAACCTTTAACGTAGATGCAATTTGATGTATGGAGTCTTTTTTGTAAACCTTTCGTTAGGTGGCTACGCTTCTATCTGAATTTGAAGTAATTAACTAGCCGTATTACATTCGGTATCAAAAGCGAAGAGCAATAGAAATCGAACTGCAACGGTATCAGGGTTACAAAAAGCCGACCGGTTAATGAAAAAACTACACGTAGTCAATATTTGATGAGAGCCAATTTAAATGTTCGTCCACTTGTAGACATCGCATAGTTCGCTCGCATCCGACGCTGTACGTGTGCGCGGCTGCGGGGCGGGCCGGGCAGCGGGCGGGCGCGGGAAAAAAAACTAAGAAAAATAAAAATGGCGTACGCGCGGCTGTGTGCGCGGGAAAAAAATTGCAGATATAATGCCGGTAATAATAATAATAATAGCCGATCGGCCGTCGGTCCGAGCGGCGCACCCCCACTCAATTTTCATTCAAATGTGCTTGGCGATTTTTTTTGGGAACTTTTTTCCGCCACGATATTTTTCGGGGGTTTCCATTAGCAATGCGTCTATCTGAATAGTTGGCTGCGTTGTCGAAGCGTGCGCCTGCCACACACGCCCCTCGAACTCTTTAAAAAAAGAACACGAGTTCTTATTACACGCCCGAATTTTCAAAAAAGGAAAACAATGTAGCGTTCAAAACGCTCGACTTCTAAAAAGTAGTTGACTGTGTAATTCCTGCCAGTTACATTTAACTATTACGTATTTATTTGATAAAGAAACGGGAAAAGATAGAGTTAATAAAAAACACGTGTTCGCACTTTTTGAAAAAAGTTTCGAGCTTGTCAATGAAAACACGTGGCTCTTATAAATCTCACAAGCAAAAGAAAGAAGGGTAAATGGCGGAATGGGTTAAAAAGGAAGTAAGGATGGCGTTCGAGAGCGCGGAAGAGGTCTTTTTTTGTTGCGATTGCTTTTCAGCGCCGGCGCTCGGGGCGTTTAGCTAATGCAATGAATACGATTAATAATTTGTATGAGATTTAATTTTGAGGAATGATTGCGCTTGAATTTTTTAAATTTCTTTACTATAATAAACATAGTTATTTTTTATGTAATGTTTAAATGTATATTAAGAATGAATAAAGAAGCATAAGTACGGGACGTGAACTATGTTGTGAAATGGTTCCAAATTTTTTAAAAAGTAACTAAGATTGGATCTAAGTTAATTGTTACTACAATCAAAGGTGCTGTACAAAGTTCGAAAATTAAATAAATGATGAAATTTATACGGTAAAGAGAATTCTAAATTCAGCCATAAAAGGTTCCTTTTTGTGCCAAATGTCATTTTGAAACCCTTAGCTTTAGACAGGACATAGTTACAAGAGTGGACTTGTTTAATCAGCAAAAAAGCACGTACGAAAAAAATGTTAACGAATTGGAAGCAGAGAGCGGAATAGAAGAGACACAGAGCGAGGACCTCGACACAATATGACATGACATTCAATTTAAACTCTGACGACGGCGCGGCGGGGGCATGCGTTCAATAATTAACATAATGCTCTTTTACTCCTTTTTGCTTCCCGTTTGACACTCCATCACTCATGGAAATTCCATTTTCAATGCTGCTATATGAGGGGTGGGGTGCGGGGTGGTCTTTGCATGCGCGCAATGGACATGGCGGTTTCGGGGCCGAGGGGTGGTCGAAAAAAAGATTGTTAAAAAGGCATGCCCCCACCGCGGCGGTGTGTGAGTGCGTGCGGGTAAAAAAGCGCTCACTAATCGATACTATAGATTCTGAGGCAAGTAGGCTGCGCGGGTACTACGCCGATTGGTCGGCGGCGGATCGCTTCGGACTTTTTTTTTCGGAGGCCTCTAACGAAGCGGTGGATGTTTGGTCTTTCGGCGCAATCGCGGACCTTTTGAGTCCCAGGTTCCGTGCCGCTCCGTGTAGCTCCGTGAAGCTCCGTGCTCGGTTCCCGGCCTGCGCTAACTCGACGGTCAACACTTGAGAATTAAGCGTGCTTATTCGCACCCCACTTTGTCCTTGTTGCGATGTTTTAATTTTCTGCGGACGTGTGCTCCGCATCGCTGTACAATGTCTACGCTCTATTGCTTTCCTGACACCTTCCACGTGTTTTTATTTTGCTACGGTAATGAGAGATACAATGAAAATTCTTACCGTATGTAAATTATTACATAACTTATTACATATGAGAATACTACTTTAGTGTGATTTTTTCATAAGGAAATGTAACATGTCGCATCAAATTACATTTTAATAACTAATCAGTATATGAAAATAAAAATAATTTAGATCCTCGTACATTTTCTTATGAAATAAATGTTTATAAAAATAACTGTCTTCTAGTGTACAACATAGTATTGGTCTTTTTACCAACGATGAACATTCAAACATCAAAATTTTATCTAAACTACGGAAGAACTAAAAACATCAACTAAAAATTACCTTTATCTAAAAGTTACGAAGTATTCTATACTTAATATATATTCTTTTAAGTTTAAGTTACATGAAGAAAAGTGTCACTTGTTATTATTAGTCGGATGGTACTCGAATAGCCCAGCACGGCGGCGACCTCTCGTGTTGAGAAGAGGCGCTCTAGTTAGTGTAATAAACGCTCTAAATAAACTAGACTTACTAAAATAACTTTTTAATTATTATTTTGAATAAATCATTAAAAGTTAATCTCATGTACTTCCTTAAATTTCTTCATAAAAATACCCAAAATGTCAATATACAATCGTAATTAGCTCACTATAAAACCCCACTGAGGGGCTCGGAACCTTCCTTAAGTGAGCGATATCTAGGCCATGGTCATGGCTGGACCACTGCTGGGTGACTTCACATATATCTTTGAATTTCTTTAACGATATGTACAGCATACGGTGTTTTCCTTTACCGTAAGAACGTCTTGTAATATATGTACATATGAAATTCAAAAATCACATTGTTTCATAACGGAATTCGAAACAAGGACCATTCCAGAAGATTCCGATTCCCAAATCCTTAAGTTAAAAATGTTGGAGACCTAAGTTGTGACGATTGTAATGAACTTACCTCATTCTTGAGATTGATGGGCTCCTGCTGCGGCCGGGGCGGCGAGTGCCGGCACGCCTCCGCGCCCTCCAGCATATCAGCCTCGCATCCCGACTCGTCTGCACAAACATAATAACATCAAGCTCTAATTCACCAATAACTTACGTAACGTTGATGCGTTTGTATACTCGTGGAAACTGGCGGTATTCCACTTTAAGCTACAATCCTTTGAACATTTTAAATACGCGAAACAAAAATACAACGCTTGTAAATATGTATGAAATATCGATTAGTGATACATGACTAGTTTCTTTTTAATATCCTTTCATTTGCACAACTCACTGCTATTTAATTAGTTATTTTTAGGTAGAGGCGACAATGAATGGGGCATTTATTCCGAAAGTGGAACACCTCGGATTTCCTAAATTGTACAAAAGTGTTTCTCTTATTTTGTTTTGTGTGTAGATTAGATTATAATTTTGTAAATGTTCGTTTTTTAATAGTCTGTTTTATTATCAATTTATTCTTAACTAAAGTAAATTAATAAAACTTAAGACAATTTTCTTAACAAACGTATGAGGTATATGAGTGAAGAGCGACCTCTGAGAAAGAAATGGCCGCCGTACCTGACCTGCCTCAACGTGATGCCGCAAATAGGTCAAGAATCGCGTCTACTGGAATGAAGGAAATCCCCGCGCGTTATTTACCTGAACCCCGCCACCGTATCGTGGGGGTGCGTGTTGCTCGCGACGCGTCTCGCCTAACATATAGCTATTTAGTCGTTACTTAGGGCACATCTTAGTGTAGGTTGTGAAATATCGACTATGGAATGTTCTATTCATTAAGAGTTTAGAAGTGAATTTAAAGAAAGCTTTTTTTGTGAATTACAAAAACATTATTGGGAAAAATTCTACTATTGGTTAAAAGCATATAGATATAAAAATTACTTCAGCTAAGAGCGTTAACAACTCCCTGGTTTTTATTATAAACGAGCTGTTGCCCGCGACTTCGTACGCGTAGTATTAGAAAATACACAAACTATAAAAATTACAAAAAGCTGCGTATGTCTCGGGAACCGGACATTTCTCGGGGATGAAGCTTATCCCATGTGTACTCCCGACTTTGTTTTATATCTGTGCCAAATTTCAAGAAGATATGTTGAACCGTTGTAGAATGATCGAGTAAACATTAAAAAACTAAATTAATAAATCCCACGGGAACCGTAACTATTCCAGGGATAAAAAGTAGCCTATGTGTTTTTCCAGACTATGCTCTAAACCTGTGGCAAATTTCATGGAGATCCGTTCAGCCGTTTAGGCTACAAACGCTAACAAACATCCATCCATCTATCCATCCATTCATCTAAACTTTCGCATTTATAATATTAGTAAGATAGAACAGGCCTAAATATTTAGTGCCTAAACATCTGTTCCAAATATAATTGATATCTTGAGTCGTTCCGGAGATACGTTTAAACAAACTTCTATCTATACTTTCGCATTTGTAATAGTAAGATTAGATAGAAGTATGATATTCCTGTTAATTTCCATGAAAATCGTTAAATCCAGAAACAAATAAAGCTTATATCCAACTGATCTTGATCGTTTCGTGGAAATTGCGCTTAGATGTTCGATATCTTCTTAAGTTTATTGGAAACGCTTGTTCAATAATGCTGTAATGCTGTGGAATTTATTTAATGCAAATAAAGGTAGCTACACACTAGTAGACGTAACAATACATCGGGTTAACGATGTATTTAAGTGCTTCGATAAGATTCCGTGTTCTGTTTCACATTGAATGTATTTTATTATTGTTTTGTTCCGAATAGTTTACTCTAAAGTATAGAAAGATAACGTAAATATGAAATAATTTTATAATTCCACCTTACTAATATTATAAAGCTACAGTTTCGATGTATGGATGAATGTTAGATTTTACCGCCAAAATTGTTGAACAGATCTCGATGAAATTTGGCATAGATGTAGAGAATAGTCTGGAAGAACATATAGGCTGCACAGGTACGTTTATTTTTTCTTTTAAATTCACAGGAACAGAGTCGCCAGCGAAACGTAACATAACATTTTTAATAGAAGGAGGCAAATAAACAACGGTTCTAATGTGGTCTAAAATCTAATCATAATTGATAAAAGAGGATTGTATTTAAGAATGAATTTATTTCAAATGTCGTACAAACGATACTTAGATAAGCAAGATCTCAACATAAACAAATACTGTCGACGTTACCACTCCAATCAACTCTGCATACCAAGCAAGCGATAGTGAACCTTATCGACCTTTACAAAGTAAGACACCACCAATCATTGTTCTGCAAATAGCCCCGGCCTAAGCAACACGAACTGATGCCAAAACGTAGCAGCCGTCGAATATGATTGCTCCTAATGCGGCCGGCGTGGGGGGAGAGGTTAGGTTTGGGAGGGGGCCTGGGGGGAGGTTACTGCGTCGCGCCGTGTTCTGACCGAGCAGTAAGTCTGGCTTAATCCTATCGGAAACGCGGGCCCCCCATTGAAGATCGGCAAGGATTTACACGACGTCAATGTGTGAGATATGTCTTGAGATATCCGACAGGATTATTTTATAACTACATTTCGCCTTGGCCTACTTTCTTTTAATAAAAATTACAAGTAACTTGAAAAAATAAGATAAAGTCAGTACACCAAAAGATAAGATAAAAATAAAAAATATTACATTAATAAAAACTATGTCCAATATAAAATTATTCGGTACCTAAAGTTTTTGTCTTCTCCTATATTTCGTTGTTACCTTAATTTCGTATCTTGTTTGTTACAGAAGACTACATTTATCGTATACCGCAGTTAGGCGTTAGACTTATCCGTAGTATCTACACCTCGTATACCCGGGCGATGCATCTAGGCGAGGCTGGGGGCGAGAGGGGCGAGGTGGACATTACAAATTAATAGTACAAAGACCGGCCGCAGATCGCCGTTGCGAAAATTTACAGGCGGTAGACACTTATAGTGTACTGCGGACGATAAAGGCACTGGCTTTATAGACACGTAATATGTAAGGCAGACTTAAGGCTCGGCGTCGACGACAGAGTTTTGGCATGTGTTTATACCTTGCACTAAACAATTTCCTCGCCTATACTACTAGTATATCTATGTTTTTATATGGTAACAAACTGCTTTTGTCACATATAGCGGTCTTATCTCTTCTATGTGAAAATTGAGATACATTTTTAATTTTTATAACAAACTTGAAGTCTAACAATAAAATTAGATTTAACTTTAACCCGAAACATTTTTTTAGATACAATATTGTCCTTCTACATTCTTAAAGGCCTAAATCTTTTCGTCCATTAGACAATAATTTATTAATATATGATAAACCATATTTCTATCACCTGAAATAAAAAGATTGCAACGAAATCTTAATGATTTTCCCCAAAATAGTTTAAACAGTGTAGCAATTGGGTCCATTGACTTAAACGTTGCTGGGGGTCAGTCGCCCCGCTTCGCACCCCTCTACCCTCGTCTTGCGTCAGACGAGTGCGTTCTGAACCCATCCCCGGCGGTGCGTTGATTGCGTTAGTCTCGAAGATCCTATTCTCTACCAGACTGGAATGTAAACTGATAACAGATATACCTGATTTGTAAAGATATAACTGAAATATTCTTCAAGAAGTGATTCCTTTAGCATTTAAAGGACAGCAAGTATAGTGAAATACAAATCTTTCGAACTTATTGAAACCGACATTTCAAAGACCCATATAAGACAAGTACAGTTGCTGAAGCACGTGGTGTCCTTTGATTAGAATAATTCTTTTGTTTCTTACGACACAAACTCCTTATAAATAACCTTTCAGGTAGCAATGAGTTGCGAAAATTATGGGATAATAATACAAATTAGTCGTGTGGTATTGGCCGATTTTTTACATTCTTTCTAAACAAAATAACAACTAACCTTGCTCGTTAGTGTATAGTTTTCCACATCGATCGTTAAATCGACAAGTATTTTAAAAGTGAAATGAACCAAGTAAACGAATACTAAGCGGAGATTTAAAAGAGATTATTTTATCTCGGGATCGGAGATCGTAGATCGGAGATCGGACCTCTTTTGTATTTCTATTCAACACCGACATGATCGGTGTAGGCTTTAACGAATGCCTCTCGACAAAAGTAAGCGGACAAATTGCTTCTAAAACAACAAAAGCCGAGGCCGGAAAAATTCACAATCGCAACGAATCATTAATCTCAGAAACAAATGGAAATCGGCCGACATCTGCCGCTATATACTACGGCTCCCGAAAAAAATAAAATGGCCGCCGCCATAGTCGACAGTTGTCACGTTATTCTCGACGGGATTAATTAGAAATGCGATTAAAAGCAAACAAAACAGGGTGAACTTAAATTAATGAAAAATTACCACCCTCCGCGAGCGACTCGTCAACTCTTTTTTTTTCACAGGCTCGCTCCCGCGCATTAGGCGGCTTTAATTTGAATTCGAAATTAGAATTACGCGCGCTTTATAATTATAATTTTTTTTTTCGATGGCGGCGAGCTGATTTCTAATTCTCTAGGGTCGATTGTAATGCTGGCTGAACATAACTTTTATTCAAATACATTTTTGATACATTTTTTATTTATTCCGTTTCTGTTTAAGTTGAAATAAATCAAGCTATTGTGAGAATTTGCTTAGTAAAGTTTACAACAAAGTACATTGGGAAACTTTTACGTCTTTTTTTACTAAGGATAAAATAAAACAATTAACACCTTCTACAAAGTAAATCAAAACATTAATATTTTATTTTAATAGAATTACTTTAAAAAAAAAACCTAAAAATCTTATATGTATGTAGGTTATTTACTATTTAGACACGAACAAAAACCTACAAACTACAAGTACAATAAAAAGTATAGTTAAACAAACCAAAATCTCCGTATAACTTATTCCTTATTAGTTTTCTCGCAAAATCAATAACTAACCTTAAAACTTACGAATTAAAGATTTAGAAATTTCGCGAACATTGAGGCGGTATAAAAATATAAAGCGGGTTCGCACAATTGACTTTCCCGCGTGAATGTAATTTTAGAACAATAGCGTTCGGATATAATAAGTGATCGCGGAACGTGGAAGGGCAATGAGAGCTTTTGTACGACGAGTGTGCCCTGAGGGCTCTCACGCACGCGCCCGCACCCGTCTCCGCGGAGATTTTATATTTTTTGAGGAACAAATAATCGCCTTATTTACTTTATAAAATATTTCGATTCCATGTAAATCAATCGCAGATATCCAAAGCAACAGCGCTACTTCTAGCGCCCTGGGCGAGAATTCTAAGGTCCTTTTGATCAGCTTTATAGACGGTTAGTATGTGACAGTGCAATTCACAATGGCGACCCTTTCGGTCCAGTGCCCTGGGCGGTGGCCTAACTACGCCCTAAGGTCAATGCTGATGTAAAGCATAAAAGAGATAAAAGCTGCGTTAATGAAGAAGATAGAATGAAGAAATTTAGGCATTTGGGAACCTACAAGCTACAATATTCTTGTAGTTCATCTAGTGTTGTAAATGCAGACAACCTTTGACTAAACTATCGCACAAGTGCGATTGTCGATTGTTTCGTAGTCAATTCTGTTTAGTTGCACAACTAAGAATCAAGTAATGTCAAGACCATATAAGATCATAGGATTAAAAGCGCGACCAAACAGTTGTGCGATAGTTTAATTTCAGGTTTGCGCACGCTTATGATAAAGTTACTATAAGATCTTTTTAAGTAGAAGTTCCTCGTTTCAAAAAGAAATATTGTCTTCAAATAACAAACTTCATGCAACATAAATCTACGTAGCGCATAATAAAGTGGTAATGTCCATATCTTGGAGGACATTAAAATCACACATTAAAAGGAATTTTACACTCGCGAAAGCATTTCCGCGATTACGACGCCGTGTGATGTTACAACAGCTATAAAATTTTCTTCAAATTACCCGCACGGTAGTTCAAAGACCTGTCAACGCTGAATGCGTTTTGAATAATGAGCGTAAGTACAACGATTTAAATTAAGAACAGTATACTGCAAACCTATCTGGCTACGAGAGGCATTTAGTTGTGTCAAAGAATATTTAAGACATAGAACACCCAGTAGGCAAGATACAAATCGACAAGGATTTTGAAGATGTATAGCATATATTTGGCGCGTAATGTTATAGTAATTTAATCTTAACTGGTCAGATACATTTGTCTGACTGTAGTTTATTTAATTCTGTATGTAATTAAGCAAAGAAAACTTAAACATGTGAAAAAAGTGCAGTTTTGCACTGTTGCAGTTCGATTGTTTTTTACTTTCTCGGCCCAATGTCCAATACCAAATGTATTGTTATTAAACACGCAAAATACTTCAGGCGTAGAGTAATTTATAAAATTAGTGTCCCCAGAGATTACTTATAATGCAAAGTTTATGTTTCTTTATTTTATTTCGTGTAAAACGTAATCGAACAAGCAATATTAATTGTAATATACGAGCTATTCCATGAATCCTAAAAGTTGACTAACGATAATTATAAATAGTTTTAACAACTATAAATTATTATAAACAGTCAAATAAAACAATGTACTTTACGTATTTGTGATAGAACTTGACTTTCAATAAAATAACACACAAATTAAATTACATAATTTATGATTTTCCAAGAAAAGTGAAATACGAAAGAAATTTTGTCGTATTAACCAGGAGCAAAACAGTTTGAATAATCTTTCAGACACGACACTAGAAACATTTACTGGTTTGTATAGTGCCTACATCAAACTTCATATTTTTCAACTATCCTTCTTAAGACTAGTACAAAACTCTATAGATCTACTACTCTCCGCTTGCATCAACAATAAAATGAATCAACCCGTACTTTAAAGCAATACAGAATCAGCGCGAAAATGATGTTGAAATGGCGCGAAAAGCGTAAACTAGTGCATGATTAAAACGAAATGAACCAGCGCCCGTTTACAAATATCGGTCAATTAACGGCTGAGTGGGATAACAATTGAAATCGGTTTCACTTTCACCGAGGCCGGCCCACGGGCTAAATATAATAATAGACGGACAGATACATCAATGCTTGTCCACCGTGTTTTCGTATAGTCACTTTCAATTTTCCGTGCGCGCGCCCCGTGTGCACCACTACCACTGCAACTAGACACAATCCCCGCTCTTAGGTGAGATTCGAGTGAGTTTTTATAGCTAATTAAATTTTAACCTCGGAAGTGCATTTCAAAATCGGTTAATTAAAATGTAACTATCTACTATCAAATATCAAACGCATAGTTAATTTAGTAGAAATCGACTGTCAACTGTCATCGATTATTTCATCAACTTGCCCTTATCCCTACGGAGGGTCGGCACAGTATGTGCTATTCCATACATCTCTAGCAACCGTCGTATCGGAATTCATTCTCTTAAGCATATCCTCTTTCACACAATCTATCCATAATTTGTTCGGTCATCTACTTTTGTAGCTATCTACATTCAATATAAATACTTTCTTGTTTAAAAAAAATGCGCCACTTGTGAACTTCACTTTTAACAATCCAAGCACATGCGTGTTCGTTCATTTTGTACTTGTCCTAAAGCTTGTACAATCAATCACAAAATCCCACATATAGAATCTTTAAGTGCTTCCCTTCAGTAAAGATTTGGAAACTCAAAGGGTTGGTGAAAACGAAGCTTAATACGTGAATTAAATCGATTATCAAATAGTAGTGGTTTGAATGTTGATATCGATGTGATACGCATATCGCGGACTGTGCGAGCGGCCGCGGCCCCGCGAGCACCGCACATTTGTTGCAGGGCTGCTTACGTACGCGTTTTAATCATTCACCGGCCCGCTAGCCTCACGCCCGAAATTAAATCGTGTGCTCGCGGATTGCATTATTTAAATTTTATGAAAATTAGCGGCCGAAAAAATTAAAACTACCAACATTCAACACCGCTTTAAGTGTTTGGTTGTTTTAACATTTTATATTACAGTTAAAAACGTGTTATGTTTTAACGATTTAAATAATCATACTAATATTATAAATGCGAAAGTTTAGACTGGATGGATTGATGAATGTTTCTTAGAGTTCGTAACTTAAACGGCTGAATGGATTTCCATGAAATTTGGTATAGATGTAGAGGATAGTCTGTAAGAACACATAGACTACTCACTTTTGTTATTTTTTAATTCCACGCGGACGGAGTCGCGGGCGAAAGCTAGTAAATGATAATTGTCAATTATTTTTGTTGGTATCGAACAGAAAATTATTATGAAATAGAATCACCTCTACTTAGCCTATCAACGACAAATTTTGATAATACATTAAAAAATGTTCCACGTTTTTAAACCGAAATATTTTGGGGCCATTAAAGTTAAGAACGTATTTATGTCTGTAAAACATCGGGAGTTTAACGTTTGAGACATCCCTATAAAGCATATGTCAAGACATTTATTTTATGACAATATTGAGGCTTGAAACAAAACGATCAAATTACTATAAGGCACAAGTGCAAAGGCGAAATATAACCTACGCTAAGCTGCTATTCAGTACAGTATATTTGTAAGAACAATAGCATAATTAAAAATTTTATATCCCTGCACGTACCGGTATGACTCCAGTCCGTGCTCCCGCGTACAATCAAAAAGATTTTTAACGATTTATTTCACGATAACTTAACATCTGTACTAAACACAATACGTGTACAATCATAAAAATTGCTCATCCATAAACGCCCATAATAATAATATGCATTAACAGACTGACTTGTAAGGGAATGTCAACTTTATTCACTAAACAATAAAGTTATAAACCCTATAATAGGAGTCGATTCATTAGTAATTTGAATGAAAGGGTTGGCAAATCCAACTTCTATTGTCAATAGTCACGCGTCGACTTAGTATTAAATATAATTACGTATTATATTTCTGTTAGCGTAGGAATAAAAATATCCCGTGATGAATGAGTATGGGGTACATTTATGAGTCTATGACATTCTTAAGACTACCTCAGATTATTCTAATACGACACAAATGCTTTATACGCAACTCGCATTCATTTATAAAAGTTTAATTGAAGAAAGGTGAATAAAGTCAAATTACAATGAGATAACTTTATCTATCACTGTTGATGCGTTAACGACCGTCTCCCAGATATTTTTAACCATTCGATAGTGTTTTTGTTTCCATAACTTCATGGAATGCGTTTCCGAACTATGTAATTATAAAATAAATGGAAACCAGCAATCTAGCAAACTTATGTATTTATTCCACAGTACTATTGAATCACAAATTAAAAATTACAGATTTAACAAAACTAGCAAATTTTATTTATAATATAAAAAAATCTCACTTGGTTCCGTATTGTGAAAACCTGACAACAAAAAATATAATTAAAAATCATCCTTAAATTATTACAATAGCGATTATTTTCACAAAAATTATTCTATCAAATTAAAAAAACCTGTCTATGTAGTGAGTTTATGGATTACTAGCTGTTGCTCGCGACTTCGTCCGCGTGTAAGTATAAAATCGCCTATGTTACTCATAGATCCACCTTGCCAACGGTGAAAGAATTTTTACGATCGGCCTAGTAGTTTTTGAGTTATTCAATACATACAAAAATGCAAATCTTTCCTCTTTATATTATTAGTATCTAAAGATATAGATAATTGTATGTAACAACATCACAAGTCAAAAAACGATCGTGCCTCTCGCTCACACGCTCGGCTCAGGAACGTGACATTGAGTCATCCCTTTTCCTACGTGCAGCCGACTTTCATTGTTTTCAAAGACATGGTTACTCTAGTTTCTTTGATTTACTTATTTTTTCAATGTCGTAAACGTTAATAAAGTGTAGACAAACAGTGGTAAAGGACTGTCAAGTAATGTGATTAAGTTGCCACATAAAAAGGCGCAAACAACCGCCTTCTGAGACGTCTCGTTATTTCGATTCTAATTATGTTTAATGTCCCTGTTATTTTTTGAGTTTTAATGCGCGCCCGCTATAAAAAGATAATCACAAAAATAATTGAAACGAAATAATAAAGGGAGCGAGGAAGGTCGCGGGGGAGGTTGGGGAGGCGATTAATGACGAAAGGGGGGAGGGGGATAGTCGGCGCATTACGACCTAAATAATCAACATAATTACACTTTTTACCCCCGTTTCCCCTTTTAACTGAGTGTCTATTTGTAAAGGCCTAAAAACGCCCAATGTAAGTCATTGTGAAAACGTATTTGTTATAGTATTTCGTTTGTTTCTAACAATAAGACATACTTATAGGCTTACTCTATGCCCATCAAGAACACCGAGCACTCGTAGAGCGGTCATTTTATGTTGATGATGATGTCCCATGGGAAGAAATCTGTCAAAGACGAACCCTGGTATCTCTGAGTATGTGATCGGAGGTAACTGGTAACCCCGAGCTTAGTTTTAAACGTCTGATCGCGCGACACACATTACAACTGGCCTAAGGATTCGTTTGTATAGATATATGAAGCTTAAGATAGGTTTTTCTATGCGCTTTGCATTTAGGTTTTGGAGTTGTTTGATTTCAAAGCGTAATACAATCGAATCGACATGATTGCTCAGTTCGTCATGGGCATAGAGTAACACTATATATTTATAGTACAAAAGTATATTTTACTATACGTTCTCAGTATTAACGATTGAAATCCAAATATCGCTTATTAATAATAATAATAATAGTTTGAGAGTATTCTTCTGTACGTTACTTTAACGAATTCAATAATTTGTTATAACTAAATACTGATAAAGGTTTATTTTAACCTTTTACAACAAGTAAAGCGAGAGTTTCTCGAAGGAATCAGTATATAATTAAAGATAATGAGACGCCATTCAGACGTCCGTCTGGGTCCTTTACAGCATAGACCTACGAAACTCTAAAGTAGATCAGAAATAAATGTATTACTTTATTTGTATCTTACCACGTCAATAAAATATTTAGATATCGAAATGTTTTATAATTAAATACGTACTAAGAAACATTCATCTATTCCAACTTTCACATTAATAATATTAGTAAAATGTAAGATACTAGCTGTTGCTCGCGACTTCGCTCGCGTGAAATTATAAAATATAGTCCATGTTATTCACTGATAAATTATCTTTCTAACGGTGAAAAAATTTTTAAAATCGGCCCAGCAGTTTTTGAATTATTTCAATACATACAAAAATACAAATCTTTCCTCTTTATAATATTAATATAGATTACGAACCAAGACTTATAAATAAATCTGAAATTCATATTAACTATTTAAATCAATGTAACAAGAAAATATATATGTAAAAACAATAACAAACCTAAAACGAAACGCAAAATTTTTTTTGGTGGTCACTCTAAACTTTCGTAGCTCTTCGCGCCCCCGTCTGCGCGGACTAAGACAGAGATCTCCAAATGAAGGATTTAATTCAGTTATTTCGTAGTTATCCATTCCTTTTTATTTGCAAATTCAACTTATAATTTAATTGTTGATTAAGTCAATTATACAGGCTTAACAATAATTTAGAAAATTTGTCTCTCTACAAATGTTTTCAGTTCAAGTACTCGTATTTATTCTTAAATTTTGAATGAACTTAACTTAAAATTACGGATTTCGAATTTCGAATTTAGTTATCCTTAGTCAAAAGAAGATTATGTAGTAACCAAAAAGATGATCACAATATGTTACATATAAATAAATAAAAACACAAAGAAACAAAATTTAAAAAACACATTAATAAAAAAACCATATCATACTTACATTTTATAAAAGAAAGAGAGTTTATTTAGTAAATGGAATTAGGTAAGGTTCTGTTTCTACGAACAGTGTACATACAAAGAAGACAGGTGTAAAGTAGAAGTATTTCGTCCGTCCCTTTCACCCGATTCCAATAAGGATTCCTATTCTAGGGACTGGAAGGTCAGGCAATTGATTTGCAACACTTGAATGAACTGAAGATGTCTATGAGCAATTGTAACTTCGGTGAAGGAACACATCGTGATGCAACCTGCACCTATCTGTGAAGGAATACAAAGATAGGTGTGATGTCAACACGCAGGGGGGCGACGTAACTGTAGCCTACCTACTTAGGGTAGGCTCCGAGCCCCTCAATAGGGACGCATAGTGAGCTGATAATGAAGTGTTTGTTCTATTACATTTTACTTCAAGTAAATATATTTTTATCACATGCAATTTTATTACCACTGATCCCTAAAACTTAAACAATATCACAACGCTCATAAAAGTTAAAAATCGCGTTAGCAATCGTAAAACTGCGTCGACTTGTTATTAGCGACGGACCAAAAAAATAGACTATTTGAAATTAAAATCGCTAATGACGAAGACCATTAACTTAATCATTTTAATTAGAACTTGGCTCTTGCGCTTTGCGAGGCCTTTTTATAACGATGCGTTCATACATCGATATCAAGAAAACATTTTAATAGCAACGTTTAAATACTATACACAGTTGTTTAACTTCAGCAAAATGCGATGAAGATTAAATAGTCTTTTCATCACTGAATTGTAAAAAAAAATATTTGCCAATAGTTTTCTAGTCATAAATGTAGCCTATGTTACTCAGTGGTAATATTTCTAACGGCATTGGAATATATCAAAAATAAACGATGATGGGTAACCAAAATCTAAAGTTATTCTTTTTCATAACAATATTTTCACATTTATATAGAAACCAGTTTTCTCCCGCGACAACGTTCGCGTGCAATAAAAGAAATGAGTGTGTTCTTCCAGACTATCCTCTACATCTATACCAAATTCCATCAAAACCGTTCAGCTGTTTACAACTCTAACAAATATCCATCTTAACTTTCGCATTTCTATTAGTACTAGCTTTCGCTCGCTACTCCGTCCGCGTGGAATTAAGAAAAACAAAAGTGAGTAGCCTATGTGTTTTTCCAGACTATCCTCTACATTTGTACCAAATTTTACCCAAATCCGTTCAGTCGTTTAGGCTACAAACTCTAACTAACATCCATCCATCGAACTTTCGCGTCTATAATATTAATTAGAAGTTAGATTAGATGAAGTATAATTAACACTTATCAAGTTATTAAAAACAGCATAAAACATTGAGTAAATCAATGTGGCTTACAATAGTTTACATAACCATCACTATGTCACATGTATTCACGCACGTGTCACGCTCCAAGTGTTCAGGATATCTATAATTTGGCATCTCCTGTCAACACCCAGTATAAAGATCTTAAGGTCGTCAATTGAATAATTCGCGAATTGAACTACCACGACGTACCGTACAAATTGTTAACACGCATAGAGTTTTGTTTATCTTGTATGCACTGTTCCCGTGCGTCTTCAGTCGCATAAAATTATGAAAACTTTACTGTTTACATTTGAGTTGTCAATTGCGAATGTCAAAATTCAAATGCACAAATGACAAATGCCTTTGATATTGGATAACAAACATCGTTGCCATGACAAACTTGTTTCTTTGATGTTGGCAGTTTTCGTGCGACTTCATCCGCATATAATTATGAATTTTTTATAATATTGTTTACATGTGTTAAATTATCAATTGCAAATGTGTAAATGACGTGACACGATGACTATGGCAACCTTGCTTTTTTGAAGTTGGCAGCAACTTATGGTCTCATTCCGACATTAGGGTTTTTTCCAAAATATTTACCTCCTAAGTTTAATGGCGTGAAAATATATAGCCTAAAGCGTGACGTAAGTGTAGGGCTTGTTATTAAAAAGAGAATTATTCAAAAACATGCTGTAATTGCTGACATCTTAGGCAACAAAGAAGTGTGTTTATGCTTTATTATGATAGTATAGATGTGTAGGGCTTTATATTATAAAAAAGGATTATTCAAAGATATACTATGATTGCTGACATACATATCTAAGTAGTGTGTAGACTGTTACTATTTTATTTTAAATATTATCTTACCAAAAAACATAGACTTAAACATTTATCAATAGAGATTATAGTTTAGGTGTCTTGACTCTCTCTTATAGCGTCGGTGGCTCAGTGGTTTGAACATTTGACTTGTAATCTACAGGTCTTGGGTTCGATTCCCGCCATATACCAATGTGATTTTCGATTTTTCGAATTTTCATATGTACATAATTAACCCGACGTTCTTACGGTGAAGGAAAACATCGTGATGCAACCTGCACATATCGGCGAAGAAATTCAAAGATGTGTGAAGTCAACCAACCCGCACTGGGCCAGCGTGGTTGACTATGGCCTAGTCACCCCATATTAGGGTAGGCTCCGAGCCCCTCGGTGGGGACGTATAGTGAGCTGGTGATGGTCTTGACTCTAGGTGATATTTTAATGTAATAAAATAGTTTTAAGTGCTTGAGACTCGTAAGTGAACTATTTTCATCACTATTTTAAAAAATAACTAATCGAATTTTTGAACCAGGCTCTTTTTACTTATTTTCACAATGTTTATCCAAAGCAAACAACAAACATTTAAAATAGTGAACTAAAGATGCTATACCGTTTCTTCATAAAAATTAATAATCAATTCAAACAAACTGTAATATACCGCAAGAAACTGTTACACGAAACGTAAATAATTAAAGAGAATTATTTATTTAATAATAAAGTTAATATCAACAACGTCACAAATGAGCTATTAATTCGAAGTTAATGAAACTCACGTTATCTTCAGTCACAATTAAAATACGACAAAGAGAAAAAACAACCAAGTTAATGTCATTACGATTTAAGAACCGGTATTATATGACATTCCATAATCGAATTACGGGAAGTTATAAATATTTCATGATACATTACAGATAAGGTATAAGAAGAAATTAATGAATAGTAAGCTAAAGCATCGATGGATAGTCTACAGAAGGATAACATCTGTAATGATGACCAATATGGTTACAAGAACTAAGAAAGTCTTAGAGAGGCTTTACTATTTCTGGAAAAAGAGATTCAAAACCAATCGAAAACACTCATAAATAAGAATCCTTATCCTTGTTGTTCTTTTTTCTAAGGCCGTAGAGAATTCAAGTCATAATCACGTCTTTATTAAATGTCAGTGAAAGCCTACAGTTCCTGTTATCAATATATAGTAATATTTATTCTTATTTAACTACGCAGCTTGTCTTTGGGTTTAAAAAAATTAAAATGTTCCTTACGATAACTCCTAGTTTCAATGTCCCTCTCATTCGATAACCACGCATAGGGATTTTCATTTTTCATAAAGGCTGTGATTGCAATGGCCTCTGAAATAAGAAAAAGAATAGTTGTAGGAGGTTTGGAGAGATATTCTTTAGTAAGAGAAAAAAGCGGGAGTGAAACAGATGACACTGACGGTGAGATTCTGTTATTTTAAAGGCTTGAAAGAGTTGCATTTGAGTGAAGAGGCCCAAACTACCACTAACACGTAGAAGAAGTCAGCATCTCCTCTACAGTATTCTACTCCCGTAGGGTTGGGGCGCCGGGTTTCGTCCTTCAAATAACTCTATCATCTCAGTCATCACTCCCTTCTTGATTATGTCACCTTTCACGCAATCCATCCATCTCTTTTTCTCTTTCTAGGTATACCTCTAATTAGTAACTGAATTGTTGCGACTTCTTACGAAACATAAAATACATTACCACCACACGCTTTTTCTACAAGGTTCGTTGGAAACAGTCTTATAACCTTACCTTTTCTTACTTTTTAAAACATATGTACATTCCTATATTTAATGGTCCTAAAGGTTTTAGTTTCGTTCAAGATTGTACAGGGAAACCCCAGGTAAAAAAACATTGTTAAACACGTTACGACATTTTTAGTCTCATGTAAGGAAAATGTAGTAATTATGAGTTAATACGTGCATAACACTTTAAAGAGGTTAATTAAATAGACTTTAAATAGATCTTTTAGTATGGACTCTATAAGAACAAGACTGTTCGAACTATCGCAGATAACATAATTTTTTTTTTATTTTGCACGCAATTAAAATTAGTATATTAAAAGTAAAATCAGTCACTGGCCATAAAAAAAATAGATTGATAAATGATGGTATTATGTGCGACTAGATATTGCTCACGACTTCGTCCACGTGAAATTAAAAATATAGCCTATTATATTCAGTAAGGTAGCTTTTTATGATATACCAGCTGTTGCCCGCGACTTCATAAGCGTAATATTTTAAAGTTCAAAACTTACGTTCGCCCTTTTGTCAACCTATTACCAAAAGTATTATTAATTATTAATAGTTCCTAAGATTAGTAATAATAAGATATAGCCTATGTTACTCATACATAAATTACCTTTCTGAAGGTGAAGGAATTTTTAAAATCGGCCCAGTTGTTTTTGAGTTATTTCAATACATACAAAAATACGAATCTTCTTAATAATATAACAAGATAATATCAACATATTTGACATAATATTTGTTAAATTCATATCGCATAATGACGCATATTTCCTTAATTATATTAAATTTCGTAAATCACGTATAACCTTGTGCTTATTTATGAGGACAGGTTGGGAAATAAATACAATAAATTGATTAAAGCGCTAATTGTATCCGCGTATGATTTTTGTCTTTACAAAACGCAACTCTAACAGGATAAATAATATACTACGACCTTTGAGTTAACTATCGCATAATTGTTTAGTCGCGATTTGATTCCTATGAGCTTGGGAGGTGAACACACTACGATTATGCAACTAAACAGTTGAATTGGCTGCGAAACAATCGACAATCGCACAACAGTTGTGCTATAGTTTAGTCAAAGGTGTGCGCGCGCTCTAATATTGACTCAGGTTCGTTTGAAAAAAATAAAAAAAAACATACATACGAATTGAGTACATCCTTCTTTTGGGAAGTCGATTAGAAATGGACTTGGAAGATTTTTTTTCTGAAGACACATATAACGAAAAAAAACTACCTAATACAGTAGAGGTCATTTATTCCTACTGATTGGTATAAAATCATTTAATGTCCACCATGCAATTAAACCGAAAACTTGTCAGTTTGCTATGTTTTCTATCCCAAGTGGTAAGCAAATATAATTCTTTGACTGTATCTAATATCGTGCTTTGCTTTAAAGCCTTGACTAATCAAGTTCCCTCGTTCTATTTACTATTACTATTTCAATAGGAGGATGTAAGTGCTTATAGCGATTGTTAAAATTTGCTCCCTAAATTGACAACGTAATGACGGCACCAAGCAAGTATCTGCTTCCGACTTATTTAACTAATTGGTACTCTGTGTTTGTATTACTATGATTTAATACAATTACATCTACGTATATGACGTTAAAAAGAATAGATGGCAGCACTTAAATCGCTATCTATGAAGCTAAGCATTCTATAATCATAATTCATACAAAGTTTGGATGGATATATGTTACAATGTATCTCAAACGGCTTAACGGATCTCGCACAGATGTAAAACATATAAAAGATATACTGGATCCATAAGTTCTCGTTAAGTTTTTTTTTTAATTACGTGCGGAAAAAGTCGCGTGCAATGCATATATAAAAAGGTCCAATTTCAATCGCAAATACAAGCAATAATCTGACCTGTGTTGTGACGTCATAGTTCTCAAATATTAAAAAGTAGTTAGGGTCAGAAAAATAACGAATTTTTAAAAGGATTCTGATTAATCACAAATCTGAGTAAAATAAATGCTATTTTTTGGTGAAATCTAAAGTGTTCTAAAAATTGTTAAAGATAGAGATAAGTGTGTACATTCAATTCTAATGGATTTTGTATATTTTTTATGTGAATCCTATAGTTACGAATTTCCCTAGTGTATAGAAGTTTAAATTATTGTTTTGTTAAAAAAAAGTAGTCTTTGTTAAAACAGAGAGTAGCGAAATACCGAGAATGTTTTCTATTAGTTCTGCAGTTTCCCAAATTACAACAAACGAAGCAACTTTACCTTTCAATTAATTTATGAAAACGTACATAATTTTTCAGTTTCAGTTGTAAAACTAATGATTGTTATACTTTGATGAGTAGATTCTTTAAGAGGTGATGACATGAGTTTTATAGGTTAAGTTTCCAGTCTCAAAACAAACGTTTTCTTTCATAACCAAAGGGCAAAAAAGTTACATAACAAATCTACTACTATTATTAGCATATGAAATTCAATATAAACAAAATTAAAAGATTAATTCTTTTTTTTATCAACGATCAAATTGTTTACCCTATTAGAATAAATAACCGGCTTCAGGTGAACAATATAAAATTGGCAAAACCGCAATTATGCACGCTTCAAATCG
This sequence comes from Papilio polytes, assembly GCF_000836215.1. Lineage (NCBI taxonomy): Eukaryota > Metazoa > Arthropoda > Insecta > Lepidoptera > Papilionidae > Papilio > Papilio polytes. Next base: position 1,994,032 of record NW_013527248.1, read on the forward strand.
GTCCCATTCATCAACGTCACCAGAAATTTACCAGCTAAAAAGTAGACCGGCTTTGAGGCAAGATTCCGCGAGCAATCCTATACCAGACTAATAACAGCATCCGACTGAAGGGTTGCGGCCGATTCGAGAAATTTAATGAAATATTTGATTTATGCCCACCATGAATATCAGGTAGCTTATTATGAGAGTATATCATTAAATATTACGTATATAATTAAAGCTCGGGTTAGCCCGAAGCTACCCCAATTTATGCCGCGCGCCGCATTATAATTTTAATAAAATTGCCCACCGCTCGATAAAATAATACCGAAGAGTAGAAAAAAAATAATAACGAAATTATAACACGTCTGATTGATGTATTATTTGGTAATTTATCGTCTGTAATTACATCGTGTAATAATGGCCGATAATGCGATGCGGCGACGGCGCTGAGGGAACGATTTATTAGTATTTATTAAAGTATGAATTATTGTATAATTACTGGGATGGTGCTTCCAAACTAAACAGAGCGGTTGTTTTAGGGTTGAATTTATGGCCGGTTCTCGGAGGCGATCTAATCGCGCAGTCGACTGAACCTCGCCGCGGCGAGCGCTGTCTAAAATTAAACTTTAAAGACGCTCACCAATGTTCATCATTCAGTGTTGGTATTGCAACGGCTTTGTTATAAACATTTCATACGAATTGAAGTGCAAATGGGAACATAGAATTATAATTTTCGAATTCATGTAAATATTAAAATAGCTTTTCATGGAAACGTTGACCGTAACTTAACAAAACGTAAGTATTTCTATAACATCAATATCTACTACTTAAGTACTATAGAATAATTTAGAAATCTCTGGATAAAGAAATTTGGCAACGCTAGGACATATTGTCGCGTGTCGACATCTCTCGCTATGATCTTAACAATGTTGGCGGTAATTAACACTTCATTTCACAGCTTTTATTACATGAGTTATAACACAAACATTCAGACATTATTTATCAGATAATGTCATCAATTTTACGCATTGACTAAACTATTGAACAACTTCAGTCGTTTTCGATTCCTATTAGGTCATATAGAGGTGCACAATACTCGATTTTAGTGCAAATAAACAGTTGAATTGACTGAAACAATCGACAATCGCACAACAGTTATGAAATAGTTTAGTCAAAAATGTGCGCCCGCTCTTAATGTGAACTTAGGAATCAGTAGTATGGAAAGTGTTAATAAGTGGTTTTGATATGCTTTGTACTATAAACTGCAAAGAAACTTAGCATTTTCGAGTGCAAATAACGAGGTTTTAACCAAGATGATTGTTTTATTTCCACTAGTGATATTATAAGAATTAAACCTGATACTTTAAATGTGGGTTACAACGTTAATAAACATTTAAGTACAATTTCAATAAAACATCAAATAGAAAATAATAAAACTCTTCAAATATGCTTAAAAAACATTCCGAAGAAAAGTCATTACATAAACTATTATTGATGTTCATACTAAAAAGCATTCAGAATACATTAAAGGGTTTAAAAATCGATTGAATAATTAAAAAAATATTTTTCTTCACTACAACCATTTCATAACAAAATATTCTTTTGATCCTTTTAATTGCATATTCATTTTTAACAGTACTTTTTCCTTATGCTGCTATCTTAAATAGATAGGAATCACTCGTTAAGAACAGTAAAGAAACACACATAATTCATAGTTAATAGTTTTTATGGACTTTTATAAGCGTTACGGAGGGATCGAGTACAAGATTATAAAGCATTCTATAGATGTGTGAAACGGTAACTGTTATGTGTTATTTATTTGTTTTTTTGAACCCTATTAGGGTTGCCACTACTATAAAATAATTACAATATTAATCATTGGTATATTAAGAGACCATTAAGGCAATATGGCTTTATAAAACTTCAGTCCTGAAGAAATCTATACTAATATAATAAAGTGTAAACACACACTTCTTCGTTGTCTAAGATGTCAGAAATTGCAGCATAGTTTTGAATAATCCTTTTTTTAATAAAAAGCCCTACACTTACGTCATGCTTTAGGCTATATATTTCCTCGCCATTAAACTTAGGGGGTAGATATTTTGAATAAAAACCCTAATGTGGGAAAGAGACCATAAGTTGCTGCCAACATCAAGAAAGCAAGATTGCTAAGGTTTGTCATGTCATGTCATTTTGACATTTGCTATTGACAATTTGACAAATGTAAACAATAAAATAAAATTTTCATAATTTCATGCGGATGAAGCCGCAGGAGAACAGCTAGTAAATAATAAAAAAATTGCTAGCGAAGGCTTCTTGTCCGCATGAGGCTCGTGTTTACTGTGGAGGCTTTTCTTATCAATGAAGATTAATTTGTTTATGTTAAACAAACAGTGGAACTGTACTGTTATAATGTTTCCTACATACACTTTAAGCCCTATACATCTATAGTTAAAAATGACTGTGTAAGCGACTTTAGATATGATATTTTTACCATCTTTTAGAGTTTAATTTTATAGCCTTAAGCATTCGACCACATAACAATATGTGTGGTCAAACATTACTTTATTTATTTTGCATGAAATGTAATACATTACCCCCCATTGATGAAACGTTACAATTAAGACCTGACTCGTTTGTCCCCTTAACCTTTTGACTGCTGTCTTGCTAACAATAGTAAGAATGTTATATGAAATACTTACCGGAGCCACTGGCAAACAGGAAGTCCCTGTGCAGGGAGGACGTCTTCAGATAAGGGTAAAACAGCTTGCTGCCGGCCGCTGCCTTTCACGTTACTGTCAAATAAATACACATTTTTAGAAAATGGGAACCCATAATTATAACTGTACTAGCTTTCCCGCGACTCCTCGAGTATGGAATAAAAAAAACAAAAGCCATTAGCCTAAGTGTTCTTTCAAACTATCCTTTACTTCTATGCCAAATTTCATCGTAATTCGTTAAGCCATTTAAATTACAAACTCTAACAAACATCCATCCATCTATTTCGCATTTAGGACATTAGTATGAGTATGAAGTACGATTTTTTTGTTTTACCTATCAGTTGATCTGCTATTTTATTAATCAAACCCAAGGTTATTCGGATTTTCATCTTCTAATTACGTAGGTACAGATGGATTGATACATCGTGATCCTTTTCACTTACTTAAACATAAACTTTTTGATATTTTTTGATGAAACAGAAAGATCATAACATGATTTAATTAATAACTCTTAAAAGTATTTAAATGTTTTTTACCTTAAAATAACCTCAAAAGTAACAGTTATGCAAATCAAATACTGGCAACTCTTAAAATAACATGAAATTTAAAACTAAACTAAACAAGTGAAAGTACTTCCGTAGAAAACCTTTAGATTGCGACAGATTTAAATCTAAGCCCACGCGCTTATTAGCTTAAGCGGATAAAGTTTTTCTTAAGTTAGATTGCCCTACTGGCATGACATGACAGTAGACTGTGTTGCCATAATAATGCTTTAAAAATAATTTAACATTACTTGTGTTTACATTTAGTTTTTGAAATAAAATTATTTAAAAGTCATTATATTTAACAATATAAAAATATATTTTAAATATCGACATTAAATATAACCTTACTAAAATAAAACAAAATTAATAAGATAATAATAATAAATAGTTAATATAAGTAACAAACGATACAATATGTTATAGTTTACTAGATGTCGCTCGCAACTTCGCCCATAAAAATGTAGCCTATGTTATTCACTGATAACGTAGCTTTTAAACGGTAAAAGATTTTTTGAAATAGGTCCAATAGCTTTTGAATTATTAAAATACATAAAAATGCATATCTTTCCCCTTTATAATATTAGTATAGATTTATTGTTTATGTCATTTTTCCTGTTGTAGTAATCGCTAACGCTTATCACGGAGGTTGAACCTCAAGTCCTTGCGGGGCGGGCGGGGTGACGCGGCGTGGGAGGGGGCGGCGCAAGGAGCCGGGGCTGCGCGGATTTTTCACTCAAGACCACGTGTTAGTCACGTGCCTCAAACTTTTTACCTCAAGTTTCCCTCGCTCCGACGCCGTGCGGAAACTTTTATATTTTTTTATCATTTGTCATTGCGTATAGCCAGTATGTAAGTGATGTTTCTTTTTTGTTTGTGGCCAATAATAAATACGTACAAAGAGGTTAAAATATATTTGAAATTAACAATTTAATATTATTGTTTATGCGAATGAATTGACCGCTAGAATATTAATGTAATTGATTTTTAATATTCAATTTTTGTAACTTAAACGCGATTGAAATAAAAATTAATTTATTGACGGTTGTAGCGAATTACTAGTGCCGTTTTGAATGATAATTTTATTACAAATAAAAACATTGCATTATCGAGATATGTTTAGATTGATTTTAATATGCATAGGAGGTCTTTTTTCAAAAGTGGGTCTTTAAAGTTATTAAATAATAGTTTTCCCAAGAGTTTTAAGACTGAATAAGTACTTTTATTTAGTGATTGATTGAATGTGGTTTCTAAGAATAGTTAAATTAAAATTATTACATTGGAATAGCTTTACCAGTGTCGGCGTTCACAAATGTTCTATAAAACGTTTTAAACTTATGGATATTAAAAATTAAAAAACATCGATTAGTTCCATATTTCGAGCGATCATTAATGTTGATTGATATAAGCCGTGTCTGACGCTCGTAAAGATTATATCGATTATCGGAATCGGATTTCACCCGAAGACCATAGACAATTCCCTTGTTACCAGCGCAAGAGTAATAAAATGCCACTTTCTCAACAATGCATCACTAGATCGAACCGTTTCGCAATCATATCAACTATACCGTGTCTAGAAAATTCTTAATTGAACTAATGAGAAGTAATTACAATTTTTATTGCGGCCATAATGATTACGATGCCTTAAAATAATAAAAGCAATTAGACATTGATGGGCGTAGCTGAGTGGATCAGGTCGTCCTACTCACACACGCGGCGATCTGGTGGGTCAAGAGCGGGATGGAAGAGGCTCTGATTAGACGTAATTGTTCAAACGGTTATAAAAGTTGATGTCAGACGGTATTCCGTGTCGTAAAATGGCGCGATGTTTCCACTCGAAACGTCTTAATGTTAAAAAACGGATGGCCGGCAAACATACTGCTTACAACAATTGGCGATACAGTGCTTTAGAATGAGGACAAATTAATCCTCAACTAGGAATATGAAATGATTTATAAATTTATTTCGTGTGATTCACAATAATAAAGTTGGCGGGAAATGACGCGTAAACTTTTTAAAGATGTGACATGAAATAATTCTTTCGTTTTTTAAGTTTATTTCCTGTTTTGATTATCCTCTATAGATGTAATAAAATTGAAGTATCTGATTGTAATATCAAAAGAAAAATTCCAAATTTCGGGAAGAAGTTGCTTTGCTGATGAGGAAAATCGTATTCCGGGTACTCCAAAATGGCTGGGCCAATTTCGACCAGACTTTTACTAAAGAGTAGGTGACATAGACGTGCTCTTATAGGCTTTTTTATCTTAATATTGTTGACGAAATATCGGGCAACAACTAGTTTCCTATATAATTTGTTAACGGAAGTGTGTTGAGTTAGTTATGAGTGTAGTACACCGGTAGAGGTAGACTAAGAAAGAGATGGATTGCGTGAAGAGTGATATGATCAAGATGGGAGTGATGACCGAGATGACAGATGACAAGAGATACGTGGAGGACAAAAACCTGTTGCTCCCTACGGGAATAGAATAAGGGGGGATGATGATGGGGAAGTGTGTAAGTAATCTAGTATACTTCAAACAGTTAAATATGCATATAAATTGATAGTGATAATAGTTATTTTTATTAACATTCTGATGACATTTTAATACAAGGTCAGGCTATCACAATGTAAGTTTCCACTTTAGATGGAAACAAATTATTTTAATACTGTTGGGAAATAAATATGGATATTTCGCTAAATGAAACGGTTTTTGTTCACTGAATAATAAAAATTAATGTATTATTAATGTAATTGAATTAATTATTATTAATAATTGATCGTAAATTTAACTATACAATCAATTTAATATCTTTCATATTGTGGTCAGGGTGATATTGGGATATGTTTATGGACAATTCAATATTTTATCACAGTTGATGTAATAGTGGGTTTCTAATGCACATTTTATAAAAATCTATTGTTATCTCAGGATAATGAAGATAATGAAAGAAATAAAAATGTTATTACGGCTGGTATAAGATTACTGTCAATAAAATTTGATAAATTTGCAACAAGCAGATTGTTATTCTCAAAAAACTATTTCATTTATTAGAATACTATTATGTCTTGTTCCAGACTGAAGCCCAAATGTTCTCTATCTACAATGTATGCGTCTTACATGTATCGCTAGTTCTTTAATGTTTCCAGAAAAACCCTTTTTCTAAAACCACTATATAACATTAGATATTTATTTTATTAAAAAATCGTCCGAATACTGAACCGACAATTTTATTTGTAACAGTGTCTGATAAGGCCACATTTAAACTTCAAATTACATTTCAATGTTAAAGTGTCAGATTGTAAAAGGTGTTTACGAAGAAGTGTTTATAATTCGTTTCAATGTTCGGCCGTTTATCTAACTATTAACAGAAAGGTTAATTTTTGATAAAATTTTGTATAAAATTTGACGTTTCTTTGGTTAGAAGTTTTGGTACTTGTTTTGTAAGATTTTTAAGATTTGTAATTTAGTTTAGTTTAGTAGAAATTTCAGTACTACACAATTTTTTTTATTAGTTTACATATGAGATGTGTGATGAAGGTCTTAGGATTAAAATTAATATTATTTTTAATTTTTGAAATAAGAAATTATATTATATTTAATAGCTTACAATGCAATTTATTATCTATAGATTTGTATTGAAAAATTTCAGTGTTTAAATTTTAATAATCTAGGAACATTTTTATTTATTTAGCCTTATTTAATTCGATACACATTTTTTACAATATCTATAATCTATACTATTATAATAAAGCGTAAACACACACTTCTTTGTTGCCTAAGATGTCAGCAATTACAGCATGTTTTAGAATATTTTTTTTAATAAAACCCTACACTTACGTCACGCTTAAGGCTATATATTTTCACGTCATTTAACTTAGGGGGTAAAATATTTTGGATAAAAATCCTAATTTGGGAAAGAGGCCATAAGTTGCTGCCAACATCAAGAAAGGAATTGTTATTTGTGGATTTGAATTTTGACATTTCAGTCGTGATAGAAGGGGTTCATCCGTGACAACTTTGACCCCCATATGCATTATTTACAAAAGTTAACCATTTTTGAGTAAACATGATTTTTCGATTTTTTGACAATATAAGTTGGTCTCTTAAATAGTTATACTAACAGGTTAAGTTACTAATTTTGCTTTGTCCTTTTACTTGACATAAGAATAAACTGTATGAAGTAGCTTACCTGATTTGATAAGTGAAATTACGTGGTTGTTAAACGATTTTTGAGTTAATGTTTAGGTGCACGTGCTTTTTGAGACACACTATCGATGGCCGGTCGGGTAAAATTTAAACAAATACGTGTGTAATACCTACGAAAAACCGAACACATGACGAGTTCGAACCAATCAGCTGTTTGTGCCGCGCACGCCCCGCCCCGTAGACACCTTTTACACTTTATCGCGACAAAAAAAACAACAAAACTTTTTTTTTAATCAAACTTTTTTCTTTTAATTTACAACAAAGCGGCCATCAGTGTCGGCAGAAGGTTGACAACTGTCAAATGTCGAGGAGAAGTTAAAAAAGTTTTGTTCTTACAAGATTTTTAAAAATCGAACGACGAATATTGACGTAATCAAGTTAAATGAAATTAACAAAATTGTAATCGTTTTAATAAGTCAAATTCGTAAGTGGATATTGATTGTCAGTAATTATAATTATATTTTTTAAAGAATAAAGTATATCGTCACATGAACTATTACTAAAATATTGTGTAATGTAACGTGTATCACTTTAGACAAGTACTTACAATACAAAGCGGCAGTTGAAGGCGTCAAGATTTGTTTTCGTAGCTGCGCTGTTAATTAGCCGGCGTTCGCTGATTCATCAGACTGTAGCGTCTCAAACGGCCACCGCGAGCCGATAATTAACACTGCAAATTACCTCTCCAATATCCTTCGATTCCGTTCTAAGAACGACACTTGTGACTCGGCTAAGATTTCCGAACGCACCGGAAACTTTCGAATTAGCTGTCAAAAGACGCGCGAAATGTTATTTTTACTCTGTGGCCGTGACACGAGCGAACACAAACACGGCCGACCGCGCCAGAACGCCGACGTTTACTAGCCACCGCCGCCGCCGCTCGGCTAAGTTGAGAAGAAGGCAGCGGTCTCGGCCAACCCGCCTTCCGTCCGTCTCGCTCTAGCGCGGCTAGCCCGCCCGTACAATTTTTACGGTTTAACCGACTCGATTCAATTCAACTCAACTCAATTGTCGTGGCGCGAATGCCTTCGGACCGGACGCTAGAGTGAGACACATAGACGACTTTCAGGCGAATAGAATTTTTAATTATTATTTTTTAATTATTTAATATAAGGCAACGTTTGATGAAGACGCGGACGCGGTCGAGTCGGATGTGAGATGCGTCCGGTCAAGAGATCGCGTTAGGAAAATCGAAATGGAGCCTTAATCTTAGTTTAAGACGCAGAGTGTTCGGGCCGTGTGGGTCGTGTCGCTCGTGCGGCCGGCGGCGCAGCGGCCGAGCGAGACGCCCGCTCGCGAGAGGCGGGCCCGCGCTCGCCCCGCGCTGTTGGCTGCGTAAAGTTTTAGGCCGAAACATGTAAAAATGCATCTTGAAAAAAAGTTATGTATTAAAAAAAAAGATTGTTAGTGCGAGCGGGGGGGTGGGACATTAACGCCGGTGGGAGATAGTGAGCCGGGCTTTTTTCGCGTGCTGTATTTTGGGGAGTGCGGGACTGGACAATGCATTATCGGGCCGCATTGCCGATCCGGACGCATCACTCCGCAGCCCCCGCTTAGCTCCCGCTGCATTTGAATGGATTATGTCCTCGCACCTTGACCGATTGTACTACTTTTAGGAATTAACTAAGATTAAATGAGAAACTTCTAATAATACATTACAATCGATAGACTTAAAGTTTAATTAAAAATCTTTGAAAGTCATTACGACTTACTAAAAGAAGCACTAAAAGTTTAATTTGCTGCTTTTAATACATTAATCAATACTAAAAAGTTTCTATAAAGTTAACAGCAAACTTGGTTCAGCGCATTTTATAATTTCATAGCTAACTTGCATACTAAGATGAAAATGGAAATAATAAATACCACGACTAAGAATGCATGAAATAGAGAAAATCACTTCAAGACGTCATACAGCAAAGTCATAAAGTTTTAGTCTATCCTAGAGACTAACTGGCGCCAATACCTTATTGCTGCACAATTTTTTTTTTTCTAAAAAATTATAAAAAAAAACGAAACCGGCTTTATTGCCGTCACCAAAAACTAGAATACACTTTCTTGTGATCTAAGTAAAGAATAAATTATAAATTATAATAATGTTCATAAACACAACAGGCGCGTTTGATGATTTAAAATGTACCTTTTGCAAAATTACAATTTTTTTTAAATTGATCCCATCTTTATTAGGTAAAAATTACGGAACCACAGCCCATTATTTTAACAGCACAGTCCTAAATTTTATTTTTACGTTTTTGTTACGTTACGTTTTTGCATATCACTTAAAAGGATTGTTTTTTTTAACTAAACATTACAGTTTAGGGTTCTGAATGTTTTTCAAACGTATTAACTAATTTCTTAGAACTTACGATTCCAAAACGTTGTTCTTCCTACTTGTTAACTGTAAAATTTGGACTTTACTTGACTACATTTGACGTCGAGATCTTGAATTGAAACATCATCAGACTTCTCACCAAGTGTTCTTTTTAAGATTATTCCGTCATGAGAACTAATTTCATAGACATATGTAAGCACAAAACACAGAAGTTAGAAATAAAATACATCAAATTCTTTAAAAAATTATCTATCAAATTCGACTTTAAATTGTCGATAATAGCTTATCAAAATGTTTCCTCATCACTATTTTATAATAGTTAATGATTTAAGTAATCCGATTATTGGCTGAAAAAGTTTATTTTTTAATCGATCTTTTTCTTACTATCTTATTTGGTAATTAGGTCTTCGAATTTCTTTAATCTATACTTCTATACTAATATAATAAAGCGTAAACACACACTTCTCTGTTGCCTAAGCTATCAGCAATTACAGCATATTTTTGAATAGTTATTTTTTTAATAAAAAGCCCTACACTTACGTCACGCTTTAGGCAATATATTTTCAAGACATTAAACTTAGGGGAAAATGTGGGAAAGAGACCATAAGTTGCTGTCAAGATCAAGAAAGCAAGATTGCTAACGTTTGTCATGTCATGTTGACATTTGCTATTGATAATTTGACATATGTAAACGATAAAATAAAATTTTCATAATTACATGCGGATGAACCCGCACGGGAACAGCTACTTTCTTATATTTTACGGATAATAAACACTTTTACAGTCACCCTAACTTAGGGTAGCCTCCGAGCCCCTCAATGGGGACGTATAGTGAGCTGGTGATGGTGGTGATAATGATGATAATTTTAACTTTTTAACATAAAAGTCCCTTAAGTACTCAATTATAACTAAAGAGTCGAACTGAATTAAAAATCATGTTTCTAGAGAATCGGATAGCTATAACGCGCTTGGCTGCCAAAGGTGATGGCTCCACGGCATCATGAGCTATGAGCAACTTTAAATTCAATAAAATATGTATCTTCTTAAAGTGCCATGTTCTTTTGAGGGTCGGCGATCAGGGCGACTTGCGTTCTTGACACCGCGGCTCCGAAAAATGAACGGGTACTCTTTCCATACCACTGGCGTAGGTTTTTGTACCGAAAATATGAATAAAAAAATCAAATAAAACAATATCATTATTAAAACCGTAGAGTCGAACTGTTCAGTTAACACTGAGCATGTGTAGGTGAAATTTAATTTTTCAGTTGCACTGGTGAAGACTTTAACTACAAGCGCACAGTTTTAACTGAACATTTTAATACTTTAGTTAAAACTGAACCTTGAAATGCCGTTACTCCATTAGTTACTTTTTCATCATTTCTATAATAAATGTTCAATAACTTTTGTATTTTTCCGACACAGTTACCTCTGTCTATGTATTCCAGTTGGCACGAAAACTACGAAGCCCGATTTCGATGGATTTTGTTTTTGTTTGAAAGTAAAAAATTGAAAAGAAAAACCAGAGTTTAGAGTTAGGAACAGAGCTGCGAAAAATTGTAGCTAAAATTCTACATAAAATGCGGGCTTCGAGTAAATATTGTATAGATTTGAACCGGGATTCTGTCTAGAATTTAAATATACAAAGATCTTTTTGATGGTTCATTTACATAATAATAAAGTAAAAGTATACAAGGTACAAAGAGGCGTCAAGTGGAACACAAAAGTCAATTTTCAATCTTTGTAAGTTTGTTGATATTACGATGACCTTAGACGGATGAAATAGTTGTATAAAATCATATTTCATCTCACTCTTACACATTAAAAGAAAGAACAATATATATCAAAACAATTGACAGTGGATTTCACGTGCTCTGATCTCTAATCTGTATAAAAGGATAGGTCCTGGAAATACCTTTCCTTCATTCCTACTTTAACGCGCCACTTAATATATTTTTTATTCGTATCAATTCTCACAACCGATTAACCGAGATCGTTAGCGCCTAGGTGACGAAAAACAAAACACCACGTCTTTAGCCTACCCATTTATAGAGGTCAATAGCTAATGTACATTGTCTTGACATTTTCGATTTTTTTCTGATACTTTATCATGCAAGATCAGTTAGTAAGATATAAACGTAGAAATTCTTAATAAAGAATTCTCCACAGTTAATATGTCTGTCTCTATTTTAATATGTTAATAAGAACACTACCACATGTTTTCAATTATCTCAATGTCCTTTTTTGTCTCCACGCATATAAAGAAAAGGCTGGTTTCCTGTCATTTTTCAATTATCTATAACCATTGTAGTTATCAACAAGAATCGAAACAATTTAAATTGTTCAGTTCTATTTTTCAGTACAGCAATGAAACGGAATTCGAAAAAAAACTAACGCAAAATTCCCAAGTTATTATAAAAGATAGGTATTTTTTCCTACACATCAGTCCGTTATCTAAAACTTGCATCTCCCTACTAAAGGCTCACTAAGGGCTCAATACTGAAACGCTTTTTAAATACGCCGCTTCGTAAACTTAAACTTCGTAAACTATGACTTGCTAGTTCTAGAATCTTAGACCATTAAAAATAATAAACTCAACGTAAAACAATATATATTTACGTTAAATGCTTAATTTTAATACTTGCTGTTTCTAGCGACTTCGTCCTAGTGAAATTAAGGAATAGTAAATAACATAGCCTATGTTACTCAGTGATAACGTAGCTTTTTAATAGTGAAAGAATTGTAAATCAGCCTAGTAGTTTTTAAGTAATTTGAGTAATTTCAATACTTATGTAAAAAAATATTTATTCTTCATAATATTAGTATAGACAACAGGACAAGCTGTAGATTACGGATAAGAGTCGCCGGTTCAAAATATATTTTTGAACCAAAAATGTAAATAACTATTAAGAATAATTGTAATAAAAGTCTTCAGCAATAAAGGCCTTATTATTATAGACAATAGGGTTCAATAAAATTCAACGAAGTAAGTGCAATCAACTCGAAATGTTTTGTAACAACTATGTCGGTGTCTATCTAAATAGTTAAATGACGTCACAACTTTAATTCCGCTCAGTCGAAGGCTGAAAGTTTCCGAATCAGTTAATATTTGATTACCGGCTCAATACGTAATACGGGTATCAATTCCTATTCTATCATTTCTATTTGCAATGGTAATATCAAAATTAAGCACTGTTTAAAGATTTATTTACTGACTAGCTTTCTCCCGCGACTCCGTCCGCGTGGTATTAAAAAAAACAAATGTAAGTAGCCTATGTATTATTCCATACTCTGCTCTACATTTATGCCAAATTTCATCCAGATCCGTTTAGCCGTTTAGGCTTCAAACTCTAACAAACATCCATCCATTCATCCATCCATCTAAACTTTTGCATTTATAATATTAGTTAGATTACTACTTACAACACTGAAAGTTACAAATATGCATAGAAATAGAATAAACTAATTGAATATAAGACACATAAAATGAAAGAATTTCTATCATGAAAACGCAAAAGAAAAATAAAAGTACAACATGGAATACAATTTTAAAACAGATCATAGGTATTTCCGATAAAAAATTATACAGGAAAATTCACTTGCTATCGCAATACGTAATAGGGCATCGTATTAGAACACCGTCTGTGTCAAGCGTCTGGGTCGCTTCTAAAAATTATCTAGACCAGGTGAAGTAGAATAGGTTTTATTTTTAAGCTAACACTAACTTTCTCAATACTTTAATGTAAGTTAAAATAGAATCAAGAATAAGTTTGTTGTAATTTTAGATCTAAATGACCGTTTCCACTGCCGAAACATTTGCAAAAACATTTCTATGTCTAGTTTAAACTCATGGTATGTTCCCCTCGTGTATAAACTTTACCGCCCATTTAGTTTGTAAAACGTCGGTGGCTCAAGGGTTAAGTACTGCGGGTTTTGAGTTCGAATCCCGCCATATACTAATGCATATTTTGATTTTAGAATTTCATATGTACGAAGACATGACATTACGGGAAACATAGTGATGCACACATTTGCACATATCTGCGAAGAAATTCAATAATACGTGTGATGTCAACCCGCAGTGGGCCAGCATGGTTGATTATAACCTCGTCACGCCTTATTTGGGGCTGATTTTGAGCTTGTCAGTGGAGTTCGTATAGACAGCTAAGTCTTTAAATTAGCCTCCCTTAGTATAGTATAATCCCTTAGTTTAATGTACCAAATCTACCCTTAAGCTCCCATAATGTCCAGTTAACTATTTTTGTTAACATACAGGTTAACGACCTCTTCGTATAATAAAAAAAGCAAGTAATTATACATTACAAACGCCTAATAATACGAGGAATAATCGATAGAATGATAGTTTGCGGCAATTTTGTAATTGTACATTTTTTTATAAAATCAGTTAATAACCTTTAAATTGGTTAACGTTACCGATGCACGATAATCAAGCATTATAGCCGGCCGTTCTCAGCGTTCCATTAGCTATGGTACACTGTTAAATATTACTAAAAATGTGTGAAACATTATCCACCGCTTGGAGAAATCGTTAGTTTTTTCTGAATTCCTCATTTTAATTATTGCCTGCCAGTTATTATAGCAGAAATAAACAAGTTAGTTTTTTTGTTTATTTTTTTCTATCTTATAACGACTGCCTGATATTCTGTGCTGATATGCGATGGTGATTTTTAGGAAGTAGGATTTTATTCAATAGCGCAGCTTAACGAAATATCGAAGAATCTTTGAACTAAAAGCGACACCAAATAACGACATTGAAAGCCTGGACATAATTCAAAATTAAAGAAAAACACATTTGTACCGTTAAAAATAAAACTAGCACTGTGCTGGATTGGCGCAACACTAGATTATTGGCTTTTACGTCACGTCCCTATCTGACAGCTGTCAATGTCATTCAGACGTATTAGAATAGCGCGTCATTCTGGCGGAATCAGTAGCTCTGAGTGTTCAATTTAATTACGCTGTTACAGTTATATTAATTGTATAAAATAAAATGGCAGGATTTGAACCTAGGATCTGCAAATCATACTAATCATACTAATATTATAAATGCGAAAGTTTAGATGGATGGATGGATGGATGTTTGTTACAGTTTGTAGCCTAAACAGCAGAACAGATTTCGATGAAATTTGGCATAGACGTAGTGGTTAGTCTGGAAGAAATGTGTTCTTTACTTTCAGCTACTCAGTTTTGTGTTTTAATTCCACGCGGACGGAGTCGCGGGCGAAATCTAGTTACATGATAAATGTTTAACTTCTGAGCCACGCACGCAATATCTATAAGAAATTATCACATTGCAAGCGAGGTCTTAAATCTTAATTATATTGACTTTCTTAAAAGAGACCACACGAAACTTAATAAGAACGTTGCCGGTAATTAAATGATTTTGCCACGACATTATTCTTTACGCATACAGACAGCAGTACCACATACTAAACGAAACATTTCGAAAATAATTACGGACTTTTGCGAACGCATCAAGTATTTATCGATAAATTAAAAAGAAATGACCACCCAATTTGTTGAGTTGAAGATAAAAAGCCCATACCGAAACTCGCGTCGACATAAGTATGCTCAAAGGACATTCCTATTTTTTCTTGATATTAATTTTGATGTTAACGGAAATGAGATATTACAAAAACAATTGGTTACCTAGCAACCAATCCATACTAATATAATAAAGCGTAAACACACTCCTTTGTTGCCTAACATGTCAGTAATCACAACATATTTTCGAATAACTCTTTTTTAATAAAAAGCCCTACACTCACGTCATGCTTAAGACTATATATTTTCACGCCGTTAAACTTAGGGGTAAACATTTTGGATAAAAAACCCTAATGTGGGAAAGAGACCATAAGTTGCTGCCAACATCAAGGAAGCCAGGTTGTCCTCATGTCATGCCATTTTGACATTTGCAATTGATATCTTGACAAATGTTGACAATAAAATTAAATTTATATAATGAATGAAGGATGAAGTCGCATGGGAACAGCTAGTTTACGATAAATACAAAAGATGTCGGATTTTAAACCTAATCATACTTGAGAAAGAAAACAAAACGCTTTTCATCAAGCTGTTCATGATGCCAATCGAATAAAAACTATTGAATTATTGGTCGTTATTATAAATATTCACCTTAGCGGCTGTTAAACGATAGTTTCGAAACTTAACCTATAATCTGCAAGAAATACTGTTAAAAATTAAATTTAAATACGAATTTTGAAGGTGACTTTCGCGTTTCGAATATATTATTCGAAAGCAACGACAATCAGATAAAACTTGATTAATCTCCGCAGGCAGTTCCGCTTCTTATTATAATAAACTAATTAATGATGGAAGAGAACAATTCATTATAGAAGCAAAACTGCCTTCCGAACAATAATGATAATGAGTGTAATTAATTATAGGAAGTTGGTTCAAGACGTACTCGGCGGGGGAGACGCGCCAAGGAGCTCTCAACTGGCCTCTGTTCAAAACGGATAAGGTATCCCTGATCTAGTTTTCGCGATATCAAGCAGAAATCTAATATTTTCACTACATTGTAAAACATTAGTATTATACCGTATGCTCTCTTTTACAGTTATTTGTAACTAGCTTTCGCTGGCGACTCCGTCCGCGCGGAATTAAAAAAAAAACAAATGCAAGTAGCCTATATGTTCTTCTAGACTATCTACATCTATGCCGAATTTCATCGAAATCCGTTTAGGCGTTAAGGCTACAAACTAACAAACATCCATCCATCCATCGTAACTTTCGTTAACATATATAAGACATTTAAGTATAGAAGAGGAAGGGAATAGACAATGGAACAACAAGAGATACTTTTAGATAAAAATTGAAACAGTTCTATCAAGATGTTTTCTAGAAATTATCTATTTGATTTTAATATCTTTATGTGTGTGTGTAATGTAATATAATACGTATTGTTCTTGTAAATATCATATGTGTAATATTCTGTTACGTGAGTTAAATAAATTATTATTAATAATAATTACATGATGCTTTATAAGCGTTTACATTATTATCTTTGGCCTGATTACGGAATCAATTGTAAGTTTGTAATTGTATATTACTGTTGTTTATTTTCGTAATTATTTTGTCAATGGTAATTTTCAAATAAATTTGGTAATATTCTATTTAAGTAAATTCCATCTTTGTAAAACAATTGATCAGAAGACTTCGCGTACGATCCATTCTAATTTTACATTCTTAAATATTTTTTTAGTAAAATACCGCATCCACTGCAAGTTGAGGCGAGGGGTCAGTGAAGGGGTGAGGCGGGAGGTCAGGCGATTGTCGCGCTACTGATGGCTTTAATCATTATTACTTATAATTAAAATTTAGGTGGAAATATCTATTGTCAGCCGCGACGGAAAACTTTGCCCTTTATTCGATTGCTATCCGAAGGGATCGATGAACAGTCAACCAGTTCTTAAGTCTGGTTTAATTTGGTTACATCATCTCTTATGTAACTAAATATGGAACGTGACGTCTTGTAATTGTACCTTGTTGGTGCTCGTTTTAATAGCAAATGACATATAGAATCTATTTATTTAGCTAAGACAGAAAATTGTCTATAAAATATGAAATTTCTTTAATAAAACTAGCAAGAAAATATATGATTGTGCTTCATCAAACTAATGAACACCACGGACATCAAACAAGTATCTTGTTAGTGATTAATTAATTTTATAACAAGCATCCTTAGCTAGCTATAAGAAGTAATTTAGTCTCATAATAGTGCAACCAGCCATCGATCCACGCTGACCCACTACTAAGGATGTGTTTACACTGTCGCTTACAAACCACTGTCTTGTAAGTGCTAAAGATTGTAGACGTACCCTTATTGTGTTCGGAAATTAAAACATGTGACAAATTTTGAACTTTTAACAATATGGTTGGTACCTAATTAAGCACTACACTTGAAACTTAAGTGTTCTTTAAACTAATAAATAACAAATTTCTAGTGTCATTATAATTTATCCTTGAGTATGCGAAAACTTAAGTAAAAAAATAGAAAATCCATCTACAATCTTAGGTGTCCATGTTTTCAGTTTTGACAATTAACAAAGTTTTTTGAGTCCCTATATCAAACAGAACAATAAATTGTATTACGGTCTACTCAAACCGATTAACGATTGAAAGCCAGTCTTCCTGCGCGGTGGTGCATATAAGTTGATCATAACTGGTCTCGTTAGAAGCGGTGCCTCACCTTGGACAGTACGGGGCCACATAAAGAGGCGTATGAACGCTCATTAGGTCCGCGGTATCGTCCATAAATACATTATCGCGGGGCAGCGCGGGGGCAGGGGGTCCGGGGGGTGTGGGGCGGCGGGCGAGGCGGCGGGTTATCGAATTAAAACTTCACTAGCAATAGTAGAGTTGAACACCGTATTAATACACCATGTATAATTCGTGCGCTTGGACAAACTTGGTTTGCTCTTATTACGACTGCTGTATTCGTACTAAAAATGGAGCCTTAGATAAGCTAAGAGAATTGTTTGCGATGTTGAAAAAGGATACAAACAAGAATGAAAACACAGAGAATGTGAAATTAAATTAAAACTTTAAAATAAAAATCAATATAAAAATGGAAAATAACTATTTACAACCTAGCAACTTTAGAAAATACATTAAAAGAATCAAATAATTAATAAAAAATCTAAAACTTAAATTCGAATTATAAAAATTAGACAAATTTAAATACTAAAATATACTTTTTATAATTTCATGCGGATGAAGTCGCACGGGAACAGTTAGTAAGAAATAAATATCTCTGTGCACCGAACATAGGTTTACGTTGAAATAATAACTAATATGATATCGTTCAAAAGTATCATTATCGGTCAGTCTTTTTTGACTAAGAATACATAGTATTCAGTCATCCAATGTGAGTGTAATGTATGGTTCCAAGTGGAATAGAGCACGCGGGGCGGCGGGCGGCGGGCGGCGGCGGGCGGCGCGAAGGAGCGATCGAGGTAAGGGTACCGGCTACGTAATTAGATTTTCAAAGTCCGAATACACTGCTCGTACTTGTCTTCATAATAATGTGTTGCGACCTATACATCTTGGTACTCAGTACCCTCATTACTTTAGTAATTTATTTTTAAATATGATATAAAAAAGACATACAATTAATGTGAAAATTCTAAATGTAAAGATTGTATATGGTTTTTTTACTTTGATTTTAATACTAACATGTCCATTTTTCCCTTTGGCTTAAATGTTTTGTTCACCATTCACCTTTTCCTTTCAAAACTTATTACGATTTTTATTTTTCGTAGAGATCTATGTTGAAGTCTGAGTGTATTAATTACAAAATTGTTCGGGACTAAAAAGGACAATAAAGATATATAGCCTCCTGTATTTACTTATATTGATTCAATTAGAGTTTGTTATACCAAGCAGATAAAATACTTCATAATATCTGTATAGACTTCTTTTTTATTATTTAAGAGGAAACTAAATCACAGAACACGTTTTCAAAAACATTTTTAAATTTCATGATTATAGTTAATGAATCAGTAATGCCAAGTATCAAGAAGGTGCGATCTGAACTTAGCATCGAGGTATCGGATATTTAGTTTGCTTTCGGTGGCGCGGGGCGCGGGGCGGGGTGGTTAAGTCCAACTATAAATTAGGAAGGGTACGGTTTCATTAATCACCCATACGCCGTTATTATTAATTAACCCCCTTTGGAACTATCGTCGGCATTAATTATCGACCGGTACACCCGTCGCTACTGTCAAATCCTACCCTCCTGGTATTTTTTTAATAAATACTTATAATTTCAATTATAATGAGATTTTAGGACAGATTCTTATTAAGGACACAATGACAAAAACGTTTTAAGCCTACGATGTAAAGCTTTGATTACTTAGATAAAACACTAACTTAACCTCTAAAGTGTCAAATTCTCAATTGCATTTGTCATTATGCCGTAACACACATAATAAAAAGAAAAATATACAGAGGAATTGTGTACCTCCTTTTTTTGGGAAGTCGGTAAAAATTATATTGTGACAATGTACATATTATTTTGTAACATAGGAGAAGTTTGCTATAATGTATAAAACATCATTGTGTATAAAATGTATTAGTTAGGGCCATCTATTTTCAATGGCCACGGAAGATCAAAACATGTGCTGAGTGGCTATGAAAAAATTAAAAAAAAAATGAAAGTCAGTGATGATGTTATTTCTAAACAAAACACAATAGACCTTGACCTGACCAGGCTTAATGTTCTATTGCATCTTAAGAGTTGCTTCTTTGGCTCTTTATTTGGGTAAGAACATATTTAAAAGCAAATTTACATTCATAATTTCATTATTGGTTATTAATTCATTAATTATATAATACTACTACCTATCCCCCGCGACTCCGTCCGCGTAGAATAAAAAAAAAACAAAAGTAAGTAGTCTATAAGTTCTTCCAGACTATCCTCTACATCTACCAAATTTCATGGAAATCCGTTCAGCTGTTTTGGCTACAAACACTAACAAACATCCATCCATCCATCTAAACTTTCGCATTTATAATATTGTAACAAACATTTACTGCAACCAGTAGTTTTTACGTACAAAACTAGATGGCGCCACCTGTATTTTAAAACACGATGTTGTATCACATGCGCCTTAGGTTAAGTTATTTCATGTACATTCGCAAATCAGAGAAGATCAGAAGATTAGAAGATAACAAATATTGTTAAAATTACTGTCTTCTCAAGTTAGTTCCTACGACGCGATTCTGAGTATATTAGCTTGCTGTCTTGTGACTAATTTTACTCAGAACTTGCACAGTAGTGTAGTTAAATTAGGTTGCTTGCGGATAGTGACGGCCTAATTTAGCAGATAGCCGCTTGCTGTATTGTGACGGCTATCCGTTGTTTATTTTGAACATTTTTTGTAACTGCGTGTGGTTCCCAACCCGGGGTCCGCGCGCAGACCAGCCTCATTGGTATATAACCAATAAACGACTTTTTGCCGCCTTGTTGCTGTTTTTTTCTTTGGCTGTTCCGGCTCAAGATACCCCTGCTCCTTTTACAATATTAAGTATGATATTATAACAACGATAAATATATGTAACTACTTACTAATATTATAAATATAAAAGCTAAATGGATGTATGGATGTTAGAGTTTGTAGAGGCTGAACGAATCTCGAAAATATGGGGCATAGTCTGGAAGAACGCATATGCTACTTAATTGATTTTTTAATTCAACCAGTAAAAAGTCGCGGACTAAAGCTATACGTATAAATAAATAACACATTTGTTCAGTAAAATGTGAGAATACAGCATGTTTAGAAGTGTTTGGATACGAGTGCGGTCCGTCGCGAGCCGCGCTGAGTTGCGAACACCTCATTATGTAAGACTAGGGCTGCCTTCATTTAGTATTTGTCACGAATTTGTTCCAAATCGAAAGTAAAGAAAACTCTACTATAAGAGCTATGATTATTATATTTATATTTTATTTAATATAGATAATTATATTTCAACAGTGGTAGTGCCCGCTTTAACATCTTAGCACTGCAGGGCCGGCACGCCCGGTGTAATACCACGACCATACAGAAGACAGGCGTGAAGTGGAAGTAATTCCGTGTTACGTCTGATGAGTGTGGTGCCGGAGGCCTAATTTAAGTCCCTTTCTCTTTACCATCCTTTTCTTATAAGGAGAGGATGGGATGGGGAAGATGATTTGACGGTGGAGGAGAAGCATAGGAAGGGGAAATATCCTCTTTATGTGCGTCTCCTCCTCTGTAGGATACGGGTACACAACGCATCTGCAATTGTAGATATCTATGGGCAGCGGTCGATTCGCCATTTTGACGGATTCAGGAGGCCGCTTGCTCGTTTGCCACCTTATGTTATAAAAAAAAATACATGTACGAATATTTTGGAAGTTTTAGAATTAATTGTTTTGAGAGTGATTGATTTTACAGAAAAGCGTAGGAAAATAATATCCTCGGCTGCAAATATTTGGATTACATATGGTGTTAAATTAATCACTAAATTATTATTAATGCTATTTATAAAGCTTGATAAGTTACTTAACAACTCGTATATGGGTCCAGGTTTCTTATAAATTTGGCAGCCCTATTCGAGACACTCGACTTTGTCCGCGACGAAACCACCCCACAGCAACTTAATTTAAACCTTATCTCATTAACGTAAAGCGCAAAATAAGAATAACAGTAAATTAATAGGAGTTTAAAACTAAAACAAACGTAAATGTTAACTATCCAATCCAGTCATTATTATGTAAAGTTATTCTATAACAAAACATTAACTTAGAAATGTGTCGCCGTGGGTATAAATTGACCACATCTCCAAAGAGAAATAAAGAGTAGTTAATATTTGTAATTATATTATGGTAAGAATAAGAATTGACAACTGTGGTTTTACATTGCTGAAACCATTGTTCAAAAACACATTATCGACCCTCACATTCTTCTTGAGAAATTTAACATAACAAGCTATAGTTTTTAAGTCTTGCGACAATGTAAACTTACTGCTATGTGTAAAAATCACCAAACTAAATACAAGCATAGTTGGGTATTTAGGGTTAAACGGCCGAATTCTGAAACGAGTCCTAAAAACTTCACTTCATCAACGCCGCTTATAATCTGATAGACGTCATTTTGATAAAATTTCGAGTTTATTGAAATATCGTTTCAGTATCCCGTTAAAAGTGTACTAAAAGTAAATAGTAGTAGAGCCCGCTTTAACATCTTCGCACGAATGGGCTGGCTCGCCCGGTGTAATACCACGACCACACAGAAAACAGGCGTGATGTGAAAGCAATTCCGCGTTTCGTTTGATGAGTGTGGTGCCGGAGGCCCAATTTTAGTCCCTTTCCCTTTCCACTCTTTTCTTAAGAGGAAAGGATGGGAAGGAAAAGTGGATTTGACGGAGGAGACGCATAGAAAGAGGAAATGTTCTGTTTATGTGCGCCTCCTCCTCCGTCAATTAAGGGTAGGCAACGCATCTGCAATTGCAGATGTTTATGGCCAGCGGTCGCTTTCCATTTCAGTGGATTCAGGCCGTTTGCTCATTTGCCTTAATTTATAAAAAAATATCCTTGTCAATGTATTTTAATACACTATTTGAAGCTAATTTTAAAATGTAAATGTCGAAAGCCCAACACTATTTTTAGCACGATTAAAGTTAATTATTCATGTAATTTTATTATTCATAACTAGTCTGTACGCTAGAACATAATTAATTTATGTTAATTTAAATAGACTAATTTATATTAAAAAAAATGTAAACGTATAAATTTATTGGCAGTTAAATGTTAGGGTTATCTTGTTAACATAAAATATACAATGTTGAACAATAGTTTGGGGAGCTGTCATTATCGGCCACTAAAGGAAATAGTACATAAGTATAAAGTAATTTATTTATGGTAATCATTTCGGCTGCTTTACTTTGCGTGAAGCTTTACTTGGATACCTTGTGAAGTGGTGTTTCCATTGTAGTACGTCACGTCAATATGAATATTTTTACATATTTTAATGTTAAGTGCAATAGTTTAATTATGATGATACACTAGAATTCATTTTGTAGACTATTGTTGTAAACCATGTTTACTTAATAATTAATTTTCTGCAAAAATCTATTAACAAATTTTATTAATATTACTGTTATAATAAAGCGTAAACACACACTTCTTTGTTGCCTAAGATGTCAGCAATCACAGCATATTTTTGAATAACTCTTTTTTCAATAAAAAGCCCTACACTTGCGTCACGCTTTAGGCTATATATTTTAACTTAGGGGGTAAATATTTTGGATAAAAACCCAAATGTGGGAAGAGAAGTTGCTGTCAACATCAAGGAAGCAAGGTTGTCATCATGTCATGTCACTTTGACATTTGGAATTGATAATTTGACAGATGTAAACAATAAAGTAAAATTTTCATAATTTTATGCGGATGAAGTCGCACGGGAACAGCTAGGTGAATTATAAAAATGTTGGCAAATAATAACCAATTCATTAAACAGTCGTTAATTTGGTTTTGAATCCAAGTCTTTTTCAACAGAATGTTTTGGACCGAAGACCATTCCCACATTTTTTAGATTTAAAAATGTACAATGGAAACATGTTCATAGATGTATTTCCTCGCTATTGTAATTAGAGAGGCGTAAAATTATTATTTTGTAATGATGTACTAATTTAGTCTTCAATCATAAAGTATTTGATTCTTAGAGCGGGTTCACACATAGTGCAATAGTTGAGTCAAGGGACTAAACTATCGCACAACTGTTGTGCGATTGTCGATTGTCAATTGTTTCGCAACCAATTCAACTGTTTAGTTGCACAACTAAAATCGAGTAGTGTGAACACCTCCATATAGCTCGGGGAAATCAAAGCGAGACTAAACGGTTGTGCGATAGCTTAGTTCCAGGTGTGCGTATGCTTTATAGAAGCATAGATATAAAACTAACCACCACTTGTTTAGGTAACACAAAAAAATAAGAATGGGTTGTCAATCCAGATATAAATAATTCTGAATAACATTCATTAATTAAATTAATTTAAGACAAAGTTAATATCAAACTAAGTTAGGAATATCAATCCCGCTTTTCTACGTTTATTTGGCACTTAATCTGCATAAAAAAATCGAGTCTCAATAAGTAATGTAACCTAAGTTACGCAAAACAAAATTAAATATTTGTAATTTGTATTTAAGCTAAACAATAGAGGTTCGCTTACACGCAGTCGGTTGCAGTCGACGCGGACTATACGTCCCACTATATCTAGCTGTGTACATCTATCCGTCGACTGACCCCACCCTTATAAATAATAGTGGTAAGTCTCCCATCCGCACCCCCTACACCCCTTAAGGGTAACCGGGCTACCCTCCGGATCTCATTTCCAAATTGCATCTCGAAACTGAATCTCGACTTTACAACTGGCCATTATCGATGTAATGTACACCTTAATTGATGACCATAAGGTCGTTTTCCTATCGTTGTTTTAAGATTGAAATTTAGTGCTTACTTGTAAGGCCATAACCTAAGAAGGGGCCGGTGGCCCGTTGTACAAGCACTAACTCGTATAATGAGATATGATAATAAACGCCCCGGTTGAATATTGATGCCGGCAAGTTAGGGATGCACTACGATGTTTACGGCACCGCGCCGCGGACTCCGCTCATTATAAATCAACTGCTATTGCCCACGTCTTAACAATATTAATTACTAGCTTTCGCCCGCGACTCCGTCCGCGTGGAATTAAAAGAAGCAAAGTAAGTAGCTTATGTGTTCTTCCACACTATCCTCTACATCTATGCCAATTCATCGAGATCCGTTCAGTCATTTAGACTACTATCTCTAACAAACATCTATCCATCTAAACTTTCGCATTTATAATATTAGTAAGTTTAGTTGCTCCCAAATTCTGCTCAGTTAATATTTAACAAAGACTGATTTAGTCTTTGCAATATTGATATAATATTACTTATAATTTTATTCACATATAATCCATATTCTCATAGTAACCACTGCACTGGTAATGGCAGTTCAACCTTTAAATACAGTATTAAAGTTACTTCAACTCAGTCTGAGTATACACAGGTATGGGCGCCACAGTACAGTCTTCATTACCTCTTATGTTTTCTTCCAATTTTCACAGCATACCTTACCAATATGGCCGTCGTGTCTTCGAGCTAATGCAACACCCTTATTTTGACATCCGACCACTATCCGATTATTAACATAACAAGCACAATTACGACATTTTAAAACCATGACATAAATATTTTAAATAATGTTTTGGATCACAATTACAAAGCGCATATCGTTATTACCAATTATGACCCATGGCATTGATTTATAGCACAGACTAAATAACCTTCAAGAATACAGAATACATCAATATAGTAAAAAAGCTAACATAGCTGTTTTGACAACCATAAGTAACTGTAATGTACAGTCACGGAATCTGGCGGTGTGACCGTAGAAGTTATTGTCGTTTGAAATTTTTGGTTGTATTGAAACTGCGACACGGAACCACCAATAGGACGCAAGTATTAAAATTGGCCTGTACGAATAAAAATAGGTCAGTGGTATAAGGATAATTGCTTTATTATTATCTAGTTGTTTGTACCACTGACTGCTATGTACCTTATTAAGTAAGAGGCGGAGTTATTCCCATTGGAAACAACATGTCAATTTTGCTGTAAGTAGAATACCACGGATTTCCGCGATTGTACATGAAAATTATCGTATTACTAACGCTAAATGCGTACACTCGTAATTGTCCATTGCTTTACCAAGCTCGCCTCTTATGATGATTGAGGCGTTTACATACGGAGCGTTAGGCGTTCATTAAATATGACATCAGCGGATTGAATCCTGTACGTAGCGCACCGTGAGCCGAGTGAATCACTCGCTGACACACCGCGAGTACTGTCGCACCATTTACTATGTAATTGTAATATTTACTTATAGTATACGGTAAATAATCAGATGCTACACGATTTTTTGTAAAATCCTTACTCATGTAATCCAGTGTTGAGATTTAATAAAACAAAAACTAAGTATTATATGTTTTCTTTATGATAGTTGTGTAATTTCTTTGAACAATTACTCAAGCAAATACATATACTATTGCATACATATATACATTTTCTGTTCTTTATAAATATGTATTCAGGTAACATCTACAAAAAAATCATTGCATTTATGTTTAAGGTGGCTAAATAGATACCAGTGTACTCTTTATGCACATTATCTATTAAGGATATTTGAATCTGCAAATATTTGCAAGATTTTCTTATCTTTTATAGTGTACTACAATCGTAGCAACAATAGGTAATTTAAGTCAGTGCGCAATTAATACTTTTACGGCGGCGCCTAAATGCGGCACTGACAGCATATACACCCTGAGTTAGACCTCGCTTCCTTGTATCGTAATCATACGCCGATATCAAATATATTCAATACTAGCTGTTGCTCACGACTTCGCCCTCGTGAAATTTGATAATATAGCGTGTTACTCACGGATAAATTACTTTTTTAACCGTGAAAGAATTTTTATAATCGGTCCAGTAGTTTTTGAGTTATTTCAATACATACAAAAATACAAATCTTTCCTCTTTTTAATATTAGTATAAATAGGAACATATAATATAAGAGTAATATGAATCAAGATGGAATACACAACTTTTTTTTATTGTAAGGTGGCAAACAAGCTATCGGCCTGCATTTGCTGAAAAGGGAAAGCGATCGCTGCCCAAAATCCGCAATTGCAGATGCATTGACTAATAATCGACAAAAAAGAGACACATAAGGTTATGTCCCCTTCCTAATTGTCACCTCCGCCATCAAATCCATTTTTATCCCATCCTTTTCTTATAAGAAAAGCGTAGAAATAAAAAGGGGTTAAAACTGTTCACAAATATGTTGCTAGATTGTGATTTAAATGGTTATAAATACTTAGCTAGGTAACAAACTCATCTGCTATTATCTGAAGTCAATCTGAGCTTCTACAAGAGAGCAAAAAAAAATACGACTTCCGAGATGTTACAAACAAACCTTGGAAGTTTAAATTCGGATTATACCAACGACCTTAATAAAAAGACAAATGAAAACGGTAATTGTCACATTTTAATTAGACATATCAACTTCATTCATCTAAACTCAAGGTTTCTTAGAAATCATATATGTGACCCACTCAGTTACTATTTACAGAACATTGAGTCATGCGTTAATTTATTCGTTTTGCCAAATATAGCACTAATAACTGTGTAAGATAATAGGTTATTCGAGAACACAAGACATCAATGTCTATCTTAGTAAAACACATGGCCAGTTTCATTTAAAACTTAAATTATCTCTTGCATAAATTAGAACAAGCTGTTAAAATTCTAATACAAGTTTTACTCAAGATTTTTTTTCTGTAAATTTTCTAAAAAACTGACGTAATACTACGTTTATTAAGCGATCTTATGCCAGTCAAACCTTTTTTTAAAACATAAATCTTCTCAGAGAAATAACTCATTTACCGAAATACGTAAAAAGTTGGACGTTATCCCCACAAATATTTCTTGTCTCTAATAGTAGACATTACGTTTAATATACAATTTACATAATAGTATTAAGAAAACGTATATATTAGAGCGTGGTCGCTGGCTTGTGGACTCATTACAGCAGTTTCAGATCATTGTTTCAGGTCCGCACAATGCCGCACAAGTTCACGTCACATCTTCATTGTTCACATTGGTTCCGACACAAAATAGAAAAAATATCATTTTTAATATACGAAGTTCAGATTTTCTTGATATCGGTTTTTTTAATAATCAGCAACAGAACTAAGCATCAAATCAAATAAATCAATTGTTAAAAATACGATCCGAAACTCCTGTCGCGTATCAAAAACGTTTTGTTGTCTTTTTACTAAGTTTCGCTTACATGCCATAGACGCTTTATTCTATCCATTTTTCCTTTGGCAAGGTTCACTCATATCGATACAAATACTTTGTTGCTAATTTTTACACTCTCAGTCCGCAGGTATCAAACTCACGTTTATATCGAAAGGTCGAACAATATAATTGAATAGTGTCAACATTCCGTTCCGACACATTGTGTCGACGCATATGGACACGCGCGAACTATTCGTCGGCGGGCTATTTGGCGACAGTAAGTAATTTAGTGGCACATTGTATTTCTGTGAGAGTAATGCCGCCTTTGTTATTACGCCGTTAATGAAGACATGTTGTGTATAATGGCTACACTATGTTCTACTATTGTTTTAAGTGATTATAAAAGAAATGAACTACGAATAAATAAAGCTAACCTCTATTGTTACAATTTACTGCGAAAAAACAAATAAAGTCATGATCAAATGTTAGATTTCTTATGACCTATTAGAGCAGGCGCACACCTTTGACTAAACTATCGCATAACGGTTGTGCGATTGTCTATTGTTTCGCATTCAACTGTTTAGTTGTACAACTAAAAATCGAGTAGTGTGCGCACCTCCATATAAGTTCATACAAATCAAAATGAGACTAAAAAGTTGTGCAATAGTTTAGTCAAAGGTCTCGGCGTGCTCTTAAACGACACCATTAACCAGTTCTGGGTTATTGCAAATTATTTGTTTCCTTTATGATTTCTGTGAAAACCGCACAGTATCTTGTTTTTCAAAATTACTGAAAACTGCTATAATTTACTGCATGGGTAGCCAGCCGATGTTTTGTAATCGCGCGAAATCTATACTATTATAATAAAGCGTAAACACACACTTCTTTGTTGCCTAAGATGTCAGCAATTACAGCATATTTTTGTATAATTATTTTTTTTATTAAAAAGCCCAACACTTACGTCACGCTTTAGGCTGTATATTTTCACGCCATTAAACTTAGGGTGTAAATATTTTGGATAAAAACCTTAGTTTGAGGAAGAGACCATAAGTTGCAGCCAACATCTAGGAAGCAAGATTGCCAAGGTGTGTCATGTCATGTCATTTTGACATTTGCTATTGATAATTTGACAAATGTGAACAATAAAAAAAATCATAATTTCTATTCAATACAGCTAGTATTCAATAAAACAAAACAAAAAGTCGACAGTGATAACAAAAGATCGTTGTAAGGTAGCGACTGAGAAACAGCTCCGTGAAATATTGGACCACCGGCCTTTTGGCGCCCGTATATCCTTCCATATATCTATAGAGTTGATACAAATATAATTTCACGTCATTTTATTGCTCATAAATACAGTAAAGATTAGTTATTTTTTACTTTATTTCTATGGTATTTGTCTAACCAGACTTTTACTGTGTTTACTGGCTTACTTTGTTAAAAAATCGCTCCAGTATAAACACATTATATGCTTACGCCTTTTTAAACGTTCGTATGTTTAGCTTAAAAACAGTTACTGGCCACTAATTTAAAGGGAACAATTTTAAAGCTAAATTCAAAAAAGAAGAAATATAAACAGCATGATTGGTAGAATTTAGGCGTAAAATATTAACAAGATTTGTCCATGTTATGTTGAAGTAAAATCCCATATAACAAGAACTAAAAAGAGGTACGTAGGTAGAGGTAGGCAAAGAAAGAGGTGGATGGATTGCTTTGGACATATATGATGGAAGATAGATTGATATGGAGAGCAAAAACCCGGTGCGTCAATCTTAGTGGAATAAGAATAAGCAGATGAAATATAAAAAAATATTGTGTAAAAATCTCAGCTCTATAGAGTGTTAACGTCTCCCCTTCTTTTATTTGGTTACTCGTAACCGAGTAGCTGGCGTTCCTACTCTCTACCGGTTTGTTCTGCTAACTATAAATTTGTTTACCGACCTTCACCTTACGAGGTCAGTCGTACTTTTTACACGATCCTTTAACGCGAAAACAATGTGGCGTCGACAAATATGATAATGCATTCAGTCATTATAAAAGTTAGCAGTCTTAATAATGATATGGTTTCCAAGATGTCGATAGAAACGTATTTTATGAATTCTATGAAGTGCTAACAGTCTATTAAAGAAGTCTTGTTATCTAGGCAACAATTCAGTATTAAAAATATCGTTTGTTAACTATTAAAATGCTTGCGTTTTATAGAATTTCTTGTATTATAAATATGTCATACAAATGGCGTCTGCAAAATAACGTCTATAATAGTTTGCCACCCGACCTAACTCGGCTAATCAATCTTTTTATTCATTAGATATTAAATATTACTTGTGACTAAACGTAAACAGATTCAATGCCACAACAATTTCATATTACAACTAGCTTTTCCCGTGCGGCTTCATCTGCATGAATTTTTAAAAACTTTATTTTATTATTTACATTTGTCAAATTTCTTAATTCCGAATTATAAAAAAGGCCGATGACATTGGATTACCTTAAATATGCATATTCTGGCAACTTTGATTCCTTTATGTTGGCAGCTTGTATTTTATGGTCCCTTTTCCAGATGAAGGTTTCTTCCAATTTATTTGCCCCTTAAGTTTAATAGCGTGAAAATATATAGCCTAAAGCATGCCGTAAGTGTAGGACTTTTTACTAAAAAAAGAATTATTCGAAAATATGATGTGTTTACTAACATCCTACGCCACGAAGTAGAGTGTATTTACGCTTTATTATAATAGTATAAATAGATAAAAATAGATGAACTCGTCAGGAATGAACAAGTGAGAACAATTTATTCTCACTTGAATGGCCTCTTTTGTTGTATAATGACAAGATAAAAGTTAAAAATACTTTGGACCTATAATTTTTCTGAACTATAAATTCTCTACCCTATAATCAATACTAGAATTGTCCTCTAAATTAGTTAATAAGAAAATAATAATTTTATTTGAGTTCGATAATTATTTAAACCGAATATCGATCGTTCATAATTGATCGCTGTGCGTGTTTGTTTCGTCACTACTACCTGTCTATTAAGTACGGCATTTGCCTACATTCAAATTGAATTCGATACCTCATATGGATCATTATCAAACTAATCTATCTTATTTAGACAAACTATAACTCCCTTTTGTTGATGTCACGAAAGTTTCACAAGTGTCCCGTATCGTTAATGTTTACGACATAATTTTTTTACATGATCGTATAGGAATTGCACACCTTTTTTAAATGTCATCAGATAGTACTGCGAACAAAAACTCACCATAGGCAAAATGACATAACTAGAATTATCAAAAGAAGTTAGGTAGCGACACTTAGGGGTTACTCAGAATTTGTCCAATAGTTATTACTTGACATTCCTGGAGACCAAATGAAGTATTAATTACGGCTGCAGGCTGTTATTGCCATATTTGTTAGGACTCTGCGAAATCGTTACCAATAATATAATTGTGTTGAAAAGTTTAGGTGATTTGTATGGAAATCCGTGTTGGTTTTTATTATACTAATTGTTTTTTTTGTTTAGGCGCTTATGTATTGTTTTTCGCAAATGGGGACAGGTATTGGCTCCTGCAGCGTAGCGGAACCTAGGTCAGGAGCCAAGGCTCTCACATGTATATTCTTAAGAGTGAAATAATAAAGAATTTATTTATTAGTTCACGAGTTATACTCTTTGCCTGAAGATTATATAGTATTGTCGAAAATGTTTCATAAAAATCTCCATATTTATAGCTCCTTATTGTTATCACTATTTAAAGAGTACTTTGGGATAGCAACATATTTGAATACTAGTATTTAAGCAACGGAAACTCTCGATTTGCAATACAAATATCTGAAATCATGAAATAAATTTTCTAGTTTATATCAACAACAACCGTTGCTCGAAACTTCATCCTGTGAAATTAAAAAATTGCATATGTTACAGATAAATTACCTTTCTAACGGTGAAAGAATTACAAAAATCGGCCCAGTAGTTTTTGAATTATTTCAATACATACAAAAATGACTATGACTATGACCAAACCGTAGAAAACAGAATAAATAACCTCAAACACAAAAACATCATACGATATTATAAGACAAATTTATTTTAATATCTTCCAGGGATACTAAAATAGATATACCTATTAAGTTCGTCAAACATGGACGCTAGTAAAACTAGTAATTATTACCACACCGTAAACATTCTCAAGGATTGGCAAATTACACACGCTCTGCTGCAAATGTAACTAGAAATTGTATTCATTATATTCAACCAACTATTTCTTACAAGTTCTTAAAAAAATATTCTTTCTTGATAAATAAAAAAAAAGTTATGAAATACCAATTCTACTTCAGGGTACTTACCCTTATATGTTATGGATTTGACAATGGTCCTTGACTTTTTGTATTTTTTTGTCTTTGCAAAAATGTTTATCAGTTTATTATCATCATTTATATAAAGAAACTTGAATGCTTGAACAAGCAAAACGTACTCGTAGTTGAAAATAAAGAATTTATATAAACACAAGAGAAAAGTTTGCTCGAATAGCGTTGTAGTTCATAACTCACGATTGCTCCCGAGTTACAATTTGCACTAAATTTATCATACAATAACATTTGTACCTGAAAATTATTATTCAAATCGAGCTGCATTAATCAATGCGTCGATAAAAGAAAACTCGAGCGACGGCTCCCGCGCTCGCATGCCCCCAGCACGCGCGAGATGTGATAGTGTTGACATCGATAACTCGCATTACATCGATAACAATTTAACGTGACATTAAAATTGCATAAATCGATAAGACAATTCAATCTTACTAATACTATAAATGCAAAAGTTTAGATGGATAGAATGTTTGTTAAAGTTTGCTACCTAAACGGCTCAACGGATCTTAGTCTGGAATACATAGGCTAACTTTTTATTTTTCGTTCCATAAAAACAGTGTTGCGGACGAAAGCTAGTGAGAATATAAAATAATGAATTGAATCCCCACATCTCCTTTCAGGCGTAAACGGACTTCTAGCTTCGAGCATGTACTTATTAGTTTAAAGTAATACGTATAAAAATAAATAAAAAACTGCATTTTTATTAGTGTGTAAATTTTTTTAAGATAACAATATTACTATCTACAATCTAATAGCGTCCGTTTTGGCAACGTAATTTATCACTAAAATAAGCTTAGCTAAAAACCTCGTTATAAAAAACCAGTCTTTAATTTATTGTATAGTTCTTACAAATGGAATGTATTTATGAGTTCATTTTATCTGATTTTATATACTAAAAACACTGTTTAGTAGTTAATCGATAATCCATACGCATAATTATTTCCCACCGCATATCGATGTTAACGTTATCGATAAATCTGAGAAATCACTACATCGTGCGTCGCGTGAATCGCTGCGGTGTGCGTGTGCGCAGCCTCCGAGATAATGAACTATCTGCACTAATATATTATAAAGTTCATTATAAACAATTATTTATTGTTAGCGCATGTTTATTAATAAGGCCAGTTGATAGGGCCGGCTACTGTACATATATTCTTAAATCAGGGCTGACGAGAACTGATTTAATGCTTTAAGCTCGTTATTGTATTGCCATTTTCTAGGACATCTTTTTTGTAATCAGAAGAATATTGTTCAGCCCTGAATTCTTTCCTATCTCTTTTTTAATATAAGTCAAACTTTGCAGTGGAATTAATTTAATAAAGGATAAATTAAAGCGTCTATTTATTTTATGTTTAACTGTATAAAATGACAATTTTATTTCAACAAGTCTATCCTCGGCGGTATTTCAAATCAGTTCAACTTATACTCTAGTATTTGGGATGTCCACGGGCGTTGTTCCTGTCGTTCGTTTATCCCTTTTTCTAATAAAAATACTGATTCTGTTATCTTTACTAATTTTCATCACAATCATTTTAAATCTATACTAATACTATTAAGAGGAAAGATTTGTATTTTTGTATGTATTGGAATAACTCAAAAACTACTGGGTCAATTTTAAACATTCTTTCACAGTCAGAAGGTAATGTGTCTGTGAGTAACATAGGCTATATTTTTAATTTCACACGGGCGAAGACGCGAGCAACAGCTAGTCAAACATAAAATTGCGTTAGTATAAAATAGGGTGATGCCAAAAGTTGTGGGTACAAAATAAAATTGTAATGTACAACCCTAGGTCGCCCTTTGGCTGTCAATGTAGTGAATATGAAAGTAAGTATGGTAGCCGTTGGTTTAGATTGTGCGGCGTTCGCAGATTGCATGCCGCGCCGCGCACCGCACTGCTAGCCTTAATAAAATCTATACAACGAGACCCTGATTGCTTCGGAAAAGCAAGCGCTATCTGATACATTAAAATTCATTCTTTAGATTTACAATGCGTTGATTTCTTCTCATTGTAATTTTTATTGTTACCTTCGAACTGTAAGCATACGTCAAGCGATTATTTTTATCTTATCTTACTAATATTATAAATGCGAAAGTTTAGATGGATGGATGAATGTTTGTTAGAGTTTGTAGCCTAAACTGCTGAATTAATCTCGATAAAATTTAGCAAAGACGTAAAGGATAGTCTGAAAGAGCGCTACTACTACTCACTTTTGTTTTTTTTTAATTCTACGAGGACATAATCGCGGGCGAAAGCTAGTTACAAATAATAAGAACTCGTGCACTAATCAAGTGAGGCAAGGGGGGTTGCAAAAAATCACGTAACACAGGAGGGGCGGCTTAAAAAATGCATAACCCTAAAGAAATTTCAAGGACCAAAGACCTTTGTAACGTCTTTTAGAACTTTATTGAATACCTTACTAGGCTTTCAGAATGTTTACAGTAGTAAAAATAAGCAATTATACAGAAGTAATAGAATCCTGTTCTCTTATTAAGAATAGTTCTGACGGATCGTTCTTACAAGAAAACTTAGTAGTTGCAAGTACCATTGAAAGACAAAGTGTCTTAACAGAACATTAAGGGGATCCAGAGATTAATAGTACAGTTTGCTTTTAGATCCCAACCTTACACATAAAGGAAAGATTTGTATTTAAGTTTAAATACTGGCTTGAAAATCTTTGTGCAAAATTTCCATCTAGGAGTAACATTATGGAGTTAATTTCTGTTGACAATCTAATGCGTACAAACCAGGTCTAAAACACCTGGTATCTCGCTTACAATGAGAATAAAAACGTATATACAGGATGTGTTACACCTAGTATGGCAAGAACTGAAATAATAGTAAAATCTGCCGCTTTAAACGTGTTAACAGAGACATATGTTTGTTTTTGAAGACCACGGTAAATGCATCTTAAGACCATCACCATCACTCTTTACCGCTGAGGAACTAGATGCCAACCCTAAGTTCTTCAAGACATACCTTTAATATAACGATTTCTAATCAATGTCGCAAGAGTGATAAGAGATCGTATTCCGCAGTGATAATGGCGTAGGTGAATCGTACATACGCGGAGCTATATCGAACGTTTAACCCTATACTAAAGTGTGGTCCATTCGAAGCGTTCGATAAAAAAATAAGTCCAAAAAAAAGTGCGCGCCACCCCTAGGCTCGACGGGAAAAAAACAGATAAAAATGGGTCTCGCTCGTAATTTAAATGTCGAAGCAGTTGTCGGGAGCCCGAGGTACCGCGCTGTTTCCGTCACACGTGACTTTTTTTACGTTTTTTTTTATTAATACGTTTTTATGCGTGAATTCTATGACTGTTATTTTTATAGTTACAACCAATACCTCTAGTTCACAAATTTAAAAATTCCTATATCGTGGTTCTCGTACAATTTTATTTATTAATCGGCGAGAGAGGTTGTTATTATAAAAATCCAATCATAATGAAATATTGTAAGAACAAAAAAAAATCGATTGTAAATTACAAAAACTTCAGGACCATTTGTTAAACGTAACTTAATCACATTTTTAGGCTTATTCTATGTAACAATTTTCCAACTAACCTAGTAACAAAAAGGTTGCGTACCCCTGGCCTCCCTACATAATAACAGAGAGTAGCGCTGTCGAACTACCGGGCCCGATGGACGCGGCGCGCTGAAATGATTTAGATGGATCGTGTTAAGATGTTACGATCATTAAAACAGTAGCTAAGCCTTGGACATTTCAATGCCTGTGCTTGAAAAATTATTTACAAAAATTGACTATCATAGGCGTAGCCAAACAAGGGAAAAGATAAAGGGGAACAGTACGAGATTTTTTATTAACATATCCAATCAGACTAATATTATAAATGTGATAGTTTAGATGGATGGATGGATGAATGGATGTTTGTTAGAGTTTGTAGCCTAAACAGCTAAACGGATTTCGATGAAATTTGGTACAGATCTAGAAAATAGTCTGGAAGAACACATAGGCTACGCACTTTCGTTTTATTTTATTCAACGCGGATGCAGTCGCGGGCCAAAGCTATTTTATTAATACAGTATTGACAATTTGTTTTAAATTATCTATGTTAGTTCCTAGGGATTATAGGTGAAGTTATTGAATTAATTTATAAGTGTGTAAGTTATTAATCTGATAGAAGTGATTTTCATGCAAAACTACGTACAGTAGAATCCACTTTATCTCACCTACGATTTTAAAGAAGGTACGGTACAGTCAGCTGCATAAAAAGGCACATATTTACAAACTTGTACAATTAGTTGCAAAAATTATTACGCACGCATTAGACAATAGTATGAATTTTTAGACGTAAGCGTATTAATTTGAACATTTAGATTTTTAAAACCAAAGGCGTACACAAGTTTCTGTAGTTTTGTTATACAATCTTACGCAGCTTACTGTACTTTTAATTAAATAATAATGTAATCTTCTTAACGATGTTATAATAGGTATATCCAATATCGCTTACAGATTGAAAAACATCCTCGAAACGGTGCAAAAACTTCCATAACTAAGCTAGTAACCTGGTGGGGTTCGTTTACAATGTTAATTCTCTCACTTATCCTAATACATAAATTACTAAACATGCTTTGTGACATGTTCTATAAATTATCCGGTTATATGCATATTAATGAGCGCGTCAGTTTTTTGCTACGTGCAGCGCGGTGGTTTTTTACAGGCTTGTTATCGCTTGCTTGTTTTGTTTACAGAACTGCTTACCATTTTATGAATTCTGTTAAGGTTATATTTACGGGTAACATTTTTTTTAATAGTAACTATTCTGTAGTATGAGCTAAGGGAGAACAGCTGTTTTGCTCATAAAATGAAAAACAGATATAAAAAAACTTGGAATAAGATCACATTGGTAGCATCCTCCTATAGTCTGATCTTCTTTTGTTTATAGATCCTATTTGAATTGAAATTTCCTACATAGTGATTTTTTTTTTCTAATTATAGTCCGTCAAATTTATGCGACCCAGTTAGCTTACTTGAAGTTATATCACAGCACCCTTAGATTATAAAAATATCGCGAGATTGTAATCGGACTAGAGATGTCCTATATTATATCGTGTCTCGTTTTTCACTGAACTAACCGAAGAACCATCGCCACTTTTACTGAGCAAAATACGTCGGAGTCAAAGAGTTTAAAAAAATAAAGGAAGCTGAGTTGACATATTTCTTACTTGATCCACTATCGCTATGTATTATTAAGTCATCAAAACCAGTCAATACAATTAATTTTATTTAAATTAATTACCAATAGGTGTTACTAAATAAAATTTATTTGTTTACATTTTAATTTGTGACACTATTTAGTTTATTTTATAACAAAAGTGGAGCTAATTTTTTAAATTGTTTTATGTCGTTAGGTGGCGTACCAAACTCGACAACTAACAAAGTTCCTTTCAAAGAAGTTACCGGGAGAAAAAGTATTTAACTATGTGTTCAGAGCAAAATACAACCTCTTTGGTTGACAAGCAGTATGAATACAGCCAAAGAGGTTGCATACTGGCCACGAAGACATTTGAGTGATGTGTTATAAAAAGATATCATAAAACAAGAGAAGAAAAGGAAGCGTATTACAGACAAGATGTGATCGATATACTTTTGGAAATAGTGTAAATATATAAATAAGTTGAAATAAAGTTGTTGTGGTGTATTTAAAAGTTTTGTATTTTTGGTAACAAGTTAAACACTATGTCTAGTCTGTATGTTATTTAATGTCTTCGTGTCGGAGTACACTTGCATGAATATAAAAAAATAACACAGCAAATCACGGATGTCTACGTCATTCGCAATCGGGATCGCTCAGTATTCGCACACAGTGACCCAGTAAACGTAATACAACACATAAGTGGATCAAATAGTTCTAGAGCACCTATCCTGGCATTATATGCAGGATCTCTAAACATAGTCACAATGGTTGGTCATCATTCAATTGTGCCAGTGGAAATGGCCCGTTTATCTACAATAGAGCGATCATTTTATCATTTCATTGCATTTCTTTAAGTTTACATTATGTATGAGGGGGACAATGTGACGTCAATCGTTCTATTGAACGATGTTTTAGTTTTAGTTATGACTGAGATGACGGATGATAGAGTGCTTTGGAGGACGAAAACCCGGTGCGTCGTCCTAACGGGAGTAGGTTAAGGCGGGGGAGATGACGATGTTTTAGTTTTAGTTATGTAAGCCTAGCTTTGGTCCGCGACTCCGTCCGCGTGGTATTAAAATAAAAAGTAAGTGTTCTATGTATTGTTCAAGACTATCCTCTACATCTGTACAAAATTTCGTCAAAATCCGTTCAGCCGTTTAGGCTAGAAACTCTAACAAACATCCATCCGTCTAAACTTTCGCATTTATAGTATTAGTATGATGTAATATTACCTAGTTATGTAGAACATAAAAAGGAATGCTTTCGGTTATATTTTCAAGTCGAACAATTTGTTTAGTAAAGTAATTTATTTACGCTGTACCTGGAATATGTAGGTTAAATTCTTAAAATAATCAAGAATCTTTACTAAAGTGTTTTAGCGTAAATTTAAACTAATCTTACGAAAACGTGAGCAACTTATCCGGCTCGAAGGACCAAAATTTATATCGTAAAATATTTAGAAACAAAATTATTTTTAACGGAGACATGTGTATTTGTAAAATATGTACAGACAATGACATAGAAAATACGATGACATTGACAATGTGTTCTAATTTCAAATAAATTAAATTCTTCCTCTTTTCTAATGGCTTGAGACCTAAAAACGTGTAAAAACTCCTTGAACAATTACGAACAATAATAAAACATTAAGATTAAATAATAATTAACAGGATAACATTTAGATGGCATTATATTAATAAGTCAAGGAAAAGCGACGTTGGCTCGGTAACTAGTAATTCATTAATAAACATAATTCTCTAGGATCCAATTATATTGGTGCTAAAATATTCCATTGCTTACATTTATTGGAGGCCCAACTTTAGTCCCTTTTCCTTCCCATCCTTTATCTTATAAGAAAATGATGGGAAGGGGACGTGGATTTGACGGTAAAGGAAGGGGAAACATCCTCTTATGTCCGTCTCCTCCGTGACTTAAGGGTAGGCAACGCATTCGCTTTTGCGAATGTCTATGACCAGTGGTCGCTTGGCCAATTTGGCGTATTCAGGTGGCCGCTAGCTCGTTTGCCACCTTATGATATAAAAAAAATACACGTATTAGTTCACTTCATACACTTATTTTGAATTTAGAATCGTTAACTATTTAAAAAAGCTACATTTACACTACATTTCATTTTTTTTTTCAGAAGAAAGGGGCAGAGGAGAGTGTACCGCCTGTATCATCCGCAATATAGGACCCGAAGATCCGTTGCCCGCCTTTAAGAGACTTATTGTTTTCTTAAAAGCAACTAAGTCTTAACTGTTTGAAATTACTGATAATTCCATTTTATGTTCTGTTTTCAAATTAGAGGCAAAAGCTTGATAAATAGGAAGTACTTTTGTGTCTCGTGTCATTATGGTAGGGTAATTTTTAACTCTCTTATTGCACTCATCATTAATAACTGATTGACCTAATCGTGTATTTCCTCTGCAGAGACTTGTACAATATTATCTATCATCTCTCTCATTTTCTTTGATATAACTGAGATAAGAATATGTTGTTATACGTATGTTTCGGTGTGGAAACAGTAGTTTCTCGACGGTACAATAAGAGGGGAACTGTCCTGTGCGTCTGCGACAAGGCCGGCTTCGCAACCGTGACCTTTGCCACTCAGCTATTATTAATCTGTGAGTTCCGTGTTATACTTTAAATGATTTATACTGATCTACTTGATCTTGTTTTTTAATATGTACACGAAGTTAACATCATACTAATATTATAAATGCGAAAGTTTAGATGGATCGATGGATGGATGTTTGTTAGAGTTTGTAGCTTAAACGGCTGAACGGATTTCGATGAAATTTGGCATAGACGTAGAGGATGGAAGTCTGGAAGCACACATAGGTTACTCAGTTTTATTTTTTTTAATTCCACGCGGACGGAGTCGCGGACGAAAGCTAGTGTGTTAATTAAACAGTATGTTAAATAATAAGGCCACGCTTAAACTCAAAATTCCTTTCAAGTTGTGACGTCAGGTGTGAGGTCACGTTTTAAGAGGTCTGTAAAATAAGGTAGTGAAAATGATGTGAGATTCGAAGTGGTATTTAAGATTCGTTTCAATATTCGGCAGTTTTTTTTACATTTGTGTGATATTGATTTTGTACAATAAATGCGACTGTTTACCAGTGAAAAAACCTATTTATCGCTCCCTATCATTTTGACCGCGTTACCAAATAAGCTCATTTATAACGCTCGGGGGCTGAACAAAAACAAAAAAAAATTTGAATAAGGAGAGCATTATTTATCGCCGCCCCAATGAAGGCCGTTAATGTGATTTTTTAATAATAAAAAATACACGAGCCACGAACGAGGCTCGTGTATCATCCGCCGTTTCGACCAGTCATTGTCCATGAAAAAAAAAATTGTTTTTTTTATTTATCAACCTACATCGCGTAAACAAAGTATATTTCAAATTAATTACTCTTTGCATAATTTTCGTAATGTTTATGGAAAAATTATAGGCATTATGTTCTCTGCGGAATATTTTATTTTTATAATATATCAGTTATTTTTTAATTTCACAATGGACGTACAAATATCTTTTAAAATTATTTGGCATCACACACTTCAAAAATGTATTTGTTTCAAATAACAATTTATATAAAAAGCAACAATCTTTAAAACATGAAATTTTAGTAAAGTGTTATTTAATTTAATAAAAAAAACAGTAGATGAGTTATGTACTTGTAATACGTAATAATAGAAATAAAAGCAATTCACCGATATAACCCTACCAGTGCCTAATTAAAAAAAATTATAAAAAACCTCTCCCCCAGAACGCGCTGTCACGTTCCATATTCCCGCGTTAATTACACGTCATTCTTTTTTCAAAAAGCGCGCCAATGACGCGCGCAATTAAAGCCGTGTACAGACAACGGGAAGACGCGACATAAAGCCGGCGCACACAATGCGTCCTCGGCGAAATTCGCCGCAGGCCCAGCGAAATTAACAAGGCGATTTACACTTGACACTAGGCGAATGTTTTTCACTACTTTCACAACCTTTGTCTGTGTTCACGTACCGCTCGCTCGCTCGGCTTTTCTAAAAAAAGTTTCTAGGACAGAAGTTTTCTTGCTGGCAGTTTACGTTTTTACAGTGTACTGGAATATTTAGTCTGTGTAAAGTTTAAGCGGAGTGTCGCATGAATACGAAGGTAGAGTCGTCCGCCTCACACATTGGAGTAATTGTGTGAAATAAAGAGCGTTGTATCATTATTTTTGAGTTCCTGCTTGCTTGAGTGTTATTGTTTGTTTTTAAGTTTCGTACTCGTTCTGAGTATCGTCTGCAAGAGATGAAGTGTACTTTAAATAATTAGTTTGTACGTTTTAATAATACCTTTAAAGGATTGAGTATATATTTTTACATGTTGAATTAAATATTATCCAATCAATCATTTGATACACCAATTATATTCAAGTCAGCAAATTTTAATCAGAACTGTTTTACCTAGTTTTTAGAAATTTTGAAGACAAATCTTCTAAGATAAATTTTGATTGTTTAAAAAGGAGATCAAAGTTGTAGTTTCTGAATTAGATTGTAAATCAATTTTTAAACACAAGATTTCTTGTCAGTTGTAGTTGTAAATAGCGTATTTAATGCCGCATTTCCCCTCATGTCAGTTTAAAGTTCCCGTAGGTTCATTTAAATTCGTATCGCTTTAAGCAACTCTTGACTTGCTACAATAATGGGTGAAATATAAGTCTTTCTTTCTATAGCAATGAATACAATGCTAGATTACCTCCTTGCAGAGCAAGTGAGACGCCCGCGGCCACACTTCGTATTCTTTGGAACGTCTTTAGTCCTTCATAAGTAATTCTGTGCCTAACAATCTGCGCTTAACAATGAAATTGTGTCAAGACGTTTTTATTCTAATTTAGCTTTCTTATTGTCAAAGACTTATCCTTTGTGTTGATGCAATTGTCAATCACACTATGATTTTGTAAAATATTATTGTCTTCCACGCATTCTAGTTAACTCTAGTAAAAAAAAAATTATGAAATGTACTTCTGAAAGTTCATTATATGAAAATTTTGATGTTGGTGTTGTAGTTTTGTTCGAAATCTTACTAAAATAAACTTGAAAGTTTGGATGAATGTTTGTTAGAATTTGTAACCTAAATGAATGAACTGATCTGTGTTTAGTTTAGATGTAGAGCATAGTCTGAAAGAACACGTAGGCTACTTTTGTTTCTTTCGACGCGGACGGAGTCGCAGACAATAGCTAGTACTACATAATAATATAACTTCTGGTACAAACTAGACAATGAAACTGATAAATCCATTGTCAAAATATAAACAGTGTACAACTTGCACAATTATGCAGATTTTATGTTACCCCTAATTGCCGAATTATTTAAAGAGGTCTGTTAATTCCCCCCTTTCTTTAACCCCCTTACCCGCGCAAGAAAAGATTTTCTTTTCCACGAAAATGCATGTAAATGTTATTAGGCGAGGAGTTATCGATGGGGTTCCAGTAATGGGTGGGCAATAAAAAACTTCATTAACAGTTTTATTTCTTTCTTTTGCACGCTTTAACTTGAGTCGGAAAATAATTTATTCATAACATTGATTACACCACTTTAATATTGTTAAATGAAATCAGAAAAATATACATTTTTAAACTTAAAGAAGTTTAAAATATTGAATAACTATATCTACACATATAAGTAATTTAGAGTGTCTGTATGTAAGATTAAAAAAAATATATATTGTATGTTCTTGAAGTATTTACGTAAAAAAAAAAAAAATTTTTTTACCCGCCCACAATCCGCATTTGTTCCGAATAATCTCCGTAATGGCTGAACCGATTTTGACAGGACTTCTACGAGATGGTTGTTGATGTGTTCGGGAAGAGTAGATTCTTATAGTTTTACGCTAAATCGCGGGTTAATTTTATCATGCAAATAAATTTTAGTTTCTCAATGTAAAAGTTATCATACGTCAAATTGAAAGTCCAATGATCCAGCCTCTATCATATGCTTTTGTTTAACGCCTTTTCATATTTTGTGTTTAATCAAAACTTGATAATTAATAACATGACATTAAACGAGAAACAATATTTATTTAAGTAAATAATTAAAACAAAACTAACTATCGCAACAAGTACGGCTTCGCTTCGCCTTAGTTCGG
Source organism: Papilio polytes (assembly GCF_000836215.1). NCBI lineage: Eukaryota > Metazoa > Arthropoda > Insecta > Lepidoptera > Papilionidae > Papilio > Papilio polytes. Next base: position 2,037,847 of record NW_013527248.1, read on the forward strand.
GCGTTCGTACTCCGCCCACCTCCCTTGATCATTTATAATGCCAAAATGTTTTAATTAAGATGCTGTAAAATGTAATTTACATGCAAATTCGGTTTATGTTAATGTGCCGCGTATATCTGTTTGGGTGCGTGCTCGCTATCTAATTTTGCGACAGTGTACGCCGTCATTATCTTGGCTCTAATGAGAAATCTGGCAACGGCTTGATGTTTGCATAATTAAACTTGTGGTGGGGCGCGTTCGTTTTGATTGTTGCCATGATAAAATACTCGCTTGTGGTCGGGATCATCGCATCTGTTACACGCTTCAATTTAACAACGCGGCACGAATAAACATTGCTTAGCGCTTATATGTGAATTGTAGATACCTTTTTTTGTTATCAGGCGTTTACTGGCCAGTTATAAAAGTTAATCTTGTGAGGTTCTTTAAGTGATTAAAACCTATTTGTTTGCTATTTAGGTAAAAAAATAATTGTTACATGTAACACATGTCTTATAAAACATTTTACTTCTAATAATTTTGAGATAGATGAAATAAAAAGAAAATAAATGTTACCGAGAATCCGACTTAATAGTAAATGTTATGTTTCCTACGTAACTTGGGTTCCGAATTTGAACCCCAGGACTTGACCAACGACCAAACTTCAGAAACAAACGATTTCTACAGAACGCAATGACAACCACAATAACAACGCAAAGAACAACCGACAAATCACCGAAGAGCCCGCGACTAGCGGGCGACTAGATCTGTGGCGAGACATTCACAATATCGCGTTTCAATGTAAGACGGTCTCGCCACAGCGCCATCTATTAGTGCGGAGTGAAAACGACGCCAACATTCCGCCCACCAAGAACTCTGTTCTTCGCCGCCCACCATGGTGTACATGTGATAACACTATTGTTATTAATTTGCTTCCGATTGGTTGTTTGTTGGAATTCCAATAGTTGTAAGCTATCGGGATTAAACTTGTGCGTTTTCGAAGCTGTTGTTGATGGTCCAGGAGGTAGTGATTCCAGTGTCTTTCCTGACAGAATCCAACCCAACTTTGTATTTTGAGCAATCATCCCTGCCGAGCTCCTCAACAAGCCGTCATCGATAATTTGGGTGTATGCTTCGGCACCTAGCAAGATGTCTATTTTGTTCGGCTCATTGAATGTAGGATCTGCTAATTTAATTGAATGTAATTCCGGCCAGTCGGGGACGTTGCACCCTTGTAATGGTAAATTATTTGTGATATTCTTTAATACATAAGCTTTAACAGGCACAGTGAAGTGTGGGTTTGTTCTTGAGCGTAATTTTAACATTACTTCATACTTCGTATGTAGTTTGCTCCCTTCACTGAGTCCTGTGACTTCGCCGTTTGTTTTAATTTTCTTTAGGCCAGCTGATTTAACAACGTCCTCGGTAACAAAAGAGGCCTGTGACCCCTGGTCAATTAAAGCATGGTAGACGTGTGTGTAGCCGCTCTTTTGAGTGACATCTACCAGTGCTGTAGCGAGCAGAACTTGGCCAGGTTGTTTTAAAAAATGTGTAGCAATGTTTTCGTTTTCTTGGGTGTGTATTTCTTCTCCGGGTTGTTCTTTTGTTGTTTCCTTTTTCCTGGGATGTAAAAGAGAATGATGTTTTCCTTTGCAAATATTACATCTTGTACTTCTCAAACATTTTTTTGCTGAATGATAGGGAATTAGACAATTAAAACATAAATTGTTTTCTTTCACAAAATCTGTTCTTTGTTCTAGGTTTAATCTAACAAACTGTTTACATTGAAAAATGTAGTGCTCACCATCACAAAATGTGCATGGGGTTGACGACGCTGGTGATACTGACGAGTGAAATGTTTTAGTTTGACTTGTACCTTGGTTTGAATAATCTTCAACCATTTCTAACGACTTAAATCTCATTTCTAGAAATTGATGTAACTGTTGGAAGCTCGGCATGTTTTCGCTATCAGCAGATATGTGTTGCTCCCACAATCGATGACTGACCGGATCTAACTTTGAAACAGTTAGGTAAACAATTATGTCATCCCATGCATCCGTATTCATTCCCATGTTTTTAAAACTATTGAGGCATTCCAAAGTTGTATACAGCAACTGTTTTAATAGATGACCTGATTCGTGAGTTATCGTTTTTACACTAAATATTTTTTTGAAAACACTATTCGCGATGTATCTCTTATTGTCGAATCTGTTGTATAATGTTTCCCAGGCTTTAAGGTAATTGTCATTTGTAATTGTAAAATTGCGCAATAATTGTTCTGCTTCCCCCGCTACAAGTGACTTTAAATAATGTAATTTCTGAACATCATCTAAAGTAGTATTTTTATGTACGATCGATGTAAACAAATCTCTAAACGATGGCCAGCCCGTATAACTACCCGCAAATATGGGTATCTGTATCGTAGGCAACTTTATTTCTGTACTTGTACTAGTTCTCGGGCTAAGTGCATTACTTGTTGTCAATTCTTTATTTAATTCAACTATTTTTTCCTTTAACGAAGTCTTATAAATCGTATAAAGTTCATCCAATTCAATACATTTATCTAGACTAAAATAATCGACAGAACCTCTTTGTCCACGAAGAATCAACGTAGATATTTCTTCGTGTCCCTTTGTGAACGAGCAGTATAAACGTTCCAATGTTTCGAGGCGAGTTTCGACGTAACTTAATGTTATCCGAGACTTGGGTGTTTTCAAATAATTAGTTTGAGCCTTCTGTATTTGTTCAATTCTGTCCTCTTGAAGACTAACTAACCTATTAGCTTGTTCCATTTTAATAAAACAAATTAAACACTATATAGATCAAACAAAATAATTGAAGAAAGATATCAAAACAAAACTAAGAGGGATTGTAATTAAATTGATAAACTGTTTTGTTTACGAAACAGCTTACAGTCGACGATACCTAGCCAAAATTGTATGGAATGAACAAGTCTCGAATATCAAACTCAAGTTTGTTTTTAAATATTTGAAATTAAAATAACTTCAAATATTCTACCGACTTGAAACCCGTGATTTAATTTATTTGAAGTTATAAAACTTTAAACACTCAATTTATTAAGTCGAATATTTAAGCCCAACGTAATACACTAAACACCGAAATATCCGGCTCGAAGGACCATGTTATGTTTCCTACGTAACTTGGGTTCCGAATTTGAACCCCAGGACTTGACCAACGACCAAACTTCAGAAACAAACGATTTCTACAGAACGCAATGACAACCACAATAACAACGCAAAGAACAACCGACAAATCACCGAAGAGCCCGCGACTAGCGGGCGACTAGATCTGTGGCGAGACATTCACAATATCGCGTTTCAATGTAAGACGGTCTCGCCACAGCGCCATCTATTAGTGCGGAGTGAAAACGACGCCAACAGTAAAAACCAACAAATGTATTTTTCTATGTAGCTTTGTCAGGTAAAATTATGTGTTCGCGTTTTTGTTAACTAAAAGTGTAAAGAATAATTGGTATAGAACATTACTATGATTAAATACAAAATGCAAATCATATAGCAGTAAACACCAACAGAGGAAAATGTAATGAAATCAATTAATTAAAAATACTGAAGGGCCGATCTGTCTCCGGTACGTCCGCGAGACATTCATTAGCAAGGAGTTGAACACAATTCAGCTAATTTATTCCAATAAAAAGGAATAACAACCCCCCTCTCCCTTACCCCGCTTTACACCCCCGTAACAGTATAGCTAGATATTGTACATTTTCTATTTTTTCCGCTCCAACCCTTCTTCGAGATTCAATTCGGCTAAATAAACTGAATTATATGCTACTTAAATGAGTGTCAAGTCGCCCTCGCTCCCCCGGGCGTCCCCTCCCCCGCCTGCAAGGGCCACTCACTTCTGCACCTCACCCCGAGATTCTTCTGAGATTGTTTCACTCCAATGTAAACTAGTGTATCTGTAAATTGGAAAAAAATCAACGATTTCATTTATTATTTTTTTATTGAGTCATCTTATTAAAACAATTTTAATTTTAAAACTGGACACACAGATGAAATTAATAAGTGAAATACTACATATCAGATTGTTTGACGCCATTTTTATGTGTAAAAATCAGTAATTTACATCAAATGAATTAAAAATCTCTCTATCTAAAATCTTAAAGAGATTGAAATTGTACCTTTTGTGCCTGAAATGTAATCTTTTTAGTTTATTAAAAGCTTACCTTTAATATCATGAAAAATGAAAAAACAGAGTTACACAGTAGGCTGCTGGAGGCGCGGAGACAAAAGTAGGCGGCCGCCCTCCGCGAAACGAATAGGCCGGGCGGCGGCGCCGAGCTTTTCTCACTCTCTTAAACGCTCTTGCCTACTGTACTACAACCTCATATATTTGATACTTGAATTATTACTAACCATATTTAAAAAAACGACAACTTTTTATAGTTAACAAGCTGTTGCTCGCGACATCGCCCGTCTGAAATTAAAAATAGTAAAAACCTGTTACTTAGTGATAACATATATTTTCAATGGTGTAACAATTTTTTAAATTGGTTCAGTAGTTTTTGAGTTATTTCAATACATACAGAAATCCAAAAATACAAATATTTTATCTTTATAATATTAGTATAGATAGATATTGTTCATTGAATACGAATGTTATATACCAAAAATTAAAAATGATATATCATCATCATCATCATCACCAGCTCACTATACGTCCCCACCGAGGGGCTCGGAGCCTACCTCTAATATGGGGTGACTAGGCCATAGTCAACCACGCTGGCCAAGTGCGGGTTGGTTGACTTCACACATATCTTTGAATTTCTTCGCCGATATGTGCAGGTTGCATCACGATGTTTTCCTTCACCGTAAGAACGTCGGGTAAATTATGTATATATGAAAATTCGAAAAATCGAAAATCACCTTGGTACACGACGGGATTCGAACCCAAGACCTGTAGATTACAAGTCAAGTGTTCAAACCACTGAGCCACCGACGCTCTTAATAAAAAATGATATAAGAAATATTATATATCAGTACTATTGCAAGTTATTCTAACAACAATATTCCTTTTACAATTACTTCATTTTGTTTACTGTTTAAGTGTAAATGTATCGAAATACTTCACAAGTTTATTTTTAGACATACTTTTACAATAATTGAAAAGCAGTAATTGAATATTCTAAAGTATCAAATTACATAAGTCGCAGTATCCGCGGCAAGTGCCTGTGAAGTGTTGCGGCCGCGCGGCATTGTTGCACGCCGTGTATCGCTAATATAATAATGGCTATATGTGGCTTCATTATTACATCTTTTATTTTTAATTCGAATAATACGTCCAGATTTGAAGAATTTGACAGGCATTTGTTTTATACATCAGAGGAAATAAAGAACACAGATTTTGTCTTGAAAATGCAACTAAAAACAATGTTGTCTAAACAAAAATACGAACATTGTATATTTCAGTCGGGTAGGCTCTTATTTATTCTACACTAGCTTTCGCCCTCGACTCTGTCCGCGTGGAATTAAAAAAAAAAACAAAACTGAGTAGCCTATGTGTCCTTCCTCTACGTCTATGCCAAATTTCATCGAAATCCGCCGAGCCGTTTAGGCTACAAACTCTAACAAACATCCATCCATCCAAACTTTCGCATTTATAATATTAGTATGATTGTGTTACATTTGTGAAGTGTAAGTTATGAGTAATATAAACGTATTTGAATTATAAAAATAAACGTTTTATCAAGCGCTAATGTATTCCATTGATTAATTAAAACAACGAATCCTTAAATAACGAAATGATACGAAATTACAATAGGAAATGTAAAAAGCTCCGAACTCCATTAGAAACAAAAATAAATTGAATTACAACTCGATCGACATTTTCGATTTGGAGGCCTAACTCAATTAGATAGCAGCGCTGATGGAAAAAATAAAATAAATACGGGGCGCGGAGGAGGGAAAAAAAATTAAACAAAAAAAAAAGAGGAGTCCAGATATAATTTGAAATATCTCCGTAAATGCAAAGTGCGAGAGCTGTTATTTTATTCAAATGAGGGTGAACTTTTTTTTCAACCCTTTCTCGTCGCGCGATCAAAGTGGCCTGATATTCAATTAAAAAAAGAAGAGCGGGGCGCGGGCCCGCGACTGAAAATTAATCAGAAAAAAATGCTTTTAACTAGATCTACATTTTAATGAAATTATTATTGACGAGCATTATGACGGACTGGCCACACTTTGACGTGATTCATTTAAACACCCATTTAGAAAAGAAAACGACAAACAATCAAGTTATAGACTTTCAAATCAAAAGAAAAACGAGCTATAGCTAATTTCTAAAATTCATTCCGTTAAGATGCACCTTCATTATCATCATCAGCTCACTATACTTCTCCACTAAGGGGCTCGGAGTATACCCCAAGTTGGAGTGACTAGGGTTGGTTGTCTTTACACATATCTTTGAATTTCTATGCCCATATGTGCAGTAAAATTATGTACATATGAAATTCGAAAATCACATTGGTACACGGTAGGATACGAACCCAAGACCGGTAGATTACATGTCAAGTGCTTAAACCACTGAACCACCGACGCTCCTACAAATCGTCACATAACAAACTATAAAATCAATTTAAATTGTTCGGTGTAAATCTTCATAACTCTACATAGATTTTATAATACTGGCCGTTATGTCTTCGAAATGACAAGTTTTTTGTTTCTTCATTTTATATTAATTAATCTCATAAAACAAAAAAGAAACATAAATGGCCAGTATCATAATGAGATGCATTATTTATCGCGATATAATTAAAAGTTTTACGTCGTCCTGGCTTCATTCCATGCAAGCGATATTTTTCTTATTTTTTTTTTGAATTAAGAATTGCTAATGTATCCAATTAAATGTGTAAATATGCATTAGTTTTTTATTCATAATTAACTTTAATTTAATTAAGGGTTCAAAATAACTTTAGGTATTAGCGTTCGCACTTTCACTGAGACACAGCTACACAAAACTCCAGCGAAAAAGTTACATCTGTTATGAGATATCTTAAAACATGTAACCTTTTTCGTCGGATTGATCCAAATATCTCGTTATTACTCACGAAGAGTGAGACATGTTCGTTTACATTCAAACCGCAAATATAATTAAAATTTGGATGCAAGATTACAAGTCTAGAAAAATACACTACATCTGTGTGGATTCGAGAAAAATTATTAAAACCGTATCTCTTTAGCGTCGGTGGCTCAGTGGTTTCAACACTTGACTTGTAATCTACAGGTCTTGGGTTCGAATCCCGCCATGTACCAATGTGATTTTCAATTTTTAAAATTTTCATATGTACATAATTTACCCGACGTTCTTACGGTGAAGGAAAACATCGTGATGCAACCTGCACATATCGGCGAAAAAAAATTCAAAGATATGTGTGAAGTCAACCAACCCGCACTTGGCCAGCGTGGTTGACTGTGGCCTAGTCACCCCGTATTAGGGTAGGCTCCGAGCCCCTCGGTGGGGACGTATAGTGAGCTGGTGATGATGATCTCTTTAAATTGACAATCGTGAAACTAATGATAATTTAGTAGCTAAATAATCGATTAATAATCTGCGTTAAAGATTTGTAGCTTTCATTAGCATTTTCTTTAATTCGATTCTACGTATTTCATTAAAAAAATCACGAAATTCGAGAATAATTACTTAGTTTCATATTGGTATTAAAATTTGATGATACCAGTTGTTGCTCGTGACTTCATCTGCTTGAAATTATAGCTAAGCTTTTAACGGTATTATTTTTTAATTCGGCAGATTAGTTTTTAAGTTATTTCAATACAAAAACATATATGTTTCCTCTTTATAATATTAGTATAGAAGGAGAAAAAATTTAAAAATTCATTAAAACCTAATTTCCATTCGTATACTGCATTATGCATGCTTAGATGATATTTTAATATCCGCATTGGGTAAAGGCGCGCTGGCCGCCAAATGGACAGGCGAACATAAATCGAGAAGGCTACCCATAATGGTTGGCTCTCTCAAATCTACGCTGGAGCCCCCAAAAGCCGGATTTCTACCTTGCGTAATACACTTAAAACGGCTGAGCTTAAATCATCGTCATCGTTTGTTGAACAAGACTCTCCGGTCACATATCAGGCCGGTGACGCTCACCCTCCCCTTACCACTTTACCCCACTCTACCCCCACCCCTAGACGCCTCCAATAATTTTCGGTACAGCCTCTCTAGGCTTAGATTTCTAGTCTCAGTGCGCTATAGTGCTATCGATGTAAAGATTCCTCCTTCATATTGTACGACGTGTTTTAGGCACAGGATGTACAGTCGGGGTAAGAAGCGTTTAATAGGTTTTAACAAACACTATACATTAAATTATATTTACTAGGTATGACAACAAAGCTGTAGTTTATGAAATATCATCATTTTAAATTATATTTTGTCTATCGAATAATGACTTTCAATGTCTGCAAGAACACCGTCCGTTATGACTAACGCTTGTTAACCTGACTGTACTGTTGGTATTTTACAATTAATAAAGTATTTATGTTACAAAAAGCTAATGACAGTTGCGCACGCGTCGATACAACACAGCATGTATGCAATAATTTTTACCTAGATCTAAAAATAGGGTTGTCTCAAATATTACTTTTCAAAATTAAATAACTCAAACCTGTAACTAGGAAAGCAGAGACTAAGAACTTCTTTGACACCTCTGTTGTAAATTGACTTATTGAATTCGATACTTTATTGAACTGTTTATGTTATTTTTTTCAGTGACTAGCTTTCGCCCGCGACTCCGTCCGCGTGAAAATAAAAAAACAAAAGTGAGTAGCCTATATGTTTTTCCAGACTACCCTCTACATCCATATCAAATTTCATCCAAATCCGTTCAGCTGTTTAGGCTACAAACTCTAACAAACATCCAATCTAAACTTTCGCATTTATAATATTAGTATGAGGTATGATATAATTGTTTTTAACCAACATCAAAAAGGAGGAGGTCATCAATGTCGATCGTCATTTTTTTATGTTTTTACATATATTACGTCGCAATTTAACATTCCACTTACGTTGTCCTTTTATGTTTGATGCGAAATATCAGACAATTGGACCCACTGTGTCGAAAATTAAAAAGTATACAGTAGTATTTGATCCATTTTAAAAAAGTGCAATTTCTTTGCTTGAATCGGTTTTAGTTTTTTGTTTAAAGTTTAACATTGTTAAGATTAAAGCCTTTAAGACCACATTTTCATATCTTAGACTAACAGCACTATGATACCAAGTTTAATTTCCAACTATAGTTAGACGAATTAGTGTGAAACTAATTTATGTGACAAATCGGCTAGCGAGCTAGTGCTCTAGGATTTGGCCTGTCTTTGTCGAGCCCTAATGCGACTACTACAGGCTGCATATAGAAAATGCAAATGTATGTCCGCACATTACGGCTTGCATGAATGCAATTTTAGTTATTAGCTTTCAACCGCGATTCCGTCCACGCGGATTTAAAAAAAAAATCTTAATTGGTAGCCTGTGTTTTATGGCAGACTATGCTCTACATCTCTACAAATTTCTAGATCTGTTCAGCCGTTTAGGCTGTCATACATCCATCCATCTAAACTTTCGCATTTAGAGATATTAGGCATATCATACAATACTAAAATTAAAATAAACAGTGGTAGAGCCCGCTTTAACATCTTCGCACGAATGGGTCGACTCGCCCGGTGTAATACCACGACCACACAGAAAACAGGCGTGAAGTGGAAAAAATTCTGCGTTTCGTCTGATGAGTGTGGTGCCGGTGGCCTAATTTTTATCCCTTTCCCTTTCTACTCTTTTCTTAAGAGGAAAGGATGGGAAGGAAAAGTGGATTTGACGGTGGAAGAGACGCATATAGGAAGGGGAAATGTTCTCTTTATGTGCGTCTCATCCTGCGTCAATTAAGTGTAGGGAACGCATCTGCAATTGCGGATGTTTATGGGCAGCGGTCGCTTTCCATTTCGGTAGATTCAGGTGGCCGCTCGTTTGCCACCTTAAATTAAAATAAAAAAAAATACCTATGAGTGTTATGGCCTAATTTAGTTTCGATTAAAAGTAAAATAAAATAATAAAATATTAACTACCGTACTTAAAGTACTTTCATAGACACTTAAACAATCCATTAGTAAAGATAATTCATACTTTATCTCGACTAAGGGATTTTTTGTGACCATATATTGATGTTGCAGCAGTTAAAATATTTGGTTCCATACAAAATCTCCGGAGAAAGGATCCAACAACAACAATCCCCGAATTCAGAATTCATAAACAATTGAATAAAAAACTCTAAAATCCATATAACAGCCCTGTTACCGTGTATAAGGCCTATCGACATTAAATTTATACGTGGTGTAGCGTGATTTGCGAGACATTATGATAAGTGGTCGAACGCCGCAGCAATTAGAGCGCACACACCAGGAGCTGGGGAATTAAATAAATTAACCAATAGACGCTGCAAAGTTACCGCGTAAGGTTGCACACAGACTGAGCGTTTGTTTTTATATCGTCAATATAAGTCAAATACATTTTTTATAGAAGACGATGACAAACAAGCTAATGGCATCCAGATTCTCTAAAAACTGACAATTTACTGTACTGTCTTGAACCCTGAATAATAAGAGTGATAGCAATATCTATACTATTTTAATAAAGCATAAACACACACTTCTTTGCTGCCTAAGATGTCAGCAATTACAGCATATTTTTGAATAATTCTTTTTTTAATAAAAAGCTCTACACTCACGTCACGCTTTAGGCTGTATATTACACGTCATTAAACTTAGGGGGTAAATATTTTGGATATAACCTAATGTGGGGAAAAGACCATAAGTTGCTGCCAACATCAAGAAAGCAAGATTGCCATGGTTTGTCACGTCATGTCATTTTGACATTTGCTATTGATAATTTGACAAATGTAAATAATAAAATAAAATTTTCATAATTCCATGCGGATGAAGCCGCACGGGAACAGCTAGTTGTTGTTATACAGGGATTACATTAGAAATCGTTAGGTTGTGTCTTTTTTGTATGCCTCGGATTATTATAAAATTAAGTACTTGAAAGTGTACAATAATACAAAAGTGTCCAACGAATAAAACGCTTATTTATAATTAAGAAAGTTAACGTTTGTTTATTTACTCTGTACAGAGAAAAAAAAATTAATGTATCTTTCGAGTTAATATTCTCAACCGCTACATGTGTCGACAGCCTAACGCGAAACGGTAGCGCGGCTTGACATCGACAGAATTATGCTTTTCTTATTGTAATATGATAATGATTTTAATGGCTTACTGATGTTTATAGCAAATGCAAGTCTATGCAACACGGTTGCCTAAACACATCTGAGTTTCACGCTGTGCCATACGAGACCATGTCTCTTAACATTTTGAATTTAAATTACATCAAAATGTAGAGTGCAGATGTGTACAGTATTCTTTATTTATAGACGAACATTTACAGCCTTACAAATAAACGCGGTATAAAGTTAAACTTAGGAATAAACTGAGTATGAGCAAAATTTGTACTAATATTTGCTTATACTCCGTTTATTTATAAGTTTATGTTTATACCGCATTTATTTGTAAGGCTAATATTGTTTATTATTATTAAATAAATGTTTGATAGAGTTTGTCGTCAAAACGACTAAACGGACATCAAAAAAATCTTTTTTTTAATTACATGCGGACGAAGTCGCGTACTAAACCTAGTTAATATAGAAATCGGGGGCAAGTCATTAAAGTGCATTCTAGATATTTTACAAATAATGAGTTTATGCTTCCTTTTGTATATTGACCATCGATAAATTACCTCCAGTTATATTTCCAGTACAAAATAAAAAAAAACCCAGTTAGGCTATTGGCTGTTTCTAGGATACATTAATATCTATAGAAGCAAACCAGCAATGATACCGTCACTGTTCCACCGCTGATTCATTACTGGCAATTAAAGCAACGATAAGGCGTTGTAATTACGTATGCTAATCATGGACTTAATACTTCTACGGAGATATGCCGCCCTGGTAGCCTGCGGCCGTTGTGCGTCTACTTAAATAAATTAAGCGATAAACAAAAAGAAACTTAATTATCAAGTGCTACTGGATATCATTTAGGATGTCTACTATAGGATTATCTTTCGAGAAATTAAGAAAAAAGTATTAAAAAATCTTTGTGTGCGTCCTGACTATGTTCTACATCTGTGCAAAATTTCATTAAGAACCGTTAAGCAGTTTAGGCTTAAAACTCTATCAAATATGCATCCATCTTGTTAACCGCGCTTTATACTATTTTGATGCTAGCAAATAAGTGGGTAATGTTAACGTACAAACTACATGTTACAAAGAAAATACGCTTGTTGTTAAAGTTATAATAAAGTCCAAATTCGATTGGCGAATTCGGTAATTCTAGAGTCCCGCGATGACTTTGACAGAAGTGATAGCGGGAAAAGTCCGTGTCCTGTCGTGTCGTCAATATTGTCACCGCGCAAATTATCCGCGTAAAGTTGGCAGCGGCGAACGTTATCCATTAAAAATTAAACTTTGTATCGCATTAATATACCTCGAAGCAACGATCCGACGTCGAAGTGAATAAATTGAATTTTGTCAACGAATGCATGCAATACTGGCTGGATGCGGTTAACGTGTCCACTAATTTTTTTAAATGTGTTCTATTTTCAAACAATTGTATTACAAACAATTTTAAGTGCGCGTGCACACATTTGACTAAACTATCGCATAGCTTACATGAAGGTACGCACACTACTCGATTTGAATTGGCTGCGAAAAAATTGACAATTGCAGAACGGTTGTGCGATAGTTTGGTCAAAGATGTGCGCCCGCTCTAAATGTAACCATTTTTATCATTTTAGAGAGACTTTTACAACCGTTAATAGAATTCCAAGGGAACTAAGCCTAAATATTAATGCCCAAAAAGCCATAATTCGCCATAACTCAAATTTAAATCAAGAAAACTTTGAGCGCTTCAATCGACATTCTTAAATCTAATTGTAACTCTTAAACATTGACTGGCTAAAAAGTAAGGTATTATATTACCTTAAGAAAAAAATGCATTCCAAATTTGAAATATGAAGTTGGAATTGAAACGCATCCTACAGATAGTAAAGCAAAAGTAAACAGATGGTAATGGGCGGAGGGTCGGCTACCTTGTCACACCGGCGCATTTGTAAATGTATCGGGCTCGTATAAATTCATTAACCGAACGTGGGGTTAGTTCGCCGTTAAGTGACAAACACTGGAATCGCATCTGAGGGCGGTGACGGCCACTCAAAGAATCGATTACGTATTTAAATCGGACCGTATTCGGTTATTGTTTATTTTCGATACTCGTTAGTAGCGAATCGATTTGCGAACGTTGCGATTATGACAAATGCAAAATATGAATAATGGAAATTGATATTGAATGGTACATTTATACGAAATTCATTTCTCAAATAGCACCGGCAAGTTAAATGGTTTGTGTTTATTTAAAAGCTTAATAACAAGAAGTAGACTTTATCGCCAAAATATTTTTTTTTTTCATTATTTTATACTTTACTTCGATTGATGTATGACATGATGCCTTATAATTAACAATACGTATTTACTATTCCAAACACGTTTTTTGACAATCGTAACTACATGGTTTCAATTAATCATTCGTTCAAAAAACCTCGCATTGTTCGGTCGATTGTTGATCACTTCAAAACCGTCCATCCGTCCGTCTGTCGGTGCCCATTAAAATTTTGCCAAACGTAGTAACATAAAGCGTGGACGCTACCGCAAAAAACTATCGGCACTGAATAGAAAAAAAATCAAAAATAAATGAACAAAAATGTCGCGCGCATTCTGCAAAAGGTCGCAGATTGTCGCGGTTTCGAACCCGGACATCGGCGCGCAGTTATTAATTCTTGGACAGTCAGCGCCGCCGCAGTTCCCGATCGAAAAATAAAATAACAATCATTCATTTGCGTAGCATCATGTTTATCTGTATTCGATAGCTTTACCCAATATTCACTTTATAAATACCGCGCGATTTAACATAAACATTAACCAATTCCACACGTTGCAGTTTAAAACAATGAATTTCAGATTCCAGAGTATTGAAATACGAAAATGTACTCAATTTCATGACCACTTAGAATCAGGAGGAAATTAAAAACAAAATAGTACCTAATAAATAAGCAAATAAAGACATTCCTAAACAACATTAAATAAATCATGAAATATCCTTATTATACCAATTAAAACTTAATGCAATGCCATGGACAAACATATTATTATTTTTTTAAATATACCTATGTAAAAATCGAACATGAAACTTCATTGTGTCCAACATCTGAGCTGTGACATCGCGATACTTTTTCGCTATTTTGTCAATAATTAAGTTCAAAACCAAAAAACGTCAATTGCATTCGGCGCACGATGAAACGGGAAACAATATACGCTATCTACTTACAGCTACAATACAATATTATTGGCTTTTTATTTTATTTTTAAAACTTTTTAATGGCCATTGATAAAGTATAAAACCTTTTTAGTCGTCAAAAAGAAACGTTACACAAACTTTCAATTGTTTATATGATTAATTGTTTAGTATTAAATGAGAATTTAACAAATAGTAAATCAAATATAAAATACTAGCCTCTGCCCGCGACTCCGTCCGCGTAGAATTAAAAACAAAGTAGCCTGTATTCTTACAGACTTTCCTCTCAATCTATGACAAATTTCATCGACATCCGTTCAGCAGTTTAGGCTGAAACTCTAAAAATCATCCATCCATTCAAACTTTAAATGTAAAAGTAAAAACAAATAAAGATTAAAACTTCAATAATATCGTTTAAGCAAAATAAATATAGCTTACATAGCATTTATTACAAAAACACGTTACATTATTTCTATTAACTTAGAGGTTTCGAAAAGAAACTCAACTTTTTACTTTCATTACTTAATAGTCAAAAAGCTGTCTCTAAGCAACTAAATGATAAAAACTTGCATTGCGTAAACAAACATTATGATTTACTTAAATCTGCAACTATGTAAATATATGCAGTCAAATCGCTAAACTACACCAAACCAGTGAACCGTTCAGAGGAATTTAAAATGCTGCCAAACTTCTTTTTGTGTCATTACCAAGTCTATTATACTGAAAGATAAATTTGCTCTTCAAATATGGGTTTCCCTAAAATCTGTAAAACCCTTTTTAATTTCTGCTAATATGATATAAAGAAAACATTTGTACTTTTGGATTTCTGTATGTATTCGATTCACGTAAAAACTGTTGACTGACTGAAAACTATTGCTCAGAAAGGTAGTTTATCTGTGAGTAACGGGCTGTGTTTATTATTTTTTAATTTACGCGGACGTAGTCACGTGCAACAGCTAGTATCTACTATTAAAGTATTAATAAAATGAATCTTCAAATTAAAAAAAAAATAACATTCCTTCCTTTTCAAATCTATCATCGATGTGACACGTTTATAACTGAAACGTGCTAAAAGTAAAATAGTTTCCATTTTTTTTAAATGAAAAGCAATTCTAAAAGAATTCGTTGCTAAAACAGCTATCTGAATTAAGTTATGCGTAGGCTGAATTAACCGGGGGCTTAAGTGCATTGATTTTAATGAATAATTCAAATATCGACTCCCTCCTACATGATACAGGCTAGCATCCCGGCTTAGCGGAATACCTCATTAAGATTATCTTCATTATGGAATTAACTATTGCTAATTATTGCAACAGGAAACATTGTTAACTTATTCTTATTGAGGGGTAAAATAAAATATATCACTCACTGCATGAACATAGCTGCGATGATGTCAGTGGTCAGTTAAATTCATTCAAGAGATCCAATTTGTTTTTTTTTTCTGTATAAGTTGACACAATAGTAAAGTGACCGCTGCCCAAATCCACTGCCCCTTTCCATTTTTCTTTGTACGAAAAGGTTAGGAAGAAGACATACTCATTAGATAAAACGCGAAGTGACTTCGACGTTACGCATGTCAATGAGTGTATTGAACAGGGAGAGCCGCCACATTTCTGCAATGATATTAAAGCGAGCTCTACCACTGTTGTAGTTAAAATAAAGTTTGTTACAATGATCTCGTATTTTAAATTAGTTGCAGGAAGTGATCCCATCTTTATGTTTATTTATTCGTTTACGAATGCGGCATGTTTGTTTAATAGCGATATTGAAACTTAAAAATAGCGAAATACGTTCCAGGTATCAGCCAGCACTAAACCTTATAAATAATAGGGCACACAAAAAACCCGATCGTGACTTATTCATATGGCCGCAAACGAGCTCCGTCTGTCAAGCAAATCTGTCACTTATTGCGGACCGGGACGACCGCTTTCGCGGCATTAACATTTTATTAACATTTCCCCGTGCGTCATTAGAGTTTAAATTTGAATATCTTTGGATCGGAAATGCACAAATTAAGCGAGTGATCTGTTGGCAGTAATGAGCTGGAGGTACGTAATGACGACTGAGGCCAGAACAAAACAACACTCTTGCTTACCTCAGCGAGTCGCGGTAACGAACACCGCTCGCTTGATACGGACACGGCTTTGCTTTCATTCAAATATTTATTGCAACAATCCAATTTCTTTCAAGACATCTCCAATAGGGCGTTTTTATGCAACTTAATAGTTACCTAACCTCTGTTTATCCTCCAATCTCACTAATAGTATAAATGCGTAAGTTTGTATAGATGGATGGAATGGTGTTAGAGTTTGTAGCCTAAACTGCTAAACGGATCTCAATGAAGTTTGGCATAGAGGTCAAAGATAGTTAAAAGAACACATAAGCTACTTACTTTTTTATGTTTCTAATTCCATTTGGACTGAATCGCGTGCGAAACCTGTAGACTATAAATAAAAAGGATTAGCGAAAAGCCTTTTCCATTCAAGTTAGCCCAATACGGCTTATTAATAAGGAACGGTAGGTCCCGCACACAGGCGGACGGACACGCGGACACGGCGAGCGACATTTGTAATGATACTAAATAGAGGCGCGCGGTAGGTGCCCCGTAAACGAGTAATGCGTTCACAACTCGGATAGAGTTATGCAACATGATAGCATTTACAAATAATTTTTAACAAATGTAAACAAAATGTATGAGTTTTTAATGTCGAAAATTGTATTAAAACATTTAAATCTATACATATAACATAATCTCCGAAACGACTGGGCCGATTTCACGGGACTTTCACCGAAGAGTAGCTGAAAGACGGGCATATTATAGGGTACTTTTTTATATTAATATTGCGTGGACTAAGTGGCAACAGCTAGTACCTCCTAAATTACGACAAAACGTAACTGTTTCTGTATCTTTTTAAAAATAAATTTTATTTTAGGAGCGGCGAAATGGAATAAAAACGTCTTTTTGGCGCCTCTTCTTTTGTCGTTTTTAAGCCTTTTCTTATCTGTATAGACAGTACTCTGTATAACTTTGTGTTAGCACTGCAAATTAGCAACTATAACTGTCTCTTAAACCTTCCGAGTAACCTTTAGATAAGGTATATAATAAACTAGATAAAATAAATTGTCATGCGTCATATGGGATAAAACCATTCAGTCAATAAGTCAGAAGCACCTATCTGCGTAATGTCTCTGAGAGGCATTTACATATTTTAATGAGCACTGCAGGCCTATCTCCCGCGAGCTCGCCTCCACTAGCCACGAGCTATCTAGAGCGCCTAGGCCCGTCCAGGTATCTAGAACGCCTAGGTCCCGTCCAGGTATCCTAGATCGCCTCACTCCGCTTTGTTCCGAACTGATTTACATTAGACTCTAATTTGTTATCCTTGCTTCTAGTACTTTATTTTCTAACATGCAAGTTTTGTTCGCTTCAACTTCTGAATATTCAATCTTCAATCTTTGACCATTAATTCAAATGGAATGGATTTCATGACATTTAATAAATAATTTTCTATGAACTGGTCAATAAAATCATACTCATACTAATATTATAAATGCGAAAGTTTAGATGGATGGATGTTTGTTAGAGTATATAGCCTAAACGGCTGAACAGATTTTGAGATAATTTGGTATAGATGTAAAGGTAATATAGAAGAACAAATAGGCTACTCACTTTTGTTTTTTAATTCCACGCGGACGGAGTCGCGGGCAAAGGCTAGTAATATATAAACTATTTACAGTTAAAGTTTCAGATTATGATCTTTTTTTTCTTATTCTCGTGTAGCTTATGTAGCTTTTTTTTTAATTAGTCTATTCGAGAATCATCTCTTGTATCCAAATACAATTACGTTTTTTATATGACATACAAACAGCAAGAAGACTATTGATGGTAATTATAACTTAAAAAGGGTGTATCTATTTGTGACAAATGTAATACCTCATTACCATACTAATTAGGTAAAGTAGCGAGTGAACTGCGGGCTCTTGGGAGCCGTTGTGTTTACACTAATAGGCCACAAGAGTCCTTTAATTCGAGTCCACAAATAAGAGAATCCAATTACTAATTGTAATCTTCTTTACTACTTTTAACAGTCAGAAAAACTTAATATAGTCTGTTTCGACATAAAATTCCAAAAACTTACAACTAGGTTACATCGACTTTCACGCGGAATTTACTTAAACTAAATAGTGTATGTGTTCTTCTAGACTATATTCTACATATGTGTCAAAGATCGATAATAAACAATTTAGAGATAAGTAGTGCTAACAACAAATCAGTACTGCGCTGGAGGAGCGCAAGACTAGATTGTTGGGTACGTCCCATCCCTATCTGACAGCTGTCAATGTCATTCAAACATATTAGAATAGCGCGCCATTCTGGCGGGATCAGTAACTCCGAGTATTTAAGTTAATTACGCTAGTTACAATTAAATTGCCTAAAAGTAGAAACAAATATCCATCCATCCAAGTCATCTTCTTCTTCTTCTTCTTCTTTCTTAGCTCTACAACCCTTTGTGGGCCTTGGCTTGGTCAAGCAATTTCTTCCACTTCGGTCTGTTAGTGGCTACCGATTTCCAGTTTCTTATGCCAACATTCTTTGCGTCACGATTTACACCGTCTACCCATCTCAACTTTGGTCTTCCTCGGTCTCGACGACCTTCAGGGTTGCTCGCCATAAAGGCTTTTGGCATCCTGACTTCGTCCATCCTTTGCACGTGACTAGCCCATTTGAGCCTGGTTAGCTTTATATGGGAAGCATGCGGTTCTTGGAAGAGGTTGTACAGCTCCTGATTAAAACCCATCCAAGTTATACTTATAATATTAGTATGAGTATGTCTATAATAATCTTTATATGTATTAGGCTTACGGTATAGTTTAGTTAACAGTGGTTGACTAAAGCTACATATACTCGAATTATTCTGATATTGTAGTTAGCTAAGCAATAAATTAAAAACACACATTCTTTTATTTGAATACACGTGAGTTTATACAGGGTGTTAGTCTACATGAAATTCATTAACAAAGCTGCCTAATAACTCCCCCTAGCCGCAGGGTGGTCAACATGGGGGGAGGGGGTTGACAAACAGCGCCCAGTAATGTGCTACTGTTGAATTGCAAAAATCTCATTATACTCTAACTGTCGTTATAGGAGTAATTAACCACTGGGAACAGTGGAAGGTATTGAGTGGAATTCCCTTTGTATTTTATTTATTTACTAGCTGTTCCAGTGCGATTAGATCAGCATAAAATTATTTTACATGTGTCAAATTGTCGATTTCAAATGTCAAAATGACATGATATTACCAAACTTGGCAATCTTCCTTCCTTGATGTTGGCAGCAACTTGTGGTCTCTTTCCCACATTAGGGTTTTTATCCAAAATATTTACCCCCTAAGTTTAATGGCGTGAAAATATATAGCCTAAAGCGTGACGTAAGTGTAGGGCATTTTATTAAAAAAAAAGAATTATTCGAAAACAAGTTGTAATTCCTGACATCTGAGGCAGCAAAGAAGTGTGTGTTTACGATTTATTATAATAGTATAGATAAAAAAACTAGCTGTTGCTCGCGACTTTGCCCGCGTGATAATAATTCTAAAGAAATCTAATACAAAGTTAGATTTTATCATTTACACACAAACAGACCAGTAGCCTGTGATACTATTTAGAGAATGCTTACTTTAACTTGCTTTGATAACTTTGTCTTGAGGAATAAATTTTAAAGTATTATTGATGTACCGAGCTATTCATATCATAGTGAAATTGCATACGGTTACGACCTAAACATGAAGTTATCTAACATATCTTTAATAAGTCGCTCCATATGCAACATCAGGGGACAGAGCTTGTATCTTGAATACCGCATAATCATACTTCTTACTAATATTACAAACGCGAAAGTTTCAATGGATATTTGTTACTTCGTATATCCAAACAATTCAACAGATCTTACTGGATTTTTTTTAATACGGGCGAAGTCGTGGGCTATAGCTAGTCTTTCATATTTGCCAATGGACAGTAGAAGGCAGTATAATATAGAATAAAATTATTAAATAATTCAATAGCAGCTCCGAGGATTCTCCTAGTCTTTGGTAATTGTGTTCGGTTATAACGAGTTTTTTGGCGGTCGACGTACTTGGTTGTACGGTAGGCAACGCAGTTTGTGTACACCTAAGATACAAGTATACTACTAGAAGCTATTATGCTTTTTGTTGTTAAAAGTTTGACATGTATTAACTTATTCATTTGTTTTGTATAGTCGATGCTAAACAAATGAATAAGTTAATACATGTCAAACTTTGAAAGTAGCGCCAGTGGTGGAGAAATTGAGAAGCAAAAGGTTAGCGTGGTATGGACATATTATGCGACGAAATGATGGGGACATAAACCAGAAAGTGTTGAGATTGAATGTGGATGGCTGCAAAGGAAGAGGAAGACCGAAGAAAGTATGGATGGATTGTGTGAAGGAAGATATGCTTAAGAAAGGAGTGGATTCAGATATGACGGCTGATAGAGATGTATGGAAGAGCAGCACATACTGTGCCGACCCTCCATAAGGGATAAGGGCAAGTGGATGATGAGTCGATGCTAAACCCGGGTTCGATCTCATATCTATCTAGAAATAGAGTAATTTTCTAGAAAAGTATATTTCTATATCTTTTTAATCTTATAATCAATTGTTAAATGTATAATACCATTTACGGCCATATCTTTAATTCTATAAATACTAGACTACAAATAGATATGAAATAGATGTAAAAACTGACATATACGACCAAATTATTACAGGGATGAATCGCATGTAACAAGAAGGACGTTATGAGTAGAGTTATGAGTGTGGTACACCGGTAGAGGTATACCTAGAAAGAGATGGATGGATTACATGAAAGGTGATATGATAAAAAAGTGACTGATGACTGAGATGACGGATGATAGATTTATACTCTACGGGAGTAGGATAAGGTTGGTGAGATTATATACAACCATATTATTTGTTGCCTAGGGACGGTCATAACCAACCAATATACAAATTTTGAATAGTAAGGGCTCCCACCACTGGCTAGAGGCTCAGATAGCGATGACGTCACTGCCAGATAAGGTAACAAAATCCGATATTTCCATCACATATTTTAGACGTTAGAATGTTATCAGACAATTTGCAATTTGGTGGGACAGGCCCTAAATTTATTAATTCATAATTAACAAAACCAGATTACACTAGCCGCGTTAGATGTAACAAATCAACGCGGACACATCACGCGGTAATGGGATTTCAATTAGGTATATCATTTTAGAACGAAAACAGCAATTGCATAAATAAAGTCCATCAAGCGGTGTTAGTCATTCAGAATCGTATTTAAATTAAAATTGCCGCTAAAATAACCGGAAAGCGATTCATTATTTTGGAATGGGGCGAGTGGGGTTGTATGAATAAACATACGGAACTAATCATAGTTCGCGGACGTAATGCATTTTGGAACCTGCATCTGTGCTCGGTGAACTTTTCAATTTTGATATTAAGGTCTTGTCCCAGTACTGGCCAATAGAGGCTAAGACAGCTTAAAAATGACGTCACAGTCAAATGAGGAAACAAAATCCAATATTTCCATCACATATTTTACACGTTGGATTGCTATTAGACAATTTACAACTTGGTGGGACAGGCCTTGAGATAATCTAGAACTTACGGCATCTGAGTTTATGGTGGTGCCTATGCTTAGACATTAAGCCACTAAGGAATGTCTTTAGTGCATATGAGAATCATCAATAATCGAGTGTTTAAGTAACAATTAAACGTTATAATTACTCACTAGGGTTGGAATTCTTCTTACCAATAATAAGATGTCATCAGAATTTATAGTACTGGCGTTTCTAAAACATGTTACGTAGAAATAAAACAAAATTAATATTAACATAGTAAATTCATAAGAACAATATTAGTGATTTTATAACTTAACTCGATATTCGATTGTTTCTTTTATTAATAATATAAAGAAACATACTTCGCAAATGCTTTCAAGTCCAGAGCGTAAATGCATAGCTTCTTGTACACAAGTTCGGCTATCTATAATTTCCATTGCGGGCTTTGTTGTGTCCACGTAGAGTTTGTGAAGTTTCTTTGCAAAAAGTCTGCATGTCACGGTGGAACGAAGCCAGGGGCTTCTAAGGAAAATATTTCATATCTGAAGCCTATGATTTTTATTGGTCAATGGCACTCACGCTTTTCTTATTAGAAGTATTTAGTACGTAATATTTAAGTCTATACATATGTTTATTGAAAAATAAAAAATTTTATTTGCCTAAAAAATATTTTTTGTCTTACTTGTTAAACTGTAGAACAGCGCCATCTAGCATAATTGTATTACACTACATCGACCAATGACGATTTAAAACACATGAATGTAAAATTTACATTAATGATTTTAATAAAACTGTATAAAGAAATAATTTAACATGATAGAAGAAATTAGAAAACTTACTTGGGATTTTGTTAAATTTTTAAATGTCGTCATATTGTAAAAAATTTGGAGATAGTTTCTAAACCATTTACCAAATTTACTAATCAACAAAACTGTTAGACGATGTTATCCAATAATATTCAACCGAAACTATATTAAACAAATTAAAAAAGTTTTCACGAGTATGTTTAAATTTTTTGTTTGTTTTGATCGTTAATTTTTAACTTTTTAATTAAAATGACATTGACAGTTGGACTTGGATTGTAGAATATCCAACACTATGGTACGCGCGAAAGATAAAAAATAGCTCTAACTATTCTTAACAGAATAAAAAGTATTAACTGCTTTTTGATTTTATAAAAAAATAGGATTAACGCAGATCAATAAAATATTGCTTATTTTGGTACATTATTTAATGAGGTTTTCAATTCTTAAAATAATTTCGTTTGTTTTAAAGAAAAAATAAAAATCTAAGTTAACAGAAAATGTTATTTTATTCAAAATAACTCAAAATATATGATATTGATTCTTAAAAAATCACAAACTGGGAAAAGTTTGAAATAGGTTAATCAATTTTAACAAAATTTATGCAGTGGTTAGTAAAAATCACGTATTACAGCATCACATAACACAATTTATGCTCAACAATCGCTTAGGGTGAGTTGCATCAAATCGCTGGTTATCGTAAAAGTTATAATAGGGTTACAAGTGCAAAAACATATTCTCACAGAGGTTTTATGTGTTTTTCGTTTTTACAATGGAAACATTTAAACCTGAATGTCACTAAAATGTCAAGTTGGTGTCAAGAATGACATTTACGTAAATTAAAATGTTTGGAAATTCATGTTTCGCCGATTATATTTATGTATCATACGCATGGTATTTTATAGTGAAATAAACTTTTTGCCCACGAAGATGGAGAAAATGGCAAACTCTTGTGAAAATAAACTAGTTTGGGCCATTATTGAAACTGTATTTACTTTACTACTCAAATATGTAGCAAAAATGAAGCAATAAAATTATACAAATATAAATGCATCTTATTTATTTTCCATATTATAAATTGTCCTGTCAATGCATATTATAAATTGACCTTTTATGGAGGACATTTTTTTAAATAAGAGAAAAGGGACAAGCGCTGTTGCTATGGCCTTAGACACTCGAAATTTGTCCAAACTGAATGTTGGGCCAAATTTCGAGTTCCATCTTGGAAATCCATTATTTCCGAGCACGCAAGACTTTATTCTTCTGGATTACGTATAGGATAATAGTAGATATTTTCTTTTTCCATTACTTTTTCCATTATTTGTGCTTTTGAAGATAAGAGCTTGTGACAGTTGACACTACCGAACTGACACTAACCGTAACGCTAACTATAACCGCCCAAAATCGGGCGGTTATGATTAGTGTCAAATATGACGTCATTTTGACCAGCGCAAAACTGGTGTAGCGAATATCAAGAACATCCGAAGACGTAACCATCGGGAATGTGCTGGTTAAGGTTTATAGTTAGTTAATGTAACTCATCCTTAGTAAATTTTAAGATTATTCCAAATATTACCATTTCAAATAATTTTAACTTTAACGGTAACCGGCGATATGGTGCAACTCACCCTTAGTATATATTTTGCCGTACTTCACTTATTTTCAAAAATATCAATTTTTGTTTTATAATCACTTTATTATATTAAACTTTTTTAACAATTTGCACAACATCTTCATCTGCCAGGATATGTTCTATGCCAACTTTCTGCGGCTGATGCTTCACAGAAGAACCCCACACTAACGCACTAAAAGATAAAAAAAAAATTAGAACAAACATATAATAATTAAGTTTGTTTTAGATAATCGACAAACCTTGACAAGGAAATCCTAACCAACCTTATGGGAGTAGTACAAGGACTGTGAGAGGATGATGAATTATGGTTATATATCTATAAATGTAATAAAATTGGAGTGTCTGTTTGTAATATTATATACATTACTGTGCGGCTTCATCCCCATGAAATTATATAAACTTTTTTTATTATGGACATTTGTTAAATTGTCAATTGCAAAAGTCAAAATTACCATTAATTTGTCTTGCTTCCTTAATGTTGGCAACTTATAGTTTATAGTCTCTTTCCCACATTAGGGTTTTTATCCAAAATATTTACCCCCTATGGCCTAGACACCACATATTAGGGTAGGCTCTGAGCCCCTCGGTGGGGACGTACAGTGAGCTGGAGATGTATTTACCCCCTAAGTTTAATGTGACAATATATACCTTTAAGCGTGTCGTAAGGGCTTTTAATGAAAATGATAATTATTCATAAATATGCTGTGATTGCTGACATCTTAGGCAACAAAGTGTGTGTTTACGCTTTATTATAATACAAGCTGTTGCCCGCGACTTCGTCCGCGTGGTATTAGAAAACATACGAACTATATAAATAATAAAAAGCTACGAATTCCTCGGGAACCGGACACCTCGGGGATGAAGCTTAACCCATGTATACTCCAGACTTTGCTTTACATCTGTGCCAAATTTCAATAAGATATGTTGAACCATTGCAGAATGATCGAGTAAACATTAAAAAACTAAATTAATGAATCCCATGGGAACCGTAACTATTCCAGGGATAAAAAGTAGCCTATGTATTCTTCCAGACTATGCTCTAAACCTGTGCCAAATTTCGTGGAGATCCATTCAGCCGTTTAGGCTACAAACGCTAACATCCATCCATCCATCTAAACTTACGCATTTATAATATTAGTAAGATAAGATAAGATAGTATAGATATAGTATAGATAATGTCCTTACTATTTAAATTCCTTCACAATAGACCTATGCAGCTTGTTACAGAAGTCTTCAACACTAGTTTTCTCAGCATGTAGTACAACGGGGGAATTATAATCAGGTAATTGTCCTTTAGGCTTTGTGTATATTCTAATTAACTTCAAATATTCCCACATCTTTTCCAATAAATCATCGAAATTCCATTTATGATGAGCGGAGATTGGCACACAATGTGGTATCTTGTAAATAACATCTAGTTCTTCGATACTAATTTGATCTGAAACAAAAAACAATAAATTTAGTTATTTAAAATAATAATTGGAATATATGTCTGGAAACAAACATCCAAAAATCTATTAATATTATTGAATCTTGTGTTTTCAAAGGATTTATTAATTAAGGAATCTTTAAAAACTATATAGAAAAGGATCATTGGCAAAAAAAAAAATTTCTCAATACACAAACTGCATTTTCTATTTTAAACGGTTTATTACACAATTTCCACTTATGGCTACTAGTTTAGAGTTTGAGGTCCTTTAGCTTAGGTATACATTTAAAGTGATATAAAAAAAAATTAAGTATCTACATAAAAAGTAACAGCCAAGTACTGAAACGACATTTGTAACATTGTCTTAAACAAGGCCACACAAAACACTAGATTCCATAAAAATGTTAACACCAGATTGTAACTGGTTATTGATTTGATAAAACTCACCAATTTTATTAAGCAGATAAATGCAGGGAACGTAAATCCTGTTTCCTTCAATAACATCAATGAGGTCGTCACTGGTCGCGTCGTATCGGAGAGTGATATCTGCATTATGTATTTTGTATTCCGATAGGATTGTTTTTACTGCCTCTATATCCAGTTCTGATTGCGGACACTGAAAAAAACAAATAAACCACAGATAAATTATAATAGTAATCACTGTTTTAAACTATTTACTATCTTACTTATATATATAAAAGTTTAGATGGATAGATGTTTGTCAGAAATCTCCGGAACACTTAACAAATCTTAATGAAGGATGGCACAGATAACTATTCTGGAAGAACTTAAGATGATGCAATGATTTTGTTTTTTAGTTTTGATCAGACACAGTCATAGACAAAAACTAGTTATTTATAGTACTTTGTATTTGGTTTTATCTGTTTGATGTTTTACTAGGTACAAAATAATTATGAAAAATTATTTTCTTAATGTTACGTTAAAATTGACTATATGCAAAAATAGGAATAAAAATTTGCTTTTAGTCATTCTAAGGCTAAAAGCAATTGGGTTTAGAATGCTAGATATTAAGATTATGGCTTATAATACTTCATTCTTTAGGTTTAGATTAATTTTGTTTGTTTTCAGTAGCTGCAATGTCAATAAATCAGTAATTCAGTTTTTCTCTATATAAAACAATACTTACAGTAATATTCAAATTAATTCCTCCTTTATCTTTTTTCCTAAAATGAATGTTTGGAGGTTGTTTGTTTAACCGCAACCCGAAGCCTTCCAACTCATGTTCTAATAGTTTCTTGTGCTGCAATGGCTTGAGGACATCTAACACGATGAATACGAGACTGCAAGTGCGGGCGACTGCTATCACTTGACGACCTCTACCTTTGCCGTCTTTAGCACCTTCGATAATACCAGGAAGATCAAGAAGCTGGAATGGAAATAGCAATGAGTTAACACAAGCAGATAGCCCTAGTTTCGTATGAGCAGATATTTTTTTTAAACATTCTAAGGAGATATGGCTTAGTAGTAAACTTATTGTAAAACGTGTTTTAGAATCAAACAATTAAAAAAGTAAATTGAATAGCTTAATCTTACTAATTATTATAAATGCGAAGGTTTAGATGGATGAATGTTTGTTAGAGTTTGTAGCCTAAATGGCTGAATGGATCTGGACGAAATTTGGCATAGATGTAGAGCATAGTCTGGAAGAACACAGCCTACTCAGTTTTAGAGCAACTACAGATGTGTTGCCAGCATTTGAGGAAATTGTAGGCTCGATTCTTGAAGGACCCTAAGTTGTATTGGTTTGGAAATACCGCCAAGGACAGACAGTTCCCAAAGGCACAATGTATTAACAGCTATCATACTAGCATTATAAATGCGAAACTTCGGGTGGATACTACATAAAACATTTAAATGGATCTTAACAACTTTTGGCTCATATAAGAATCTAGAAGATAGACTACTTTTTTTTTAAATTTCTCTCGGACAAATGTTTTAATATACTTGCCTGTATTTTAGCGCCTTTATACTTGATACAACCTGGCACAGTTGTTAATGTTGTAAATTCATATGCCGCTACTTCTGAATACACCCCAGCGAGGTTAGAGAGCAAAGTGGACTTCCCTACTGATGGAAATCCTACAAAACCAATTCTAGCATCTCCAGTCTTGGCAACATCGAAACCTGTAAGTACATAAAATTTAGAATTAAAGCATTTTCTAAAAATTCATTGGAATCAGCACAATGTTTTTATGGATAAGTATGTGTGGTTTTGATATATATACTATTGTGACCTCTAACTATCCAATTGACTAAACTAATTTTTATGAGAGCAATTTGATTTGTATTTTTCTGTGAGTGCTAGTTTTAATTCAAAAAATAATTGACGTTTTTGGACTACTGTTTTTAAACTTTAGAGCAAGTTTTTCTCATAATAATCCAATAAGAAATAAAACTATTTACACACTTGTGTAATGAAGTGTTACCAACTGGTATGATTAACTTGAAATACCAGCTTACCTTCACCAGTAGCGCCGCCACCGCCTTTAGGAGTAATTAATTCTCGTCTCAATTTAGCTAATCTTGCTTTCAGAATACCCAAATGAAGCGCGGTTGCTTTATTTTTTTGTGTCCGAGCCATCTATAATTAACATTTTTAAGTATATTAACAATGAGTAATTTTAATGTTGTTTTTTCTTTAGTTACAAAAACTACTCTAATTGTATGTATGTTTGATGTCATTGGGCTATCAATTCAATTTATGATATTGTTTTATATGATAAAAATTTCTAACATAACCTCCGTGACTTACCTCAGACTCGATAGCGGCAATTTTCTCTAATATAGTACTCATCTTGTTAGTATTGTCTTAGAGTTAGAGTGAAATTCTAAAAAGAATATGAGAAAAAATGTTTTTTCTTAATTGCTACACGTAATAAATAGAAAACATAGAAAGAAAGCGTGACAATCTTCCTTTTCGCCGACAGATCGGAGCGCCGAGTAAAGTTGCCAGTTGCCACGTAATTATGATATGTCAGCTGTCATTAAAACTGTCAAATTGTAAATTATCAAAGTAATTTAATTATATCGCGGGTTTAATTAAAGATGAACTTGGCATTCTGTGAAAATAATGGTGAATAATCGTTTTTAGTGATATTGGATTATTTGTTGATTCACATTAACATGACCAAAATTTGACCGTTTTTGTTTAATCTGTGTCCATTTTTATTGTTGGCAGCTATTTGATAATTTTTAAATAAGCGCCATCTAGTGACGAAAATATAATTTTAAAAGTTCACAAAATTATTGCGTTCCAACGAAAGATGTCGCTTTACTCAAAAAAATAATACGCGAAAAAGTTGCAGGTTGCGCATCGTTCCTACAAGGGTAGGAGTACTGAAAAACTGTTTGAAGGTACTCGAACAGTTGTGGTTCAGTATAACGCTGGACGTCGGTATGATTAGTCGCTTTACGATTAAACCTCCTATATTCCGCTAAGTTTACGAAAATTTAAACTCAATAAAGTAACTTTGTGTTTTAGTTAGTGTATAAAATATTAAATTAGTTATTGCAGAATGTTGTAAAACTTATTCGTGTATGTTGGTGTTAGAAAAAATACTGAACGGTATAGTCTAGAAAAGTTTGATAAACTTAGGACTACTGGTAAGTTATAGAAGGCAGTTAACTTAGAATGCTCGATTATTTTTTGGTTATTATCAAGGCAAATAAGTGTAGCTCAAACTAAATAATTATGATTTAGATAAGAATCTATACAAAACATTTTAAAATGTTGCACTTGGTTGTACAAACAAGCAAGAAAAAGCAATTAAACAGCTAGAAGAGAGTAACAGCTTTAGATTGTATCCCCTTTTCGTGTATTTAATGTACACAATAGTCTAGTTTAAAATTTATAGAAAAATCCTTCATCTCTCATCGATTACATTCATGGACATTATCATGAGTGAATTATTAAGAAGTGTAGTAAGGTTTAATTTTTGTTACCACTGATTATTTACTGTTAATCACGTTACCGCAAAAATTTCTTATCAGAATTAAAGAAATATAAAAACAAAATGAGTAGGCTATGTCTTCTTCCAGACTATCCTCTACATCTATACCAAATTTCGTAGAACTCCGTTAAGCCGTTTAGTCTACAAACTCTAACAAACATCCATCCATCCACCCAGATTTTCGCACTTATAATATTACGAGCTTTCGCCCGCGACTCCGTCCGCGTGGAATTAAAAAAATCAAAAGTGAGTACCCTATGTGTTCTTCCAGACTATCCTCTACATCTATGCCAAATTTCATCGAGATCCGTTCAGCCGTTTGGGCTGCAAACACTAACAAACATCCATCCATCTATCCATCCATCCATCTAAACTTTCGCATTTACAATATTAGTAAGATTATAGTATAATCTATAAACAGTATTATTTTCTTTGCAATTAATCAAACAGATTGTCTGTATTTACTAATATTTAAGCGATGGGAATCTTTATAATGTAACGTGTTGTGTTCTGTAGCGGTTTTAAACTTTCGTAGCACTTGTAGCACTCGTAGAACTTTGTATTGTAAGAAGCTCGTAGCTATTAAGTACATAACAAGTGAAGTGTAGCGTTGTTCCGACAGTGATAACTATCGCACGGGTGACCGACTTTGGAATTAATCGACCAAATTAAAGGTATTGCTTCCTTACACTTAAATGACCTACGGGATAATACGGAAAGCTCTAAAGGAGCTTTTATGTTATAAATATGTTTATGTTTATGCCCGTTATTTATCAGAGATTTATTTTTTTTCTTTCTATCTGTTTATCTATTTTTGTACTAGCTTTTGCCCGCGACTCCTTCCCTGTGGAATTAAAAAAAATTAAGAACCCTATGTGTCCAGATTGTCATCTACATCTATGTCAAATTTCATAGACATCTGTTCAGTAATTTTGCCTACAAATTTGACAAACATCCATCCATTTAAATTGTTGAGAAACAGTTCGAAATTACTCAACTTAAATTATGCGAAATCCTTTGACGAAAACTATAATTGAAATTCATACATAATTAATAAAAATATTTTTCTCTTGTTTCAGATTATGAACATTAATATGTAGCTTGTATAATAAAAATGCCCAATAACAAAAAATAAAGCGCAGAAATAAATTATTGGGAATGTAGAAATTATTTAACGGCCAATATGTCGTCAGAAGTGTCATTAGACGATAGAGATAAGCCGAGTCTTATCCGGCGTACTGTGACCCTGGTGACAAGGGCGGCGTGCTCACAGATAGGTCTAGTTACACTGGTGGTTGTATACGTGTTGCTCGGTGCTGTGCTGTTTGAATATTTGGAATCAGGACCCGACGTGCAGAAGAGATCTGCTATACAACGATCTAGGGAAGAATGCTTGAAGGAATTGTGGGCTATCACAGGTTAGTAAACTAGTGTAATATTAGCAGTGACTAGCTGTTTCCCGCGACATCGTCCGCTTCTAATTTAAAATAAGAAAAAAACAGTCTATGTTATTGATAACGTAGCTTTTTAATGGTGAAATAATTGAGAGTGTCGGTGGCTCAGTGGTTTGAACACTTGACTTGTAATCTACAGGTCTTGGGTTCGAATCCCGCCATGTACCAATGTGATGTTCGATTTTTCGAATTTTCATATGTACATAATTTGCCCGACGTTCTTACGGTGAAGGAAAACATCGTGATGCAACCTGCACATATCGGCGAAGAAATTCAAATATATGTGTGAAGTCAACCAACCCGCACTTGGCCAGCGTGGTTGACTATGGCCTGGTCACCCCATATTAGGGTAGGCTCCGAGCCCCTCGGTGGGGACATATAGTGAGCTGGTGATGATGATGATGATGATGATGATGAATTGAAAAAAATAATAATGGTCAATTGAAATAGAGTTATGTTGTAAACATCACGGAATAATATAATACAAGGGGATTTAAAAATTGAAAAGAAAAATACAAAGCTCTTCTGCTTATTCTTTTGAACGCAAAATTGCAGACAAATTCTCTTTTCCGCGACTATAGAATTCGTGACATTTCCGACATATTTTTATGAATTCCCCGGACGTTCTCACACTACAAAGAAAAATTCATCATCGACTCTTTGAAATGGTAACTCAGCGAGTTTGTTTCGTAATACTTTGTAACTAGACGCAATTATGTCACTTCTTTTACTTTTAGTAACTACTTACATATATTATTTTATTAAATATCTAACATACATGAAAACTATATTCATGTAAGAAGAGCAAAATATGGATTATTCCCAACCGTCACCCCTCTCTGTCCCCACGTGGGAACATTCCACTATTACCAGTAAGGTAACAGATGGAACCGTTATGAAAAAATATAAGTTCTAACTGTCCCACGTCGCAAAAGGTGGGACGGATAAAACTTTTTACTCTTATCTGATCCCACGTGGAGACAGAGCAGGGTGACGGTTGTGGAATAATCCCAAAATCTTACTAAGATTATAAATGCGAAAGTTTAGATGGATGGATCGATTGATGGATATTTGTTAAAGTTTGTAACCTAAACTGTAGAACGGATCTCGATAAAATTTACAGATGTACAGAGAGGAAAAACTGGAAGAACGTATAGGCTAATTATTTTTGTTTTTTATTTTAACTCATCGCGCAGTGCCGGGGGAAAACTAGTATATTATAGTTATATAAAGAAGAAACACAATTTAAAAAATCTAAAAATCATATATTACTCAGTGATAACGTAGCCTTTTAATGTTGTAAGAATTGTTGAAATCGGACCAGTAGTTGAGTCATTTAAATATATACAAAAATGTTAATATTTCCTACTTATAAATTTAGTACAGTTAGATCTAAACTTTTAGTCTTGAAATGTTGTCAATTTGCACATTGGCTATTATTCATAGAACCCATTTATAGTCTCAAACGAACGGCGTACTGACAAAAATAAATAGCAAATCTACAGAATTGTATTTTATTTTGATTGCTTGATTTTCGTTGTTTTTGACTTGATACTTGTTTATAATTATCTGAAAATGCTTGTTATTATTGATTGACAATTTCTGCAAACAGAATCGAAAGCAGTTTTCCGAATATAATCTATTATTTTTTTTTTAATTGTCATACCAACTAATCTATTATTTAAAATTTATATCGGTAAATACTTAGTTAATTTACAAAATAATTAATAGAAAGCCCGTAGTTAATTAAGTTAACCGATATAATAAGTTTAATTAAGTTGTAATCATCACGTTAACTTATGACTATAGTAAGTTACGAAGCTGTAGAAATGTATTTAATATTACCCAGAATTATTGGTTACAATTTTTAATATTAGAATTCATCCAATCGTCTTTACACTCGCAGACTTATTTCTGTAAAGTAGACAATGTTTTCTAGCACAAAAAACTAATAATGTAATAAAATATTAAACGAGATTTTTAATGTACTTTCGAGCTGTACTTGAAAGTAATTTTTATTATGAACCGACCAACTGTTACGTCTGCGAGTTGGTGAGTAAAATGTTTTATTATAAAATCTATTTGTGACCAGCACTAGTAGATAATGTTACATTTTTAATAGGACCATAAATGTGAAATACAATTTAATACATATAGTTATTTTAAGATTTGTGATTTTGGTGATTAAATGAAGAAATTAATTTAATTTAAAATCAAACTGGTAACCTGAACTCAAGTTTATCTTTTAATCTCAGAATTAAAATTACCTGAAATTTTTCAGACAAATGTAAAATAAATCAGATTTGTTACTAAACATTTATTTTTTAAAGTTATTATTAATTCGTATTATTAATCTTATTTTAGTTCTTACTAATATCATAAATGCGAAAGTTTACGTGGATGGATATTTGTTAGAGTTTGTAGCCTAAACTGCTGAACGGATCTGGATGAAATTTAGCACAGATGTAGAGAATAGACTGGAAGACTACATAGGCTACTTAGTTTTTTTTTAATTCTACACGGACGGAATCGCGGGCGAAAGGTAGTTACTTATAAACAATATAAGTCAGACTAAGCTAAGATAAGCCAGACGTATTGACAATAAAACGGAAATTCCATAGACAGTCTATGGTTCAGTTTAGTCTGTGCGGTGGCTTGCGTACAAGATTCACACATGCACCTTTGTTTGTACATCGTTTGTTCCAACTCAAGGCGTGCGGAACCGTCTGCCAGTGCATGTATAATTCAAAATTCAAAGGCACAGCTTCCGTCTGCTCTGTCTATATCGTGTATTCTCTTTATGTCTACGTTTAAATGTGACATTGTGTAATGTGGCTCTACCATCTATAGTTAAACTAGAATATCTGGCCCGACGAAAAGCGCTGCTATCGTCGTTAGTTTTGTCAGATAATATTTAAAGAAAACGTGAAAAAAATGTAATATGACAGTTACAGTACGAAAAGCATCTTGATATACATTTTTGATATTGACAGGAGGGTGCTAGTGGACTGAATTTAGTTGAACTTATGCGGGTCAAATAACGATGTTCGTCTATAACAATGTGCTATCGAACGGGTTATTAATCGGTTCTCATTATTAGTGACAAGGAAAATTAGTTTTCGTAAGAATTGTTTTACAATCATGACAAAATGCAGTAAAAAAGTAGTCTATGA
Organism: Papilio polytes; assembly: GCF_000836215.1. Lineage (NCBI taxonomy): Eukaryota > Metazoa > Arthropoda > Insecta > Lepidoptera > Papilionidae > Papilio > Papilio polytes. Next base: position 2,072,365 of record NW_013527248.1, read on the forward strand.
AGAATTTGACCAAATTATTACAATAAAATTACTTAAAGAGTTTACTCTTCCTGCGGTCTTGGCCGTAAACTAATTAAAAAAATTAAAAAAAAGTATTTTGAATTCAAACGCCATGGTAATACAACTTTAAAAAATTAAAAGTAAAACTATAACAGACTAACCCTTTCGTCAGCATCTAGAGGACATGCAATATTTTAGAAATGAGTTTCTTGGTGGCATATTTTTTTAAATTCCCAAGCGTCTTGCTCATCTTGCACAAAGGAAATTCATCATCCGGTCTGCGGAGAATAAAATGAAGTTAACAAAGTTTTTTTAGGAGTCTTTCAGTCGCAATGAGATACATCACGGAAAATAGCTTTCTCTCAGACAATTCTATTCACAATCCGATAAAATAGACGGCAAAGAGATGTTGAAAAGTCTCGAGAAATAGAATTTCTTAAAAGCTTGATTTAAGTATGATTACATTTCCCTTTTTTGTGGTTTATTTTTTAAGACTAACGATTTTAGAAACGTTGACGCGACCAATCTTACTAACATTATAAATGCTACAGTTTGTATGGACGTTTCTTACTACATATCTGCAGAACTGCTCAATGGATATCGCTGAAATTTGGCATACATAATATGTTCTGTACGGACACATCGAGTAGTAATTAAATTTTATAATTCCACGCGGACGGAGTCGCAGGCGATAACTATTGTTTTATGGCTTTTGTCTCTTTATTTTATTTATGTCTATAAATATTAACGATTTTAATTGTGATAGTAAGATGTTATTTTTTTTTATTTTTTTAAAGTTTAAATACTTTACTTTTTTGTATTGGTGATTTCTTTTTAAATTACCTTTACACATATCTTTATACTCGATGTTGAAATTTTTAATGTTTCTTATTATAATAAATCTTTCGTGCTTCAAATAAAAGTAGCGTTAAAATGTTTTAATGAAAAATATGCTAAACTTAGAGGTCCAAGTTTTAATTAAATTAATTTAAAGCTGAAGTGACTATAACTTTAAAAAGTTACTGAGATCTTGTATTTTACTTTTAATACAAATTAAAATTATAGAACGCTTTTTGGCATATTTTAAAATACTTATAAACATATCTCTTCCACATTTTCATTGAGGGCCTCCCTTAGTTACCACTAACCGATTGGAATGTATTACTTAGGTAGGGTTCTATGGCTCTCTCAATCGGTCTTAAAAAGAAATATGTTTTTTAAATACATTACCAATTAAACACTAAATTACATTACCAATTAAACCTTTATAACGTCAAAGTAAACATTACTTTGAGGTTATTAAACAACGCGCTATCATGTAAAAAGGGGAAAATGTAAAACACATAACCATTATGCGAATTAAGTTGTATTATATTAGCTTCATTTTAACCATACTATATATTTAATTTAAGCGATTGTTATACCGGTTACTGGTCTGTAGAGGGTCGAGAAGGTTTCACAAATGTTCACTAAATGTCCACAAATCGAATAAAGAGGTCGCTAGTGGCCATTCCGAATTAATTCGCTTTCACTCTCGATGAGAAATGTCTTCCAAAGTTATTATTAATCGGTTATCGGACAGTTTCGTATTTGTTATTAATAACGGAGTATCACAGATATCTTAGTGTCTGTTTCCACTTAGCCGGTAGTTGTACGCGCGCGCGACTTGTTTTGTACAGCAGTGTCGTGCTACTAACAACTTGGTGGAATTGCGATCAAAAGATAAATTGTTTAAGATCAAAAAGCATCAATCAACTAACTCAGAGAAACATAATGTAAATACATATTTGGCATATTTTGTGTTTTAACTACTCAAACAATTAGGCTTCTTTTTGTTTGATTCGACAATGAACATCACCAACATATTCCATCGTCAGCGGTCCTCTGCTTTCTGCATCTATTTTCAGAGTTACCATTCCACTACCGACATCGCTAATCGAAAGTCTCTTTCTCTAGAGCTTGACTAAAACTATCACTGCAAATTTACATACTTATACAATTAAAGCGTGTACACAGTTGTGCGTGTACATACGATAAAATTGTGCGATAGTTTAGTCAAAGGACTAAACAGTGGTGCGATAGTTTAGTCCTTTGACTAAACTATCGCACAACTGTTTCGTCTTGCTTTGATTACTATGAGCTTATATGGTGGTGCGCATACTACTCGATTTATAGTCGTGCAACTAAACAGTTGAATTGACAATCGCTCAACAGTTGTGCTATAGTTTAGTCAAAGGTGTGCGCCCGCTCTACTTTATTTTGCTTAATAAAATATTTTGGACATTGTATTTGGTTATTATATTCAGCGTCCGAGCCGTAAGATCAATAACATTGTTGTTACTACGGTTACGAGCGTCGTAAAATACCGCGCCTGTAAAAGATACTCCGAGGAATTTGCATAAACTATTTTACTGCTTTTGTAAAGTAAAATTTCGTTCCCTGTGGTAATATTTTGAAATAACTTTATGGTTTGCAACTGCTGGCTTTTTCTATTTTTCAAACCGTCGTTATGTGCACTGGAAGCCATATTTTTTTAATAGAGAACGCAACGATAAATGTAATGAACTTCCATTACGTAAAATAAAACTTTTCTCGAACTATATTTGCAAGTGTATGCCGATTTGTGATACATACAATATTAATTGTGTGTGCTATAAATAAAAAAAATAATTAATTTAGAGTTTATCCCATTGAGCCGATTGGCCCACTTGTCGATCAACCAAATGGTCCAATCAGCCCAACGGTAAACATCCCGGAATCATTAAAAAGAAATAAAAAAGCGAACTAAAGCGTCTGCTGTGAGAAGACGTAATAGGAAATGTTAATTTATATACAAAATAAATATGATTCAATGTTTATCTCGAGTTGAATCTGTTACAATAATTTGTGGTTACCCAAAACACATGTGTAGGTCATATAAACTTAGCAAAGTGTTGAATTAAGGTCGGTTTAATCGTTTAATAAACAAATTGTGTGCGAACTCTGCTCACGACTTTGTAAATTAGGCAAAGTTATTATATTCACGGCCGCTATTTATGTATTTTTCGCGTGTATGTCTGTCATAATGTCCACATGAACCGCGCGAGTGAACGAGTTTCCTTTCATAATTTGTTAATTTTATCGGACCATGGTAAAGAAAAGGAGCGTTTCCTGTTGGACCGTTTGGCTGACCGATCAATCGGCCGATGGCATTTTTTACCATTGGGCCGTGGGCCATCAACATGTATCACAATCATAACAACATAACATAACCTTAAAGGGGTATCAACTCAATTAGAGTAGAGTATAAACCAACTTGAGCTCTATTACATCGATGATAGGGTTTGAACTTGATTATGTGATGGTTGTTAACGAATCGTGATATAAATTTTAATAATCAAAGAAAGATAATCCAAGCACACATCCATACATACATTATATACCGTGACTTTCAAAGAAATAAGATGCAAAGCTTCTTTGACGTCGCGGTTCCAGATTGTTCTTGTAAGACCAAGCGCTGCTGAACAGTTCTCTATTTAAAAATTCGCTTTGTATTACCTTAGGGAGATGATGTACTTCAGAACTTTCTACCTATCAACTACCGCTACTTATGTTACTCTATCGAATCATGTAAGATGTTTTTATTATACTCTTTACAATAAAAACGTTATTAAAATGAAGTATAAAATTTACTATGACATTATTCAAACTTTAAGGTTAGAGTGGTATGGACATGTTATGCGACGAGACGATGGGGACATAAATCAGAAAAAATTAAGAATGAATGTTGATGGCTACAAAGGAAGAGGAAGACCGAAGAAAGTACGGATGGATTATGTGAAAGTGGATATGCTTAAGAAAGGAGTGGATTCAGATATGACAGCTGATAGAGATGTATGGAAGAGCAGCATATACTGTGTCGACCCTCCATAAGGGATAACGGCATGTTGATGATGATTCTTCAAACTTTGGATAAACAATAAAATTCGTCTATAACATTGTTCTGGCAATCAGTCAATAAACTATACAGTATAGTTAGTGCTTTTTCATATTAATTTGTGGGCGAGCGTTCAATGCGAACATTCAAGAAATTTCGCAACTGTAACCGCGTGCAAAATAAACAAGCATTTAGAAGATAAGGCAGTCATTCTGTCGTTTAGTGGGAATCTACAATTTCGTTGGAAAACATCAAAAATATATTTTAAATAAGTAGTCACTTGATAGCTTGCATAGTTCATAAAGCGTACCTATGGAATTATAATTTATTCTTACATTGCGTGCCTGACAATCATAAATTGATCTTATTTGTGGGCTAATGGCAAAGAACAAATGGTAAAGAGTATGCGATAAATTTACGTGGACATTTTATTTTTCATATTTTAACTGTAGTTCCATTCAAATGACGATAAAGCGTTTTTCTTTTAATGCATAGCATTTCATGGAAATAATAAATCCTTAGATTATAATGTAACTTAATAGGAATACTAGCGGTATTATTTTTGATTTAATTTTACTGCATGTTTTGTAATTGCATAAGAGATATATCAGATTAACAGTTGTGGAGCCCGCTTTAACATCTTCGCACCAATGGGTCCGCTCACCCGGTGTAATATCACGACCAAACAGAAGACAGCCGTGAAGTGGAAGCAATTACGCGCTTCGTCTGATGAGTGTGGTGGCGGAGACCCAACTTTAGTCCTTTTCCTTCCCACCATTTTCTTACACGAAAACGATAGGTTGAGAACGTGGATTTGATGGTGTAGGAGACGAATTTAAAGGGGAATGTTCTTTTTATGCGTGTCTCCTCCTCTGTCGATTAAGGGTAGGCATCTGCAATCGCTTCGGGCAGCAATCGCTTCACTTTCTCGGCGAATTCAGGTAGCCGCTCTCGTGTTTGCCACCCTATAATATTAAAAAAACGTATTTAAATGGGGTAGCTACCTTAATAAGATCTTATTTGTAGTAGTTTTTTATGTATTTACCTTTTTGGAATTAGTAGAATGGAGGCAACTGACCGTCTCTAACCTCCTCCTCGCGACGCCTATACAGTCAGTCAGGTTTTTTAGTTATTTAAGTTATAAGTGTTTTTGTACAAGTAATTTTGTAGTGGTTACCTATAGTAAACTGCAACATACCACTGGTATAGGTTGACAGGGTTTTGTCCAATTAAGTATGCAAATCCGATGAGAGTTGGCAACTGTACAATCAAAAGCAAAGTTTAAATTAATTGAATATCGGGTATTGAAGTGAAAACAATCAGTTTGTAAAGTTATTAATCACCGGCCACCTGCCGGCGATGACCGCAGTTTGCTCGTTATACGGTACTTCGAAAACTATAATGTTTATTGCATTGCGTATCACGTTTTCATTGCCGAAACATTTGTAGCTAGGGAGAGATAGGACCAAATGTGGTAGTGGCGCGAAAAGTACAAATACTTAATACATAAATATAGCTTCGCAACAAATGACAACATGTTACGTATAATGTGTATAACAATCAAAATTGAATACAGTTTAAAAAAAGTGCATTGACAATGATATTTTTTTAATTTTCATTAAAAATGCTGACAAATGACATTTGATAGTTACGCGCTTATTTTGGGTGACACTTTTATTGTTCTACGAGTATATTTGTATTTTGTATTTCAGAAATTATTAATAATCCTTTTATTTATAAAGTATCAATTTTTTATATGACAATTACTTATCGTTTTTCTTATTAAGTACGTAATAAATCACTAAGATTCATATTGAGGTTGAATTTAAATATAACATTTGGTTTTTAAAAGCATAATGTTATTAGAAATGTGAATTTTAAACTCAAATACGCATAGAAGCATAATTTCGCACACACATACTTGTAACTGAATTCCAGCAAAAACACAAGCATTGTAGACAATAACTGCGGTATATTCTGTAAGGCATGTACTGTTTGATTGTAAATTTCAGCTACGTTAGACAAAGCGCTCACAGCGCCCTCTGTCGTATATTAGTTACGTTAATGTAACATTTGATGCTTGTAAAGTGCTATTGTGTGTTCTACGTAGATTTAAATTCTTGGTCCTTTGATTTATTGTATTTTAGAAATCAACAAGTTTAATGTCTTGTTAGGAATAACAATTTCTAACTAAGTTACAACAGAAAGTTATGATTAAAAATACGACATAAATACTGCATGGTTGTGCAAGTTTTACATTATACCAGCTTTTGCCCACGACTCTGTCCGCCTGGAATTAAAATAAAAACAAAAGTAAGTCTGTTCTTCTAGGCTATCCTCTACATCTATGCCAAATTTCATCGAAATCCGTTCAGCCGTTTAGGCTACAAACTGTAAAGAACATCCATCTATCCATCTAAACTTTCACATATATAATACTAGCTTTCGCCCGCGACTCCGTCCGCGTGGTATTGGAAAAAACAAAAGTGAATAGCCTATGTGTTCTTCCAGATTATATTCTACATCTATGCCAAATTTAATCGAAATCCGTTAAGCCGTTTAGGCTACAAACTCAAACAAACATCCATCCATCATTCCAATTTGGCAGAATAATATACTAAATGTTAATACATTATGTAAAGTTTATAAATAAAGAATAGAAAAACTATGAGCATTCTTTCGGAAAAATCGTAGGATGAAGGCTCAGTATTTCCGGTCAATGACCGATCAGAGATTATCATGCAAATGTGATTTAGGTTAGGATTTAGGATAGACATGTGTCAATTAACCAATCTGCATAAAGTAAACACAAGAGATTGATAGAGATTCATATTACGGATTAAAGCATTATAGCTGAAGTTAGAATATAAACACAATTATGGTTATCTACGCTTAATTTTGTTCTCAATAAGAGCGTGCGCATATAAATATATATCGCACAACTTTTAGATTGTTGATCGTCGATTGTTTCACAGTAATTTATATTGTTTAGTTGCATAAGTAAAAATCGAGAAGTGTTCGCACCATATAAGCTCGTAGGAATCAAAGCGAGACTTTTCTTTTTTTATAACATATGGTGGCAAACGAGCAAGCGGCCACCTGAATCCGCCAAAATAGCGAAGCGACCGCAGCCCATAGACATCCGCAATTGCAGATGCGTTGCCTACCCCTATCCAAAGGAGGAGGAGACGCACATAAAGAGGATACTTCCCCTTCCTAGGCATCTCCTCACCATCAAATCCACTTCCTCTTTCCATCCTCTCCGTATAAGAAAGGGATGGCAAAGGGTAAGGGACTTAAATTAGGCCTCCGGCACCACACTCATCAGACGAAACACGGAATTGCTTCCATTTCACGCCTGTCTTCTGTGTGGTCGTGGTATTACACCGGGCGTGCCGGCCCATTCGTGCTAAGATGTTAAAGCGGGCACTACCACTGTTAAACCAACCAACTTACCAACTAAACAGTTGTTCGATAGTTTAGTTTCAGTCATGAGCACGCTATAAGAGATAATAATATTTCATAATCTATTAATTCATTATATTTTACTCATATGAAAATCCCGTGACACAGTGTAAGGGTAGAAAAAACTTGAGAACTATTTAATATCGAATAAATTCCATCCCTTGAGTAATGTAGTCCAACTTAAAAGATAGGTTATATACCGTTACTGTAAATAATAGTTAACTCAAATGGCACAAAAGTGGGAGGATTGGAATCGAAAAGTACTTGGTACTTATCGATTCCAATCCTCCCACTTTAAAAGGCGATATTGTAGATTAGAGTTATCCGTGCGAAGTCAGAGTATCTTGCTAGTATGTATTAGTATTCTGTATACATTTAATTTTATTTAATTCACTATGTAGATAATTTATTGTAAAGCTTCACTTACTATATTGCGGAATCATATGGAACTAGTGAAGTTGCGCACATTGCCATAAAGAAGGCGATTGAAACGCTTAAGCCGGGATTTTTTAAATTCTTCAATTCTTGAGAATTATAGCACACGTTTTTAAGTTATTATCCCTTTTTAAAAAAATACAAATTCGTTTTATTTCTCCGATTTTCTTGTATGATGCAATAAAATTGAAAAAAACGGATAAGATTCGGATTACCCAAGCGTCGAAGTTCTTTGAGCATTCGAGTCGGCTTACAGCCTGTTTCGACCCGTTTTATTTCGTTTTATTGTGTTATTTGCTTATTTTTATAGGGCTTATATTACATATTGTCGCCGACTGGAGGAAATTTCGTAGTTCAATATCAAATTCTTTGTTGTTTAGAATACGGTACAGGTAAATAATATGCTGAATGTTGGATGGTTTCTTGTTTGGAAAATTGTTTGTGTCGCCTCTTTTTCTTGAAAATGTAAGTACGAAAGGTAAAAAAAAAACATTGGTTGTTGCGATGCCAACTGTCTTTTTTCAATCTGATAGTAATAATATTATTAATGCGAAAGTTTAGATAGATTGATAGAATTTTTGTTAAAGTTTGTTAGGCAAACGGCTAAACGGATCTCGATAAAATTTGGCATAGATGTAGAGGATAGTCTAGAAGAACACATACTTGCATTTGCTTTTTTAGTTCCGCGCGGACGTAGTCGCAGGCGAAAGCTAGTAAAAAATCTATAACTACTGGAAGTAAAAATTGTAATTAAAAATAAAATTTTAATAGTTTACAGATAGATAATGCAAAAATATATCAGTAACATAATTTATGTCCCTTTCCGAATAAGAATTGAATAAAATAATTATCTTCAATAAATAAAATAAGTCTTGATTACAAATAAGTATAATAAGGAAATTTATTCAAAACACGAATTTATAAAAAGGGAAATGTGCGTGACCACAACAAAGACTTTCAAGTGTCCTTTACAAAAATATAATTTTACCGGAAAACTTCAAGCGACAATAAAAAAAACCGTTTTAGATATCAAATTATAGAACTTTTAGTGAAACGTGCGTTTTTTGTATCTAAAATTTTATATGTCGATATTATGTAACTACCTTAAACCACTTGAATCATCGAATTCGAAAAGTTTGTTGCAATTTTAACAAAGTTGTTACGCTTTTCTCTTTGAAAAAGACAGAGCAAATAACATGTTTCCGTACAGATGTTTTACCAATAAACGATTGTTTTAAAACTAGCTTTCGCCCAGGACTCCGTCAGTGTGGTATTAAAAAAACAATAGTGAGTAGCCTATGTGTTCTTCCAGACTATCATCTACATCTCTACCAATTTTCTTCGAAACTCGTTAAGCCGCTTAGGCTACAAACTCTAACAAACATCCATCTAAACTTTCGCAATTATATCAGTACGAGCTGTTGCCCGCGACTTCGTCCGCGTGGTATTAGAAAACATACGAACTATATAAATAACAAAAAGCTACGTATCCCTCGGGAACCAGACACCTCGGGGCTGAAGCTTATCCCATGTATACTCCAGACTTTGTTTTACATCTGTGCCAAATTTCAATAAGATATGTTGAACCGTTGCAGAATGATCGAATAAACATTAAAAAACTAAATTAATGAATCCCACGGGAACCGTAACTTAACCCGGGATAAAAAACCTATGTGTTCTTCCAGACTATGCTCTAAACTTGTGCCAAATTTCATGGAGATCCGTGCAGCCGTTTGGGCTACAAACGCTAACAAAAATCCATCCATCCAGCCATCTATCTAAACTTTCGCATTTATAATATTAGTAAGATGATTAGGTCCATAGACATAAAAACATTACGTATTTATAAAGAACAGAATTCTTAGCGCATTAAAATTTCACAAAATAAACGTAGAGAAATCTATTGATTGCTTTCGAAGTGCCGCATTTAAAATCCAATCCAACGTTCTTTGGTTTATTCTATTTTAACTTTTCTTTTATACCTAACTACTGTTTTAGGAACTTCATTAATCATTGTTTTGATGAGATAAAACTAGTTTAACGCGAGAAACGGCTAGTATATAATCATCTTTACCGTCACCGTCACCGTCACCCTCACCATCACCATCATCATCATCATAATCACCACCACCACCACCACCACCATCATCATCATCATCATCATCATCACCATCATCACCATCACCATCATTATTATATTCAGCACCATGACCACAGATCTGTCTATTAAAATAGGTGTTTATAATTATTGAAATTTTCGATAAGTAATAATTGCTAGATATCTATACTAATGTTATAAAAATGAAAGTTTTGTATTTTTGTATGTATTGAAATAACTCAAAAACTGACGATTTCAAATATTATTTCACTATTAAAAAGCTACATTAACAGTAAGTAACATAGGCTGCGTCTTTTCAATTTTTTTCTTAATTTTAACCAGATGAAGTCGCGAGCAACAGCTAGTTTTAATATGTTTTGTCTTTGATATGTGACGTACAAATTTCGGGCGAAATGCTTTTTGTATGCACTCGTAACTAAAAGTTAATAAATTGCAGTTGGTTAACTACAGAATTAAATACGAAATGTTGAAATAAAAGTATGGACACTATTTGTCTCTTTGTATTTTTATTATATTTATTTGTTTTTAGGTCGAAATAACTAATGACTAGAAAATTGTTGCAGTTGTTATCTTGGATTCAATCAAGAATCAAGAACACAAAAAATTTCTTCTTTACATTTTATTATGTTGGTAATGATTTGTAATAAAATATTATTCAGTAACTCATCTAAAATATAAATTTAGTTTATCGACTCAATGATGACTCTCAATACCGTAATAATGCATATTCAATTCCAATTTCCCTGAAGGTAATCTCATTTTTTAATACAGCTGTCAAACGCACCAGGTGAATCTTGTCAGTTCATATCTCTTTAAGGTAATTTATGGATCACTTTTGTCATATTTATTCAAATATAGGGAAGGCTTACGTTCAGCAGTTCAACTTCAAGCTGACAATGATGATGATGATGATGATGATGATGAAAATGATGATGATGATGATGATGATGATGAAAATGATAATGATGATGATGATGATGATGATGATGATGATGATGATGATGATGATGATGATGAAATAATAAATTTGTGTGAACAAAATTCATACAGTACTAAGTTATTATTTCTATATTGATATTCTTGCTAATCCATACTATTATAATAAAGCGTAAACACACATTTGTTTGTTGTCTAAGATGTCAGCAATCACAGTATGTTTTTGAATAGTTCTTTTTTTAATAAAAAGCCCTACAATTACGTCACGCTTAAGGCTTTTTATTTTCAGGACATTAAATTTAGGGGGTTAATATTTTGGATAAAAATCCTAATGTGGCAATGAGACCATAAGTTGCTGCCAACATCAAGAAAACAAGGTTGCTAAGGTCATGTCATGTCATTTTGACATTTGCTATTGATAATTTAACAAATGTAAACAATAAAATAAAACATAATATCATGCCGATGAAGCCGCACGGGAACAGCTAGTTAACTATAAATATGAAAGTTTAGATAGAAAAATGAATGGATGGATGGACAGAAGAAGGGCTGGGTTGTTACTATGTATCTCCAAATAACTCAACAGATCTCACTAAAATTTGACAAATAGGATACACGCAGATAGAGTCCCGGGCAACAACTCGTTGTAAATAAATACATTTTCTGACTTTTAATATCATTAAAGGTTTTCTTGTTCCCGTATCTTTCGCTATTGTTTTTTTGTCGTTTCCGACCTGGTTGAAAAGAAACAAAAGAAATCGTAATTATTTTTTTTAATCGGTTCGGAGAAAAATTTAAAAATAGAACACATTTAACGTTGGCATTTTATTTTACTGTGACGTTGTTTGGCTTTTAAATAAAACGAAATATGAGTAGCGTCAAGTGCGGTTGCTTTTATGTGCTTAATGCTACTTGAAAGCTTAGGTTGAGCTTAAGGAATTAAGGTACGCATCATTACTGTATAAAAATTCTTTCACCGCACCTTGGATTTAAGTAACCTCTGGAAGTCGTCCATTTAAACTCTTCACGTTAGTTTAGCTTAAAAACAATGGATAATTAGTTGTTGTAGCAGTTTTACAATTTGAATACTTACTACATAAAACCTAGTTATTCATTTTAAAAGTGTCTCATAGTTTTCTAGTATTTTCTAGTACTTTCTGGAATTGTTAAACAAAATGGCATAGAAAAAATCTATAAATTTTTCAACCGATAGCGGCACTTAAAACTACTCTTTGCTTTCAACATTCTTTTCTATATTTCTTCATTAAAGCGTCGACTTTTATATTTGAAGTGGTCTTTTATTGGCCGTTCTTTGCGGACGTAACTAAATAAAACTAAAAGATTTTAATTTAATTGGTGAATTTAGCATGTTCCAGTAATTTATTCAGTTATGAGACTTTTATCAAAATTTATAAAACTATCATAACATAGTGTAGAAACTATCGAAAAATTACGTCAAGTTGTCAAAGATTAGTTAACAATTTTCGGAAAATCACCTAAAGATTTAGTGTGATTGTAAGCTGACGAGGTTCACAGTTGTACGGTGACACGAAGATTTGAGCAACACAGTTATAAAAATTTGGATAACCATTTTGGTCTTATTGAGGTCATAAAACGTGAGCCGTAGGCCTATTGTCAGGTAAAATAACGTTTAACGAGGCACGTAGTTTATTCATTGATGTGCGCGGAATCTATTCACTTGAGTTATTAATGGCGACTTTGTCTGGAGGCTACGACCGCGAAACTTCATAGAAATCATAAATGGCGAGCGTTTCATGGCTGGCTTGCCAACTTTAGTAGACTATGCTTCAATAGGTTAGGTCAATGCGGCTTTCGATGCTGAAGGAAAAAACATTGTCTTAAAAAATTGCTATGGATATTGTCTATTTTCATTTTGGAAATTGTATTTGTGTCTAACAAATTCTATTCTATTTATCTATACTATTATAATAAAGCGTAAACACACACTTCTTTGTTGCCTAAGATAGCAGCAATCACCGCATATTTTTGAATAATTATTTTTAAATAAAAAGTCCTACACTTACGTCACGCTTTAGGCTATATATTACGCCATTAAACTTAGGGGGTAAATAAATTGTAAAAAATACTTCATGTAGGAAAGGGACCATAAACTACAAGCTGCCAATATAACGGAAGCAAAGTTGTTAAGGTAGCGTTAATTTTGGCATTAGCAATTGAGAATTTGACAAATGTAAACAACAAAATAAAGTTTTTATGATTTCATGCGGTTAATGTCGCACGGGGACAGCTAGCAATAATAAATTTTTATTTTTCTAAAAATAAGTTGATCACTATCAACTAATTTCATTCCTGATTGAAGATTTCCAATGCTTGAAAATTCTATTGGAATACTATGTCTTCAAATCTTGCCATTTATAAAGACTTGAATAGGGGTGAGAGGACAAATGGGGCTTCATTGTGAAGACGATTCCTGCAAGTTATCAAATAAATCGCTCAAGATTGCGGCTAATCTTGTTCAAATTATCATTGATTCTTTTCCTATTCGTTTCTATTACTTTAGTGATAGGAAATATTTTAACCAATCTAAGAGCCTCGTCTACTGACTTTTATTTGCCAAAGTTTCATCGAATCAGGCTGTCAAGTCTAAATTAAGATCGGTCAATACGTACCTCCATAAATATTCATATTTATCAAGTACCCAAATAAACTACGAGTATAGGCTATTTAAAAGTTTGTACCATGAACTAATCATGATATACGTGTATATTAACGGTTGAAGTTAATATCTACTTCGAAAATTATTTTATTTAAATGGACTAGAAAATTATTTCATCCATACTATTTTCGCCATCTTTAAATTAGTTAAAACTGATTCAAATGGATATAAAATGTTCATCAAAATCGGATACGACGGTAAATAACCGACAGTACGGTTTGGTATCGTATTTCGATTTTAGTCGAAGCACACTAAGGTTTTTTTTTTAGAAATTGTATCATTTTTGTAAATAAACATGCAACTAATTTAAACAAACTTTATTTTTTTTGTATGAAATTGTATCTTTTTTAATTAACATATTAATTGTAACAAATGACCTAAAAATAAAGAAACAATAAATATAATTAACGAAGTCGCTCGTTTATCCTCTTTGAATATTTTATCTAAGTCATCTCGTCGAGAAAATGAGACGACGGATTTCGTTACGCTTTCAAGAATTATTTCGATTGTTATTCTTAATAAGATATCTAAATGAATTATTTATATTTCAATAGGAAACTTCTTAGCTCCTATTCGCATGGGTGCTTTTATAAACGTGCGTTAGAAGTTGAAATAGAACAATGCATTTTCATATATCGCTTTATACAGCGGTTTTAAAACGCGACGCTTTTTTATCGCGCAGTGTTGCATTTCGATATGAACGAAACAGGTTAAAGCGTTAAAAAAACGCTCGTGCGAATAATGGCTATATAGTATGTATTTATTTCCGTTTCATTATCGACGATTGAACTGGAAATTTAATGGAGTGGAAATTTATTATTTTTAAGAATCCGATGACGGGTTTTGATAATTTAATACAAAATTAATGACTCGGAAAATCCTTTGAATGTAGAGGGAAGGATTTTGTTCCGATAGCTCAAGTATCGGAAGATAATTAATGCAATGTTTCTTGGAAATTCTAGTAAATATTAAATCTAAAGTTAATATTAATTAACTGGGTTATAGCTATTGCGAAATATAAGTATTTAAACTACAGACAAAACTCTTTTTTTATTGACAGCTTCAAATGTTCGAAGTAATTGAATTGCAATTTGTATTTTATGTGTCTAGTTATAAGGCACAAAATTTCTAATGCGTTTTTTTTTTTATTTATAGGCCATGTGATTTGAAAATATTTCTACAAACTTCTTAACTATTATTGTAGTGTCAAAAACTTTATATCCTCGTTATGTTGTTGAAGGGCGGCATTGTGTACTCACAAAACACTCGGAAACAAGTTTTTTGACTTAAGTTGTATTTCCAGAACATTTTGTATATTATTTACAATGTTTTGTAAAGGAATAAATAGTAGTAATTCATCTTAGATTTATTTTAAACTAGCTTTCGCCCGCGACCCCGTCTGTGCGGAATTATAAAAAAAAAGTGAGTAGCCTATGTGTTTTTCCAGACTATGCTCTACGTCTATGCCAAATTTCATTGAGATCCCCTTTTTTTTATATATCATTAGGTGGCAAACGAGCAAGCAGCCACTTGAATCCGCCAAAATGGTGAAGCGACCGCTGCCCATAGACATCCGTAACTGTAGATGCGTTGCCTACCCTTATCCGACGGAGGAGGAGACGCACATAAAGAGGATACTTCCCCTTCCTATGCATCTCCTACACCGTCAAATCCACTTCCCCTTCCAATCCTCTCCTTATAAGAAAAGGGTGGTAAACAGAAAGGGACTTAATTTAGGCCTCCGGCACCACACTCATTAGACGAAACACGCAATTGCTTCAATTTCACGCATGTCTTCTGTGTGGTCGTGGTATCACACCGGGCGTGCCGGCCCTGCAGTGCTAAGATGTTAAAGCGGGCACTACCACTGTAAAATCCCTTCAGCCGTTTAGGCTACAAACTCTAACAAACATCCATCCATCTAAACTTTCGCTTTTATAATATTAGGTAGATTAGATTAGTTACATTTCTACTACTTTGAAATTAAGTTTATTAAGTAAATTATTGAATCGGCATGAATGTATAAGTATTGATTTGACAGTTGTCATATGTAAAGGACATATAACTTTCCACATCAGTCTGCACATACTATATATTTATTTATATCTTCTTAAGATTTCATCAGACCATTAAAGACCATATCTACGAGTATATCCAATCCTTTGTACAAGTTATCCAAAGGCTTAAGCCTTACAAAGAAATTACTTCTTTGTAAGTTAAGTACAGCCACTCAGCATTTTTCCTTTGTAAAGAAAGATCTATATCGACGTCTTCAAGATGCTCAGATTCGTATAAAAGTGGTACGTTTGAAAAAAGGTAGGTCAAAATCTTAAAACATAAAATGTAAGCATAATATACCATAATATTGTTCCATAGAACAACTAGCTTTTAAACTTCTGCCGCATGGAATTAAAAAAACAAAAGTGAGTAGTCTTTGTGTATTTCCACACTAACATATACGATGGTAGAGCCCGCTTTAACACCATCGCACGAATGGGCCGGCTCACCCGGTGTAATACAGCGACCACACAGAAAACAGGCGTGAAGTGGAAACAATTCCGCGTTTCGTCTGATGAGTGTGGTGCCGTAGGCCTAATTTTAGTCCCTTTTCCTTTCCACCCTTTTCTTAAGAGGAAAGGATTGAAAGGAAAAGTGGATTTGATGGTGGAGGAGACGCATATGAAGGGGAAATGTCCTCTTTATGTGCGTCTCCTCCTCCGTCAATTAAGGGTAGGCAACGCGTCTGCAATTGCGGATGTTTATGGGCAGCAGTAGCTTTCCATTTCGGTAGATTGAGGTGACCGCTTGCTCGTTTGCCATCTTATATTATAAAAAAAACTATCCTCTACATTCTAAATCTACGACAAATTTCATTCAATTCAAATCTGTTCAGCCGTTTAAGCTACGAACTCTAACAAACATCCATCCAAATTTTCGCATTTTTAATGTAGATATGAAACCTTTTTCTTAACTCCAATCAATGTTTTTGTTACCTTTTTCAGATAGAAGTTGTAAGTTAATGTAGTAAATTACGGTATATCCTTAGGTAATTCGGTCCAGAGAAAAACAGGCTTAAGGGAACGTAATCTCGGAAATAGTAATGGCCGATATCTGATCCCGCAGTGCCTTCTGAAGCTTATTATCCTTATTAGATATCTTAATGCATTTTATTTACTAATAGTCTCACTGGATGGATGTTTATTTTTTTAAGAATTTTTTGAAGACTGCGACTCAAGATGTGACGATTCAAACCAAATATTTACTTCGATTTGCGCTTAGACGGGCTTAAAGTTGAGAAACTTTATTTATTTTTTAAACATGTAGTTGCGTGAATAGATTTTATTTTATCTTAGACCACGGATTGCCCATATAAAGTGTTTTTTTATCTTTATAATTTATAAGAAAAAAAATAACCCGCTCGTATAACGTTAAAAAAATTTGTAATTGCGTTACATTGCTTTACAAAAAGAAAAGTATAGAAAAGTGTAATATTAATGTAAAAGATTACAACGAAATTGATTTCAACATGTGACCATCTGTACATTGGTACATTAAACATTAAAGTGTCATTGGTTTGTACAAAATAAACGCACAGCTCCATATATTTTTACGACCAACAGTATATTTACGTAGGCAATATTGGAGCAAATATAATACTGTATAGAATGAAATTAATGAAATCGTATTAAATTTAACGCTCTGTAGCATTTAATAGGACAAGCTCTGCAGTGTGGGGCAGCTTTAGATGTTTCGAAATATCGTTTACGGTCTGAAAAAAGTTATATAATGTTCATTACAGAGAATATATACATCAAGTAATACTAGGTTCCGCGACTCCGTCCGTGTGGAAGTAAAACAAACCCAAGTTTACCCAACCAAGGGTATCCTGTAGCCTATGTGTTCTTCCAGACTATTCTGTACAGCTATGCCCAATTTCATCGAGACCCGTTCAGCAATCTATCCATCTAAAACTTTGCATTTATACGAGTATGAGTAAGATTAACAGGCCGATTTCAGCCCGCCGCGGTACCTAAGCTCGGGCGCACGTAGAAAATTATGTCCCTCTCGCTAGTGCGAAACTATTAACTCAAGTGTATACATTACATTACATAAAATGTATACATTATGTTTCCACAGAATGATAGCAATTTAATCTATCCTACTTCGGGTGGTCTAGAAAGACCTGCCACGCAATGACGGAAATGTCACTGGGGGCGCATTTCGGCCCGCCGCCGCACGAAATGATGAATTATGATTTTATTTGCCGCAGTAAACGTGTTAATGATAATTAGAATATACATTACTCAAGAAAACAATATTAAGAGAAACCCTTACTAGACCATTAGAAACTATGAGTGGCAGTTATTTATTGGTGCAATTTAAATTTCCCTAAGTCATCTATCCTAATATTTTAAAGAGGAAAGATTTATATTTCTGTATTTATTGCAATAACAAAAAACATACAGACGAATTGAGTACTTCCTTCTTTTGGGAAGTCGGTCAACAAAAAGTACTGGGCCGATTTTAATAATTCTTTCACCGATATAAAGGTAATTTATCTGTGAATAACATAGGCTATGTTTTCTAATTTCACGCGAACGAAGTCGCCAACAACAGCTAGTAAGTTATAAAACCTAATCAGGTCAGATCGTAAGAAGTACAAAGTATATCTGAATGCCAACTGTTCAAAGTTTCAAAGTGAAGCCAATTAAAATTTGAATCAAAAGCTCAGCGCAGTGATTATCTCGCCAGTCCAAACTTTGTATTGAGTGACAATTGCGTAGTTGAAACGTTTCCAATGTTTAGCTTTTGCTAAGAACAAGAAATGTTTTGATTTGTTTTGTTAATATAAATTAGTAAATTATTTTAATTAATAAAATACTACGTTTTTTTATTAAGTTAATGGGATATTAATCTAGATACTGTATTTTAAAAGGTTTTTTGTTCCTTTTGACTAAACTATCGAGCAACTATTGTGCGATTGTCGATTGTTTCTCAGCCAATTCAATTATTTAGTTGCACAACTAAAAATGGAGTATCTCATAGACTCTCATAGGAGTCAAAGCGAGACTAAACTATTGCGTCATAGTTTAGTAAAAGATGTACGCGCACTTCGGTCCCTATTAACATATTTCTAAAGCTAATGAGATTTGAAAGAAGTTTTTGCCTTCATCGTAATTAAATTTTACGATAAACTGTTTAGTAAAATATTTCTTCGGTATTACTTTAATAAAAATGTTACCAAATTGTGTTATATCGTATGCAAATATTCAAACAATAATAACAATGACAGTTGTTACAAATTCACGTAAATTCCTTTGGGTACTCGCATGACGGATAAAACATACGAAAAAAAGAATATTCAATATAATAACATTTGTTTCACGTTTGTTTTCACCAAGTAAAAGTAATGTTTTATATACTTCTTGTTTTGTTATATTCAAGGTATATACACTTTAATGTACAAAAAAATGAATCCTAAGCTATCCTACAATTTTGAAGATTGACAAAGCTTTATATGAGACTTTAATTAAAATGTACTATTTTATAACAAATTTTAACAGTGGTAGTGCCCGCTTTAATATCTTAGCACTGCAGGGCCGGCACGCCCCCAGTAATACCACGACCATACAGAAGACAGCCGTCAAATGGAACCAATGCCGTGTTTTGTCTGATGAGTGTGGTGCCGGAGGCCTAATTTCAGTCCCTTTCTCTTTACCACTCTTTTCTTATAAGGAGAGGATGGGAAGGAGAAGTGGATTTGACGGTGGAGGAGATGCATAGGAAGGTGAAATATCCTCTTTATGTGCATATCCTCCTCCGTCGTATAAGGGTAGGCAAGGCATCTGCAATTGCGGATGTCTATGGGCAGCGGTCGCTTCGCCATTTTGGTGGATTCAGGTGGCCGCTTGCTCGTTTGCCACCTTACGTTATAAAAAAATATATATGATTAATTTTAGAAACTTTGTTAATTATATATAGAAAACGGTAGACATTAAATATGATTGTTTTCAAAATAATTCAATTTCAACGTAACAGTCCTTTAGACCTCTAACTTCAATGAAAGTATATTAATTGGTCTTGTTAATAGAATATTTATAATATATTAATTATTAATCATACTGTATGTTAGATGAATTAATAATTTCTAGAAATGGATTGAATACAAGCATTGTTCCTTAGAAATCACAAACAATCTTGTGTTTATAATTGACAACTAGAAACAATTATTTCTACCTAAAGTGTTTCAAACTATAGTTATGTATCTATACTCCACTGGTTAATTGTAAACGCCATCGTTTGTAATTTACCTAGTAAAATTCTCATTTTCCAAATTGAATATCGAATTCATCCTCAAACGCCTTCACAATTTTTCGGTGACATAAATATCAAAATTATGGCATTAAAATATGCTCATATTGTTATGTATTTCTTCCCAAAGCTGTAGGTCTATATTGTGAATGTGTGAATTTATACAAAACAACGAAAACATGTTTTATACTGTCATAAACTTTTTTGTTTTTTTTTTGGCCCCTGCTGCAAAAGAATTGAACAAAACACTTGGTAACAAGTTATGCCTTTACTCGGTTATTTTTGCTACACTTTTGGAAATACAATATTTGTATTATTTTTAAACTCTAGATTTTTCTTCAAATATGAATTTCTGTTTATACTTTACTTCAAGATTGAATTTTAAAAAATAAAATTGGATACAAAGTTAAAGAAAGAAATTATAATAAGAGATGAAAATGTAACAAATTATATTTCTCATTGAAACGATCTTGACATCGAGGCATTTCCTTTTTCATGATCTGGGTAATAAAATAAATATTCTCGAATTCACGTCCCTTAATATGATCTGAGAGAACGTAAGCCAGTAAATAGCTTCACCCGATATTAATTCCGCGGCTTCCCGAAGTATTATTCTTAATGCATTTTATTTACGAATTTAGGCTCTAGATAACTTCGGAAGGAGAAAAACATTTAACGGTATGCTGTTATAGACGGTAACGATTTTCTTTAGTCTGTATATTTTTATGTACATCTATAAATTTCTTCTTTTGTTTAAACTGACTTGATTTTATCTGTGGTCGGTAACATGTACTTACATTTGCCTGTCTTACTAATATTATAAATGCGAAAGTTTCGACGGATGGATAGATTGATGTTTGTTAAAGTAGGCTTAACAGCTGTACGGATCTCGATGAAATTTGGTATAGGTGTACATTATAGTCTGGGAGAACAAACAGGTTACTCACTTTTATTTTTTAAATTCCATGCGGTGGAAGTCGTGGTCAAAAGCTAGTTAATCTAGATTTATAACTTTAAACTGTCGTGGTTTTTACAAATGTAATGTTCGTAAGATACGGGTTTCTTACCATGGGCAGCTAAAACAATTTAATAGTGGTAAGAAACCCGTATCTTACGAACAATAATCTAGATTTGTTATTTTAATATGCATTCTTCTTATTTAATAATAAATTATTGCGAACTAAATTATAATTTTAAGTAAAGAAGAGAAAATTACGAAATGAAATAATATTATTATCATATACATCTTACAATAATATTCATGACATATGTTACTTTACGTAAATTCCTTTGGGTAACCCACGCACGCGATAAATGGTACACATCAAAAGGAAAATATATCAGTAAAGATATTTTGGGATCCCTTTGACCACGTTGAAACATGATACATTACGAAAGGTATCCATCAATTCTTGTCTTGTAGTTTTATTTGAATATCATTTTATCGCCCAGTAACGATACGACCACGATATTTATTGTCAGTAAGACATTAAAGCGAAACTGCTTTTATTCAAACGTTATATTACGGCATCTTCAGCCGATAATCTAGGCCAGGGGTGGCAAATATTTAAGCATCAAAGTCCCCTTTTTTAAAGTAAATGTTTAGGCAGTCTTAGAGGTGCCATAGAATAATTTTGATTGGGATTATTATACGTCAATTCCCTGGTGCACCTATTTTATATTATTTCATAGTGTTTTTATGATCATCGATGTGCCCGAAATATTATGTCGTGGCATGCGTGCCAGGGGTTGGCAACCCCTGTTCTAGGCTATGTCAAGGAGAGACAACTACCATTAATATAATCTTATTTGAATTATTTTTCTATTTTAATCTCTAGGCGACGACACCCATCATCATCATCCTCCTTACCCTACTCCCGTAGTGGCGCAACAGGTTTTTGTCCTCCAAATAACTCTATTATACGTCATCTCAGTCATCACTCCCTTTTTGATCATGTCGTCTTTCACGCAATCCATCCATCACTTTCTAGGTCTACCTCTACCGATGTACCATTCCACACTCACAACTAACGTTCTAACATTTCTCTAGGCGTCGCCCATGTTTTTTAAATACAGTTATTTTTTTGATACAGCCTAAATAGACACTTAGGGTGCGAAACGTTGGAACCTCACCTCACTCCATTTCATTTCTCGCAATAAACTTTTAGATAATTCCTTTTTTTTATAACATAAGGTGGCAAAGGAGCAAGCGGCCACTAGAATCCGCCAAAATGGCGAGGCGACCGCTGCCCATAAATTCTACTTCTGTTGTTTCTGAATTTACTTAGATGACGTAAAAACTAAGGTTTTAACGTTTCGCTTTCGTTTTAATAACTTTTACAGCTATTATACATGTTTTATTATAATAATGAAATGCTTATTGTAGTGTAAAATCTCTGGTTTACAACAGGAATATCAATACGCGAACGCGCTCGACCTAAACAATGTAGATAAATTAAATCCCACGTAGGCTGCGACCGACATTCGCAACTAGTTAATCTGTTGCGTACGTAATGTTAAGACCTTTTCATTTTATTTATCTAGCTGTTGCTCGCGACTTCGTCTAAGTGGAATTAAAAATTAGTACAAAATATAGCCTGTGTTATACACTGATACCGTAGCTTTCTTGTGGTGATTAAATTTTTGAAATCGGCCCAGTAGTTTTTGAGTTATTTCAGTACATACAAAAATACGGCGGATTCAGTGGCTGGCTGCTGCTGGCAGCTGGCTCGTTTGCCGTCTTATAATATAAAAAAAAAAACAAATATTTCCTCTTTACAATATTAATAAAATATTGATCAAAGAAGCGAAACATTAGGTATATCTTACTTCTTACTAATTTTATAAATGACAAAGATTAGGGGGATGCATGTTAGAGATTGTATCCTAAATTACTGAAAGGATCTCAATAAAATTTGGATAGACTGGAAAAGCACGTTTTAACCGCTTTTGTACATGATTGTACCAATTCTTGTGTGATTTGCACTAAACTCAAAGGTTTATTCCGCTGTTTTATAGCCTGTTTACTGATCTGAGAATTATAAGCCTACAATTTAACACAATTAAATCCTTATCAAAACAATTGTTAAACATATGTGATATATTATAGCTTCTAGTTAGAGTTCTGGTATGCGATCGTATGGGTTGGGAATTTAATTCTTTAAACAAAACCTCTAACGTAATCACAATGTCTTTTAGCTGGATACGTAGCTGTTACACGCTATGTGTTACGCTACGCTACGCTACAAAATTGTTATTTCAATGTCTTTACATTTTGTTATTCATGTGGGACGTGTGCCACTCATCGTCATAATATTAATTGTTGTTAACATAACACGGCGCACGTTCCTCGGATCATTATAAATGAATAATGTAGCCACATTTGTCATCGATGTAAATTAGACAAACTTGCGGGCGTGTACCTTGGTATTTAGGTGAATTAATTTTACGCTTTTCGTATTGTTTACTTAACGATATTTCAGAAATTTTCAAATTAAGAAAAACTAAACTGTACTTTTATAATAAGAAATAAAAACATACTTTGTTCACCAAAATGGATAAATCTGTTTAGAGAAACGAGAAAATGTCTACTGGAATTCGCTAAAACAGCGAAGCGATGTTGCCCATAAACGTTATGAAATCTATGCTGTACGCAATAATTCCTTCGTAAAAAATCCGAAGATTGTTTTATACTTAAAATTGATCGATAGCTCTAAGTTTTTCTTGGACTGCTTCTCAATTACATTACCCATACGGTTCCATTACATATTGAATAAATAAATCGATGTTTCTACAGCGTGGTACCCCAATAAAATAGAGTGAAACCATTAGACCGATCTCCAAAGGTTAGGGAACCGAAAATCCAATTAACCTCATTGTCTATTTTGTATCGTTCATGCATTGTTAGTTTTATTCCGGAATACTGAATTCTGTGGTATTTTATCTAAAAAAAATTACAATTACACTATTTAAATTCTTTTTCATAAGTTTTCTTATTGGTATACATTGTTTATTAATTATTTATTGTTCAAATTATTCTAATTTTAGTGATGTTATCCTTTTTCATCAGACGGTTTAAAAGAAATTTGCAACTACATAATAGAAAAATAAGAGTTCGTTTTTTGTTTTAATGTTTTCAAGATGTCGTCCAAAATCTCAATAACTTCTCTCAGGAAAGTAGATGATATATCAGTTATCATATTATCGTTTGAAAAACATGCCCATAAAGTTATATACAGGTTACTTAGAAGTTGTACAACTTAAATAAGTCAACTATAATGTTTGAAACAATACTCCGACTTACACATAAAACTTATTCCATGTTCGAGTATAATTTATTCACGATTCGCGTGTATGTCGACAGTAACTTTTGTTTATGTATAAACGGGTAAGAAATATCTTGTTAATGTATAGAAAAAAAATAGGCACATTTCCCACAACGATTATCCAAGTCAATCATATTCAAATATTGTTAAAGTCAAACAAATGCCATTAAAAAAAACAGCCTTAAATTAGCAAGAATTAAGAAGCAACTTAATTGAGAAGCAAAAGGTTAGCGAGGTATGGATATGTTATGCGACTAGACGATGGTGACATAAACCAGAAAGTGTTAAGAATGAATTTGGATGGCTACAAAGGAAGAGGAAGACTAAAGAAAGTATGGACGGATTGTGTGAAAGAGGACATGCTTAAGAAAAGAGTGGTTTCAGATATGACGGCTGATAGAGATGTATTAAAGAGAAGGACATACTGTGCCGACCCTCCATAAGGGATAAGGGCAAGTTGATGATAATGAGACTTAAATTTAGATGACTCAAGATTGCTATTGAATGAGTAACAAGGGTAGAAGAAGACCGAAGAATATATGAATTGTCTGAAAGAAAAAGTAAAATAAGATATAACGGCTTATAGAGATGTATGAAAGGCAAACACATACCGCCGATCCACCATAGTGACAACAAAAGGTTGGATGTGATGAATTTACAATTATATGAGAGCTTCTTAAAACTTTAAATCTAAACGTTATAAGACTGGTTTGATACTTTAAAAATGAAAGCATGTAGTCTCATTAGTTCCCACTGCCATAGTAACTATATCAAACCGTTAGTTAATAGGCGATAGGAACGAAACATGGCTCTGTGTTTTTGTTCTTGTTCAGACACCCACAGTTATCCGCTGAGTCATTTTTATATGTGAGTACTTCTCATAGGACTTCCTTATCATGCTTCAGGAAGATTACAATGTGAAACTGTCAACGCATGTCATGAATGTTTGAGGTTCAGAAATTAATGTGTCGCCTTTTCCAAATTATGTTTACATTTAGGGAAGGAAATACACGACTACTTTTTAAATAAATATATGTAAGTGAAACAATTTCAATGTAAAATTATAATGTAATTCAATTTAGGTTTTAATAATTGAAATAATTTTATTTAAACAATTAAATTACAAATTTAATTTTGGTTACCAACTCATTAATGATTCACTTAATTCATGATCAAATATTTCATGAAGTAAAGAAATATTTATCTTTTACATTTAAATTTGGTTCTTTAGTTTTCTTGGGTAGTCTTCTAGGAATTATAGTTGTTGGTGCTCTAAATATATGTCTTGGATTCTGATAAACATTCGATTCTAAATCATCCTCATACAAAAGTCGATCATTGAACGGTGTTGGGTTCACACAACCCTGAGGTTCTCTTCTACCAAACTGCTGACAAACGCCATCTAGCAGTAAATCAGGATCCATTCCACTTATTTCATTATCTCTTGGTACAAGGATCACTGGTGTGTCAGGCGATCTCAATCTACTGAATTTCCTCTGAGCCTCCTTCAAGTAATAATTAACATTTCTAAATAGACAATTCGAGAACTTTCTCGAATCGATCGGAAAGTTATATAAGAAATTCTCTTTCGGTTTACCTTCAGCTTCGTGTTTGAGATATGATGCTTGCAGGAAAGTATTCCCATCCATCATTTGAAGAATACATTTTCTCGGTCCTGAAGACATACCGGTATCTCTGAATTGATAATCTACTCTTATATCGGAGCCGATATTTCCAACAAGCCACGGGAATATCGTTTTGAAGAATTTTAAATCATCCTCGTTTGAGAAATCCGAGAAAACTGTAATAACTCTGGCACTGTTAACATTTGATAAGATTGCGAGGGTTACGATTAATAATAGAGAAGCCATTTTACTGAAGGAAAACATTTTATCCCTGGCTTTTATAGACTATTGTTACACAATTATTTGTATTAAAGTAATTAATTGGTATTGCACTGAGTAAATTCAATGCAAGTATATTTGTTACGCCGATAACATTATACAAACTGTTAACAAATGTAAAATTTCCTTATTCGGAGAGAATTTTAAATGTAAAAAAGTCTTACAATAAATATTTTACGAAGTATTCTAAGGCCCATTAACGAACTCTTGAACTAAGTAATTATTGATTTTGCGTCACAAAATGGCTTATTTCCTTTTGAAAATAAAACGATGAAGGAATAGCTCTTATACATTTCAACTTGGTATCTATAACAACCGATATTGACTTGTCGTAAAAATTAGTAAACCCACAAGATATTTCACTCTAAAATTGATATCCACAAAGGTTTATTCCGAGCTCAGAGTCATAGCTTTATTAAGTGTGAAGAATCGTTAATTGATTTTTTTTTATAAAAAAAGGGGGCAAACGAGCGGTGTGAACACCAAGGTGGTTAACGACGCCCATGGACATCCGCAACACCAGAGGAGCTACAGATGCGTTGCCGGCCTTTGAGGAAATGATAGGCTCGCTTCAGGAATGGACCCTAAGTCGTATTGGTTTGGAAATACCGCCAAGAATAGACCGTTCTACAACGCGGCTGCGCGGGGCAGAAAGTAACATTTCACAATCATCTCCTTCGTAAATAAATACTGTCTTTTAATATCCAGTTAAAAGCTTTGGATAGAAGAGACTAATTAACATTGACATTTGTTGTTTAGTACCACTCCCGCGTTAAACTAATTTCACACTAGGGTAGAACAGATAAGCAGAACAGTACATAGAGCTGTACTGGTATTTTTTTAACTTTCTAATTTGCATTGACACTCTAAACGGAATAGTACGATAAAAAGGTATAAAACTGACAATAACTTTCGATATGACCTTTTAATGTCTACATAATTTGACATTTTTGAGGAATTTACGACTGTGTGTTTACAAGTTCTGTTCTGTCTTGAATTGTGTGTTCAAAAAATATTATTATCTATCCCACTGTTCTGTTGTGCCCTCGTGTGAAACTAAAAACTAAAGGGATTACATGAGACGGCTCCTAGCGCAGACTGTGGAGCAATCTCCGATTAATTGTCTATCGGGAACATCGTTACAGGCGATAATTGACTTTTGAGCGTCCTCTATTTATGTAGTCTATTCTTAACTAGATATTGTATGACACGTAAAACATTTTAAATAAAGTTCATATCAGTTTTGTTAGAGAACCTTGAACAGCGGTCTTTGTATGATCATGTTTATCAAATTACTAACTCTTCCCGTGCGACTTCATCCGCATGAAATTATGAAAATTTTATTTTACTGTTTACATTTGTCAAATTACAAATGTCAAAATGACATGACACGATGACAACCTAGTTTGCTGTTGGCAGCAACTTATGGTCTCTTTCGTACATTAAGGTTTTTATCCAAAATATTTACCCCCTAAGTTTGATGGCGTTAAAATATATAGTCTAAAGCGTGACCTAAGTGTAAGGCTTTTTATTAAAAAATGAATTATTCAAAAATATGCTGTAATTGCTGACATCTTAGACAACAAAGAAGTGTGTGTTTACGCTTTAGTATAATAGTATAGAATTGATAATCTTTGACACTTCTGTGCAATAAAAATGTATCGTTTATTGGGACTCATAGTTTCATGCCAACAACAATTGAAATAACCCGAATGCTCTAACTTTTGCGGTGACATTGGTTGCAATAATTAGCAATATATTAAATAAACCGCTAATTACTGATACATACTATGTTTTGAAATATATCGGTATACGTTTTGATTTACATTTGAATGTGGCCGAATATTTAAAAAGACACGAGTTGCTGTGAATTACAAGCATTATTTTTTTACATGCCCAATATGAGTTCAACTTATGTTAATGAGCTGAAAATTCATTTCCAACGTTCTCACAGAAATTATTGAGATAAATTATTCTCAATTTTTCTAAAGGTACGTTTCTACTACGATTTATCATCCTGATTATTGAAGTTGTAACATATTTCGGCGTTGATGTATTGCGTTGATATGATCATTGCGAATATTTGTGCGACAGGGGAGAATTCCGTCTGGCATTTCTATATGATGAGTGTTCCTGGAATGTTGTGCTATTCGGGAATACCGTCGCCGGGGGAGGGGACGGCAGGCGAATATTGTTTCCGTCCACAGATTAATTATTGTCCATTTAAAATCGCGGAAACGGCGACGAAATAAATGTTCCGTTAAATATTAAACGTGTAATAATTAATTAATGTTATTATTAATTGTTTTCTGCTTAATAAATCTGTTTCATTAAATTATTAAATACATCTCATAAAGATTAAGTAAAAAAAATATCTGTAAAAATGCCGTCAACTCTTCGATTTCTTTAATATTTAAAAAATAATACTGAATATTTTAAAGAAAGCTACTCTTATTCCTTATACCTCGCTTAGTATATCCTATTGTGGGGTTTTTTCTCACCTCGTGTTTTAAATAGGGCATTCTTCCCTTCTCTTGACCTGGCTTTACACCGTGTAAAGCTTAGCTTTGTGCCTACATATTTGTATAAACGTTTATACTTTTTAAGTAACACTAATTTTCACACATGTTATTATATTACGAGCTGTCTGAAAATAAAAAAAATAGATTACAATTTGCCTATCCATGTCAGCTACCCTACAGTAAATGTCCCGTCCAAAGCAGCCCAGCCCTTTCGGAGATTGCCCGGAACAAACGCGGCTTGCGGACAGACAGACAGACAAAAAATTTTTAAATGCGTTTTTTGTAACAACAACGCAAATACCTCATCTGGAATTTATTCTTTGACAATACAAACAGACAGTCCAATTTTATTACATGTATATAACATAGATAGATTTTCCAATTTTGAATTTAGAACTGTCACTATTTATTTTTTAATTTTAAATTTCGAATTGATTCGAATTTCGAACCGCCTTTTTTTATAGAACAAAAGCAAGTCCCCAAATTATTAACGGCTATAAACATGAATGAAAATGTAATGAGTAACAGATAACCTACGTTTATTGAACAGAGAAGGGGATAAACAGAAAAGAGATTTCCTTTTTCTGTTTCCTGCTCAATAATAATAAAATTTAATTTTCCAACAAAATTCATACTCATCAAAGTGATTTTATCAGAGTACTTTGTTCCCTTTTGTTAGAGTGACGTCGCATCTCGTACTGATAGGGATTCTTTGATCTTTTAGATCTATCTAATCTAGCTCTAATCTGATCTAGGAACTAGACATTTTGTACTTACATTAGTTCTTAGTATATTTTACTAGCTTTCACTCGTGATTTTGTTCGCGTGGGATTAAATAAAAACATAAGTAAGTATGTGTTCTTCGAGACACTACTTCTATGCCTTATTCCATCGAGACCTGTTTAGTCGTTAGGCTACAAACTTTAAGAAACATCTATCTAAACGTATAAAAATAAGAAGTAGCTAAGATTTATATCTAGTTCAGGAATAAAGTGAACAAATGCACATCAAATTTCAAATATGTCGGCCACAACTTCGTGGAGTTTTGTGATTTTTTTTTACATAAAGTAAGCGTTATTGTAAAATAGCATTAACTAATGTTGTAGTTATGTGAGAGACAGTGAAAGAACAATAGCAAGGTCTTGTTTTTTTTCTGTTTTAGCGATATTTTTTCTTTCCTCTTTAGCGAAATGCGAATACTCCACGCGCTCTCATTACTGTCTGGTTTTAAGAGGCACGTGTGCGCTGGCTTTCCTTTCCTACGGCGCCAACTTTGACCGACATTCGCTTTTTTCGTTTTTAATAATTTGCCGAGAGGTGAAACAAACGAGTTATGTAAATTTATGTAGGATTTAGATTGAATAATATTAAATTTTATTTATCACTAGCTGTTGCTCGCGATTTCGTCCGTGTGAAATTAAAAATAATGAAAATGTAGGCTATGTATGTATAAATAATCAGTAAAATATGGCCAAATGGTTTTTGAATTGGTACTAATTGAATATATGGTACTAATACAATAAAAACTGATATTGAAGAAGAAAAAAAACAAATTATACACAGAAAACAACAAAACATAGGAATAAAACAAAATTTAGCTTAATACAACCATTTGCCTCGCCTACATCTTCTACACATCTGTGTGCAGCCTATGTGATCTGTGACACGCTACAATTAAATATATCTATATCTTCAGATATGATATTGATGATTGTATGATGTCATATTCAGAAGTCTTCAGTTAATATATATTTTGACAGAGTATTACAAAATGAAAAGAACCATGTGCGTGAAAGCTCTGTATTAATTTAATCTGTGCGTTATTGTTACACACAATAGTGTACTTATTGTTCAAATGTATGGAAATACATAAGCATATTATATTTGAGTCTTTGAGCGTAACGTTTAGAGATTTCGTGCCATTGTACCACAGAACAATGCCTGTGTCTAATTTATCGAATTACTAATACATTGAAATAATATCGAAACCTTTTTGATTGGTTAGTTTAATTAACACTGAATTAATATCGTTAAACATAAACTAGTGAAATGGCAGCAAAACAATTAAGATGACTGTTTTGATATATTTTTTTGATAAAACTTAATTACAGTTACCTTGAACATTTCATTTTGCGAATACGGCATACATAAAGACTTCTCAGGTTTAATATACATTTAGTGGTAAACTAAACACTTTTAACCAACTTTAAAAGTAACAGGTGCCCAGTTTGTCTATAATTTTTTTTAAGTCTATGTTTTTTTTATTTATCAGAAGGTAAATGAGCAACCGTTCAACCGAATTTGCCGAAAATGCAAAGCGACTGCTATCTATAGATATCGGAAATTGCAAATTCATTGCCTACATTAAATGTACGGAGGAGGAGATGCACAAAAACGACATTCCTTCCTAAAGGTGTAAACACCTCATCCACATCACCTTCCCAACCTTTTCTTATTAGAAAAAGACAGGAAGAGAACTAATTTTGGTCTTCTGAGGGTTCTCGTAAAGAACTAACTATAGAAATTAAGGAGTTTAATCATAGAATGAAGTCATCACCATCATCACCAGCTCACTACGTCCCCACTGAAGGTTTCTGAGCCTACCCTAAGTAAGGGGTGACTAGATCATAGTCAACCACACTGGCCCACTGCAGGTTTGTTGACATCCCACATATCTTTGAATTTTTTCGTCGATATGTGTAGGTTGCATCACGATGTTTTCGTTCACCGTAAGAACGTCGGATAAATAGGATGGGATGAAGTTACGTCTTTCAATTGTATGTTTGCTTCACAACACATACAATGCTTTTATGAAATGATATTTATGTCGTAAGATAACGAGACAAGTCGCACTGATGATGCGGAAGTACTTCTTGTGTTTTTCTTTCCCTTGTTCGCGTTAAGCGGAGAGTGTAACCATTAAGCATTGACGTAAAGGGCCGCATACGAAAGAGCTCTTGAAACGCAAACAGACGTATTCCTTTAGACATAAGACAACGCAACGAACCTCAAGCGATATGCAACTTTAATAATAGGAAAAAGAGTTGATTTTTCTTTGGGTTATGCAAACAAATCATCTTTTTGTAGTCTTTTTAAGTCTGCATGCAGGCTATTT
>NW_013527248.1:2107147-2126592 GCF_000836215.1 Papilio polytes
AAAATGTCTGTTTTTTTTTTAATTGTAAATTTATCTCCAATGAAAGATCTCAAACCGAAAATGTGTCTTCGAACCGAAAATTGTTTCGTTGTAATTTTTGACAATATTCATCTATGAATAATTTAAGTTATTGTCACTTTTTGACTTTGTGCAGCTTTCGTCACTTTCAACAATATAAAATCTTATGAGTCTTACTAATATTAAAAATGCGAAAGTTGACATAGATGGATGTTTGTTAGAGTTTGTACCCTAAACAGCTAAACAATTCCTGGATCTGGATGAAATTTAGCCCAGATGTAGAGCATAGCCTGGAAGAATACACACTCGTATGCTACTTACTTTTTTTATATCATGCGGGTGGAGTCGCGGGCGAAAGCTAGTTTTTCATAAAAATCTTGACAAAATAAAAAGTGTTATCAACTATCGAGTGCTTTAATTTGCTATGTAACAGTTATACGTTTTCGTTTTTTTTCTTTAATTAGCGGTTACAGCTGTTGTTACACTGATAGACGTTGTTTCACCTGTTGTATCAGTTGCAGTAACAGTTGTTTTAACTGCTTCAGTAACGGTTATTTCTGCAGTTGTTGCTTCACTTATAACAGTTGATTTAACAGTTGTAGTACTTGATTCTTTAATGGGTTCAGTTGATTTGTCAGATTGTGTTGTGAATTCTGATAATGTCGTGGAACTTTCTTTAGGATATTCTTTAGGGTTTAAACATCCATAGGGTTGTTTTCTTCCAAACGTCATACATATACTTTTAAGTATATGTTCAGGGTTGTTTCCACAGATTGTTTTTCTTCCAGACACAATAATTACAGGGGTCGTATCTGATTTAACTTTGAAGAATTGTCTATTAGTCTTTTTAGTAAAATGTCTTGGGTTTCTTTTTAAACATTTTCGTAATTTTCGATCATTGATTTGACTTCCAATATCATCATTTATTGGTATACCCTGTGCTGTGTTACTTAGATATGTTACTTGTAAATTAGTGTCACCTTTCATTTGTTCCAGAAAACATTCTTTTACACCGTCACTATCTTTGAAGTAATAACGAATTCTTAACATATTTCCGACGTTATCCACAATCCATGGTAGCGTTGTTTTAAAGAAATTGATATCGTCTTCGTTGGAGAAATCTGAGAGAATTGTTATTTGTTTCGTATGACACGCAAAGACTACCACACTTGACAATAATAATACAAATAAAGTGCTTAAATTAAACATTTTTTTCGATTTTATTAGAGCTAACACTTGGTTTGAAACGTCAGTTACTGTTGTAATAATTAAAATGAATGTTCCTAGTTTATAACACTATTTAACTGTTGATTTTATTGCTTTATTGCGAAATTTCAATAATGCTCGTAAATATACTATTAGTTTATTACTAATTAGTAGCATTTTTTAAATATTTCTAACATTACTTAAAAGGTGACGCATTCAGATATTTTGTATAGCTATTATAATGATTGATTGATTTGGACCGAAGACCTGGTCAAGGTTGCGGGAGTGCACTGGATGCGAGTGGCACAGGACCGGGCATCGTGGCAATCGATGGGGGAGGCCTACGTTCAGCAGTGGACGACCTAAGGCTGTTAATGATGATGATGATGATTATAATGATTATATAAACATGAGTGCTAATTTTAAGTATTTTATACTAAGGTTTTTATACTGTATAAAATTAAATTAACAATTTTATAAGAATAAACTCAAGAAAATTGAATTTACCGGATCTCAAATACATAGATCACAATTGTGATACATCGAATGTAGTTTTTTATATTTCTTTTTAAACTATAAACATTTTGTTTTAACCTCTTAGTAGAGCGATTAAAAATAATGTATTTTCAATGAAGAGCTCAGCGAAATCGTTTCAAAACAACCCGTCCCGTTTGAAATTGGGGAAGTCATTAAAGTGCTTGAGTGAGAACAATTAGAAATCTAGCACAATGGAAAAGATAGAGTTCATTTTTGAAGCTGCAATTGTTAGTTTAGTGAATTAAAATCCTGTAACGTCCAAAAGAAGTTGTTTTTGAATATAAATTATAAACGTTGATGTACAGTCAGCTACATCACTATGTATATTTTTACAATGTACAGAAAATTGTATACTACTCCAGTTGAAAAAATGCATATGCACGAATCCGTCTGTACATTTCTGATTAATAATTTTTGCTATTGTACTATACATAAATGTATGAAGACAACATGTTCAAGGAGTTTTTACATGTTTTTAGGTCTCAAGCCATTAGAAAAGAAGAATTTAAATGATTTGAAATTAGAACACATTGTGGATGTCATCGTATTTTCTATATCTTTTTCTGTACATATATTACCAATACACAAGTCTCCGTTAAAAATATTTTTATTTCAATTTTTTTTACGATATACACAACATAGATACATGCATAAATATGTCTGGAACTGCCCTTACTTACAAGCATCTATACTTCTCAAATGGTACGTTTATTTAGCTGATTGTACACTACCGTACACTTACTAAGCACTATTAAAAATAAAATTGTCATTTATTGTCTATAAAAATCTAATATTTTAATACGATTATTTTGAAAGTCACTTATGGTATCAAAGTTTATATTATGACGCAGTTATTGTTTATGTTATTTTGCTACCAGTTTTTAAAATAGAATGGGTTATGGGTCGTTAAAAAGCAGTAAAACATTTTTATTTCTATGACTAGGCTGCGTTGTAATAAAACAACACGTTACTTTTTTATTTCCTTGTACTTTTACTAATAATGGCTAATTCGTATGATGTAATTGTAATTAATGAAACATGGTAAAACAAAGCCGCAAATTATGAACAATTTAATAATGATATCTTACCGATATTATCAATGCGAAAGATAGTTGAATGGACGTATGTCAGACTTTATAGCGTAAACGGCTGAACGGATCTCGATGAACTGTTTTTTTTTAATTCCACGCAGAGTGAGTCGTTTGCGAAAGCCAGCTTAAGCTAGTTAAATTATAAAATAATATGGACTTCTGTGTTTTACTTGAATCAAAATGTTTTTTTAATTCTCGAATTAAATATATGTTTCTCTGTAATAAAGCCTATTAATGTTCGTTAAATTGACATTTCTGTATCAAGACAACTCTAGAGAGTTGTAACTTTGTCATACATGTCGTATATACAAATATGATGGAATGTAACATAACGTATTCGGGCTAAAAGGCAACCGTTTTCTTCTATAAAATATTATTACGACCTAAATGAGAGTCAGGCAGCTATTTGTAACGTAACGTTCAGTTCTGAACATGCCTTTGAGTTTGGCGATGCGCCAGAAGCCCATGCAAGCGTAGGATATACCAAATATCAACTATGCGCCCTACATACAAAATTGCAAGTCGAATTGGTGGTTTATCAAAACTCTTTGGCGTTAAAATTGTTCTTCGATGATTCTTTTAGTCTTTTTGCTGATTCTACCGTGCCAGGTTGTAGTACACACTTTTTATTAAATAAAGTATATCTATATCTTTTGTGGCATTACCGTTAACTTATTTATAAACTTAAGCTGAACCGGATAATTCAAAACATGTTTGCATTAAACTTTGATCCTTCAAGAACTGCTGGTATACAAAAATAACCAATGTCATTAGAAGGAAGTATCGCAAAGTGTTCATGCTTCCTTACTTTGTTACGAAAGTTGCAGAGTTGTCGTTTAAAATTAAACGTTGCAACTTTCGTATAATAAGAAGGTTTTAACAAGTTCGCTAGTATAATGTGGTCGTGAAACCTCTAAGAATTATTACACCTGTCAGTATTCCCTGTCATAAGGCGGAGTGTTTTAAACAAACTCTCATCTTCGCGGACGAGTCTAATTTGTCACATGCAAGTCCGTAGCACTCTCAAGCCAGCCCGGCCTTGGCCCCTTCTATTTCTAGTATCCACTGCGTCGACCTTGCGCTATGTTTTAAAGTACAACAACGCAAAATTATGCATACATTTTCATAGAAATCTTAACTAAACTGAGACATCGCCGCTACACTTTTGAACTGCGCTACTCCCTTTGCAATTTGTATGGAAAGTAGTTTTAGTTGAATAGAGGCTTAAGGATGATAAAAGTTTATTCATCTTTCTGAGATGGGATTACTGAGTTTTTTACGCATAAAGTTGTGATGAAAAAGTTAGGGACGATGTCAATAGAGGACAACAGAGGAGTAAAATGAAGTAAATAGATACCTATTGTAATATAATTAAATTAAAAAATAAGAAAACTAAACCAGAATTAACCTCGATCTATAATAGCATAGACTAGCTGTTTCCCGCGACTTCGTCCACGCAATATTAAGATAAAAAAGTAGCCTATAATATGCCCGTCTATGTCAGCAACCCTTCAGTGAAAGTCCGGACGAAATCGATCTAGCCGTTTCGGAGATTACCCGGAACAAACGCGGCTTGCGGACAGACAGACAAATAATTTTTCAATGCGATTTTCGTTATCAGCAAAGCAAATACATCATCTTTCCGAAAATTGGAATTTTTCTTTTGCTATTACAAACAGACACTCCAATTTTATTATTAAGTATACATAGATCTCGATAGAAGGAAGATTATCTATAGATGATTTCGATAAACAATTTAATTACTGATTTTATCGCTAGATGGCAGTATTTGGTATTCCAATTAGCGTAGTTGTTTACATTAACGAATGTCACTGATTCTAACTTTATTTCATCTCGGCTTGCAGTGCTGGAGATTCATTCGTTTGTCGGTGTGATTTACCGTCCCATGGGTGTCAAGTTAATTATGCGACTGAGAGCTTGTAAATCTAGCTGAGTTACAATTTGTCGGGAATTTTCCAGCCTCAGATTTTTCTCTATTTTAAAAAGTACTATAGTAAGATTTTTTTTCAGTAAATTTGTAATAGCTGTTGCTCGCGACTTCGTCTGCGTTTAATTATAAAATGTAGCCTATGTTATTCACAGATAAATTTCCTTTTTAACGGTGAGAGAATCTTTAATATAGTCCTAGTAGTTTTTGAGATATCGCAATACGTATAAAAATTCAAAATGTTAAATTGTAATTATTGGTAACATTGCTGAAGTACGCATTACTATTTTTCTCCTTACAAAAGTCAAATTGTAACCGCCTTCTCTATAGAGAGAAATAAATCAGGATGTCAATTCAATTGAGCCCTAATCCAACCCTCATTATTTATCTCCAAGAATACATTCAAATTGATGTTCCCTGGATCTGTTGTTCTTGTATAATTAATTACTTGACGTTTAAAATATTACATCTATCTTTAAAGGATTCAATAAATGCTATCTACTTACACATTTGATCGTTTTAAAATCGATTTTTGTAATTGAAGTCCGAATTTGATTTTTTTTTAAATTGAATTTGATATTGATTTAAAATGCAACGGTCAAATTTTATGCATTTTTAAATTATTATTGACTCGTTTTCTGCCGCGACTCATCGTAAGTATGTAGCCTGTGTGTCCTTCCAGATGTTCTACATCTGTGGCAAATTTCATCGAGATCCGTTAACCAGTTTAGGCTGTAACTGTCAACCATTAATTCAAATATTCGTATTTATAATATTTATTAAGAAGTTTGAAGTGTATGATGTCATATTTGAAACGTTATAATCAACTTGATTAAACAAAGTGAAGTTTGATCTTTCACAAGACATTATTTTAGACGCGACAATTACCAATACCCCTAGAATCTTATAGTGACATAGTCCAATTAACAGGATTTTTTACAACCTACGTAGTGCTAATGATCTGCAAGATGCATGATCCAAACATTGCCTAAACAAAACGACCAGTTAGAACAGATGGAAGTGTGAAGTACGCTTGACATACATATCTTACATAGACACGGGCTGAGAGTCCGACCTACGAATGCCGAAAAACAACACGAAACAGGTATTGTCTTTGTTACAGCTGTGTTTACATTGTTTTATTCTTTTATTTAGATACGTTAAAAGTCAAACGAATCTAATGCTCTTGCTCTTAATATATCCATACGTATATTGGCAAATTTAGTAATGGTTAAATAGTGAAGTGCAGTTATTTTCATTTTTTAAATTTATCTGCAAACATTTCCCGGAATAATTGGAAACATGAAACTTCTGTTTATCAGAATAAGTGCAACAGGAACGTTAAAAATCCTAAACTCAAAATAGAAATAGCGGAGAACATTTCGCTGTTCGTATCGCCATTTTGTCAACTTCATGTGTGGATAAATGAAAATTTCCAATTCAATTAGTTGTCGTTTTTCTGTACGTCTTCTGGAAACAAATTCAAATAGATTTTCACATCTTAGGACAATAAATTAGGTAGTTTTATTATAATCTTAACTTTATGTGTGACGCGCACATTTATTAATGAAACGCTTGTGAATCGTCCCCTTATTTAACACGCTCACTGCGTACCAGGCCGATATCGACCTGACGCGATACTTACACGATTATCTCAGGTGTATACATTATATTACATAAAAAAGTGCCTATCCTAGTGCTGGTGGGCCTAGAAAGACCTACCACCCATTGGCGAAAATCATTGGGGGCGCATTTTGGCCCGCCGCCACACCAGATGAAGAATTATCAATTTACTTGCCGCAGTAAACGTGTTAATGTAACAACTTATGGTAGTCCATGGTAATTTTTCAACGTTTAATTAAAATATAAACTCACATAACAATGGGTGCGGTATGCTAAATACCTCGGTAAGGTACCGCTAAATTATACATGAATCCTTTCGGCGGCTTTGTTTTTACTTTTACCTTTGTAAAGTTCAACCAACCGTAAAGATTAGAATTAACTAAAACAATATACGAAGGTACGATGGTTTCTTTAATCCCTGATGTTAATTCATCCATTCTGAAGGTACTTTGAAATTATTTAACATAAAGGTACGCGTTATCTCACGTCCACTTAACATACGCGAGGAAGGATTTAGACACATTCAGAATGAAAAGATTAAGGTGGCCAAACCGCTTATTTGAATATCAAATTGAAATTATATCTTTAACGTAGGGGTTTCATTATGCGGAACACTTGTGTAAAATATGTTGCTATCTCTATTTTATCATTATGTCTAAGAGAGATGATATCATGTTTTGTATTAGTGTTTCGGTAGTGAAAACCAAAGGTAATAACATAGATGATGTCGATGTTTGTTGAACGAGACTCGACTTTAGACAACGTTTTTATAAACGAGTAATTTAAATGATCCATTTATTTAATTAGCAATGGTGTAAATGAATCTCAGTAATTTATTTGCATCTCGTGTTAAAAACTTTTCAACAATCAATGTCGCTTGTCAGCGAAATTTAATTTGTGTCTACAAACTCAATGTTCTGTTACTTTAAATATTAATTTGATAACCCAATCGCAAATCAATCCAATAATTTGCGAGATTGAAAGTTGTTGACAAATTGAACTTTTCATGGTATATTTTTTTAATTAAATTTTACGCGTACATGTTTGTTTGATATATTATTTTATATATATTATTTTTTAATAATCTA
The DNA here is from genome assembly GCF_000836215.1 of Papilio polytes. Classification (NCBI taxonomy): domain Eukaryota; kingdom Metazoa; phylum Arthropoda; class Insecta; order Lepidoptera; family Papilionidae; genus Papilio; species Papilio polytes. The sequence continues at coordinate 2,114,659 of NW_013527248.1, forward strand.
TATCTATACAAGTACTAATATTATAAAGAGAAAAGATTTGTCTTTTTATATTTATTGAAATAACTCAAATACTACTGGCCGATTTTAAAAATTCTTTCACCGTTAGAAAGGTAATTTAGCTGTGAGTAAAATAGGCTGTGTTTTTTAATATCACGTGCAACAACTAGCATTAAATATTTGGAGAATTCGTTACTCGATTTACAAAAAAATACATATGTCCGGAAATATCTCTATTATTCGATAGTTATTAAATAAGATCCAAATTATTCTTTTTACACGTTCTGTCTTATTTACATCAAAAAAATAGCAATGTATTTTGTTTGTGACTTTAATATTACAGTTTTTATCGAAATTAAATACACATACATTCTTCTAACAAACGATCTTTTGATTTAAACCAACACTCCCTTTGAACGGTGAAAGCTTATAAACATTTTTCATTTTATAAAATGGCTTTGAGCCCAACAAATTACGGTTGGAAGGCTGCGGCGACCCTATTACACGGAGTGTCCAATAATCTGTACATTTTTACCTAGTAGTGAATTTAATATCGAAAAATTTAAAACAACGATAAAAGAAGTACTATTCAGTACATCACTAAACGAAAGTAAATACGCGATTAAAATGTGTAAAGTGGAAGTTAACTCAGAAAGGATAACTGATAGAGATATATGGAAATTAAGTCTATGCTGACCTTACATAAGTACAGGGGGATGATGATGATTAAATTAAATACAGTTTAAAGAAACACACAATTATCAAGGTATATGAAGAAAATTTACCATCATCATTAAATCTTACTTCTTACTTAATATTATAAATGCGAAAGTTTAGATGGATGGATGGATGGATGTTTGTTAGCGTTTGTAGCCTAAACGGCTGAACGGATCTCTATGAAATTTGGCACAGGTTTAGAGCATAGTCTGGAAGAACACATAGGCTATTTTTTATCCCGGAAATAGTTACGGTTCCCGTGGGATTCATTAATTTAGTTTTTTAATGTTTACTCGATCATTCTGCAACGGTTCAACATATCGTATTGAAATTTATCACAGATATAAAACAAAGTCTGGAGTACACATGGGATAAGCTTCATCCCCGAGAAATGTCCGATTCCCGAGGGATACGTAACTTTTTATAATTTATATAGTTTGTATGTTTCCTAATACCACGCGGACGAAGTCGCGGGCAACAGCTCGTGGATAATAAAATTGGAATGTCTGTTTGTAATATCAAAAGAAAAATTCCAAAAATCAGGAAGATGATGTATTTTGGTTGCTGATAACGAAAATCGCAATTTTTAAATGTTTTGTCTGTCTGTCCGCAAACCGCTTTTGTTCCGGGTAATCTCCGAAACGGCTGGGCCGATTTAGACCTGATTTACACTGAAGGGTAGCTGACATAGACGGACATTTGACAGGCTACTTTTTTATATTTATATTGCCTGGACGAAGTCGCGGGCAACAGCTAGTTGTTAATATTAATAAAGCAGATGAAAATAAATCTTATCTTACTAAAGCCCAATGAACGTTCTAATTCATACGTCGCTACGTCGTTCATTTTTATCAAGTAAACACGCACTGATTAATTAAGGGTATCTTTTATATACCTTAGTGCCCATGTCACGTTCCACAAACACCGCAACCTTTGGGGTCAAACATGATACTTTATAAAGAGGTTAGTTCCAAATTAATGACGTCACGTGACTTTGTAATCATCGTTATTTTGTACACGCGTGGCTTGTAAGAGTTGATTTGTAGGTCCCATAATGTTTAATTTATTCGCGTCAGAAATATAAATAGTATTTATACACTGTGCTCTTTTAGATCATTTTTTCTGGGAATAGTAATGTGTGTTTTTTTTGTTAGTTTTATAATCTTAACTTCAGTGAATGTTTTAATATTTCAATCATACATTAATGGTATGGTAACAATTATTTACAGACTAGCTTTCTCCTGTAATTCCATTCGCGTGACATTAAAAACAAAAGTTAGTAGCTTTTGTGTTCTTCCAGATTATCCTCTACATCTGTACCAAATTTTATCGAAATCCGTTCAGCCGTTTAGGCTACAAACTTTAACAAACATCCATCCATCTAAACCTTCACATTTATAATATTAGTATGAAGTATGAATTTAAGAGGCATATTACTAGTGCTATTGCATAATTTTTTTTAATATAATACAAAAAGAAACATAGAATTTATTGATACTTTTAACTCAAGATTTACATTTTCAATACATTTTACGATACCCCTCCATTCATTCAGAATCTAAATGTTTTTTAAAGACAATATCATTAACACTTAAAAGTTTACGTTGCATTTAGGGCGGCTATTATTCTTTAGTCGTTTTTTTCCAGAAGTTTACGACTGTTTCATCTTATCTCTTAGATTGTAATGACACTCAATTTCAAGGATCCCCTAAACTTGCTTTCAAGCTTAATAAAATGGCTGTCATTTCTTCTTATTTGAAAAATAATCTTGCATTGCTTTACCTTCTTTAGTCATATTAAATACTGGCAGTTGGTCGCGACTTAGCCCGCGTTAAATAAAAAAAAATGCCTATATTAGTGATAACGTAGCCTTTTTATGGTGTAAGAATTTTTGAGTTATTTCAATACATACAAATATACAAATCTGTCCTCTTTATAATATAGATATAGATTGATAGCTTACGATTAAATAAAACTGCATATTAAATTTAATGAATTTATAATTTATATTACTAACGGCCTATTACTGAAACGAATTTACACAAGTTCTTGTGTTTAAGATTATGTCGTTTTAAAATTCGGCCGTAAAAGAAGTAGGTTCATGTGATGCAGTTACTATTCACATCTATTTCTGTTTCAACAAATACACTTTATACGCAGTCGTTTTTGACTAAACACACAACACATCCGCGAGCTTATAAAGTATTCTATGAAGCCTAACTCAATTCCATTCAATTTGAAAAGAAAACATCGTTGTTCCATTTGGAACACCTTTTTACTGAAATTGACTGGACCTTTTTTAAATCGAAAGATGTTATCTTTTCCATTTAATTTAAGATAGACTCGGCTAGGTACAGTCATGTCTGATTCGTGTTTGAGACTCGGATAAACGTAAGCATTGTAAAAGCGTCTACGAAATGGTTTGTTTTGTTACAAAACGATAGTGATTTCTGTGCATTTTTTTGTTTTATTTCTGTAACACACAATTTTACAAACAATTAAATCTTTGCAAGTCTAAAGCCCCACTATACATGCTCAGTATATGAACAGTCGAATCGTTCATATAAATCTCACGAAAGTGGTCAGTCATTTGTATTGCCTATATACGTTAGATTTATCTGAACGATCCGACTGTTCAGATTAAACTGTCAGATAAATCTGAGCATTTTTAGCGGGGTTTGAATAAACCACAACCCCTTTCAAGTATTAAAAATGGATACATTTTTAACAATTGCAACTTGTTGAATTAGATCTTTCCGTTTTAAATATGAAAATAGTTATAAAGATTATATAACACCAAGAAACTCCTATAGTTTCGGCTAAAGACATGCGATTGTTAAAATGATCTATGATTTATAAACGCAGAAACATTTACTTCAACATGCAATATAGCGATTTCTTACTTTATACTTAACTGGCTTTCGTCAGAGACTCCTTCCATGTTGAACTAAAGATACAAAAGTAAATAGCACGTGTATTCTTCCAGACTACGTTCTTTATCTATGCCAAATTTCATCGAGATCCGTTCAGAAGCTTAGGCTACAAAATCTAACAAACATCCATCCATCCGTCTAAACTTTCGCGTTAATAATTAGTAAGTATAGTAGATATGTTCATACAATGCGTTTCCGAACTACGTAACTTAAGTGTTAAACCTTGAATCATAAGTTAATATAACATTAATGAATCGATAGGCAATGACAAAACAACTGGCAACTTCTGAAGCCCAGCATAAATGTCAGATTGTGATATGACATCTAAATGATTGTATTATAGTATACTAGCTTCCGCCCGCGACTCCGTCCGTGTGGTATTACTAAAAAAAAAGAGAGTAGCCTATGTGTTCTTCCAGACTATCCCCTACATCAATACCAAATTTCATCTAAATACGTACATCCGTTTAGGCTACAAACTCTAACAAACATCTATCCATCCATCCATCTAAACTTTCGCAGTTATAATATTAGTAAGTATGATTTATACATTTTTCATATAAGAATGAACAAGAAGTATTAGTATTCTAAAGAAATATCCAGCATCAGAGCGGAATACGATATGTTCATACTGTGCAATAAATTTGCGTAAATCGCTGTTCTACGCAACATTGCGAGCGTTTAGGTAGCGTCAGCAAGTAAATCATTATGCGATATTGGTCAGCTAAATGATATTTTGCATTCCTGGTAAATGGAGTCTATCAATTTATTACTGTAACATCCAATTGAAATTATAGTGTACTGACAAAATTTAGTCATTAGATTTTAAACTAATAAATGACGTGAGGCTTAATTAAAGTCATTATACTTTACATTAAAAAAATAAGGAACAAAACACGTGAATATCCAGTTCTCTTTTTGAAGCATAGAAATTAATGTCGACGAATTTTTTTATTAGAATACCTTTTTTAAAATAATTAATAATTAACTTCTGTTTTTCTTCTAACTGTACTTTTATCTTTATTGAAAGAAAAATAAACGTTATCGGACGCAGAATCAATCCGAGTTTGTCTGAACAGTTAGAGAACTGATTGTTTTCTTTGTTTAAAACTCTTTGTTTATCTTTTGTAAGATTTGGATAAGGTTTAGTATTTAAGTTTAGGAATTTGGGTATATATATATTTTTTAATTTGAACTTTATTTTAGAAATTATTCAAGTAGTTTTTACTTTTTTAACTTGTTTTAACGTCAATTTATACACAGTACAACCTAGATAAGTTAAGGTCTAAGGGAAACACAAAATGTTTTAAGTTATAGAGGTTTTAAGTTATCAAGGGTCTATGCTATAGAGGTTTTGAGCTCTGATGGGAAGGGAACATATTATTTTTTGAAGTTATAGTTTTTATGTTACCGAGGTTTGAGTTATCGAGGTTCTACTGCATTTAGTTACGTACATATCTGAAATATTGAATTAATTCCTATGAACATTAAAATATTAATAAATTATTTGTGATTACAATACAAGCTTTCGCAAGCGACTCCACGTGTAATTAAAAAATACAACAGTAAAAAGCCTATGTGTTCTTACAGACTAACCTCTACATCTATGGCAAATTTCATCAAGATTCGATCAGCAGTTTAGGCTACAAACTCTAACAAACATCCATCTAAACTTGTGCATTTATAATATTAGTAAGATGTATCCAAAATCTTATTAATAACTATGTGAAAAATCTGTCTATTATATCGTCATCGACAGTAAAGAGAACAAATTTCAAGCATTAGTCAAAGAGCCTGCCGTGGACAGGGGGAGGTCATTAATAAACTGACATTGTTAATCTTCCCTATTTCGATAAACGCAAAAACAAAAACTTTCGAAAAACAAAAATTTGAACTTCATTAATAAACAATTTGAAATACATTTACGCTATCTAATTATAGTGTCTTGTAAAAGTAAACAGTCTTAGGCGTATATTTGAAAATTATTTGGTTGTTATTAAAGAATCTATATAAGGTAGGTCTCCACTGCATATTAATGTGCAATAACATAATATTATTACATAGAATGAGTACGTTAAGAAATGTTAATAAAAAAGGTTCTAAAAGGAACACTTATAAAGTAACTACCAAGTGGTTACAAATGCATATACATCTATACTTATAGTCTTATAATAAAGCGTAAACACACGTCTTTGTTACCTAAGATGTCAGCAATTACAGCATATTTTTGAATAACTTTTTTTTTTTAATAAAAAGCCTTACACTTACGTCATGCTTTAGGTTATATATTTTGACGCTATAAAACTTGGGGTATGAATAAATTGGAAAAAAACTACATGTGGGAAAGGGACCATAAACTATAAGCTGCCAAGATTAAGAAAGCAAAGTTGCCATGGTTTGTCATGTCATGTCATTTTGACATTTGCAATTGATAAACACGTAAACAACAAAATAATATTTTCATAATTTTATGCGGATGAAGTCGCATAGGAACAGCTAGTTTTGTTATAAAAGATAATATCAAGGATTGCTGTTCATAATTTTCAAGAGATTGGAAAGCAGGCAGCGCAACGGGAACTGTTTGCGCAAACTAAACATACTTGAATAGATTTTCTAAAAGCTCACATATTGCATAATAAGGGAAAAATATCTTGCATTTTTAATGTAATTTAGTATGTACAATCTATTAATATTATTTTAATAATTATTTAGTAAGTTTTTGCACTAAATAAAGAGTTTTTAAACAATCTTGGTAAATGTTCTAGTCGTTGGTAACCAGCGTAACTTAACGAAAATTGTTTTAATTTTTTTTTTATAAAATACAAAGATACTTTGTACACTTCTAAGATTTAAGCATTCCTAACGATTGGCCAATAGTTACAATTTTCCCAATCTTATTAATTTTATTACATAATGTAAAAGTTTAGACGGATGGATGTTTCTTAAAATGTATCAGAACGGCTTAATAGATCTCACTTAGATTGGACTGGTCTGGAAAAATACACAGGGTATATATTTTTGTTTTTTATTAATTCCCAGCAAACAAAAACAAAGGAATTGCGAGTGCCGCCCAACTGTTTCGTTCGAGATAAAGTCAAATTTGGAGAACTGACCGCCAACCTTCGCTAGTCGGAGAGGCGCCTTAAGAAGAAACAAAAGCTGGCATCTAATAAATTTTGCCTATAGTTATTGCTATTTTGATTATAAAAAACACCGTTGTATATCCTCGTTACCTTTAATGTTATGCAACTTATTTGTTTTTTTAGTATACAAGATTTCCTCAAGATAATTTCGTGAAACCTAACTCAATTCAATTTGTAAAGAAAACATCATTGTTCCATTTGGAATACACTGGAACAGACCGGACCTTTTTAGAAAGGAATACGTTATCTTTCAATTGGATCTCAGATTTACAGAAAACGTGCCTTGATTTTAGGGATTGTATACGTTAGGAATACAATAAGCAAACAAATGAAAGATTCAATAGAAAAAAGGGTTCGAACCTTACTTCAAGAGTTTACATTGAAAATGACAAAGTCATAATTTTTTAATCATATGAATTTCGAACTAATTTTTTAATTCTTAAATTTTAACAATGTAAATCTTTTTGTACTTTAGCTGTGTAGTTACTATCAGCTTTTATAAGCATATATAAATTTGTATTCGCCAATGAAATGATTCATTTCTTAATTATAAAATGCTTAAAACTCATTATAATGTGATTAAATCTGAGTTATTAAGTAAGAAGGAGTGTGTAAACTAAGGGCGTGCGCACACTTGAAACTAAACTATCGCACAACTGTTAAATCTGATTCTTATGAGCTTATATAAGGGTGCGCACACTACTCGATTTTTAGTTTTGCAACTAGTAATAGTTTAATTGGTTGCGAAACGACGACGACCACACAAAAACCAGGCGAACAGTGGTAGAGCCCGCTTTAACATCTTCGCACGAATGGGCCGACTAACCCGGTGTAATACCACGACCACACACAAAACAGGCGTGAAGTGGAAGCAATTCCGCGTTTCGTCTGATGAGTGTGGTGCCGGAGGCCTAATTTTAGCCCCTTTCCCTTTCCACCATTTTCTTAAGAGGAGAGGATGGGAAGGAAAAGTGGATTTGACGGTGGATGAGACGCATTGGAAAGGAAAATGTCCTGTTTATGTGCGTCTTCTCCTCTGTCAATTAAGGGTAGGCAACGAATCTGCAATTGCGGATGTTTATGGGCAGCGGTCGCTTTGCATTTCGGTGGATTCAGATGGCCGCTTGCTCGTTTGCCACCTTATATTATAAAAAAAAGAAACAATCGACAATCGCACAACAGTAGTGCGATAGTTTAGTCAAAGGTTTGCGCGCGCTCTAAAGCTTCGAATATTAAAGACGGTTTGATTTAATAATTACCACGAGAAATTTAAGTACACGTGCTTTTACGATAAGTTATTAATATTCCACTTTCGTCGCGATATACATTAGGAGAGATGAAAGTCAAAGCTATATAAAGCTTTTGATACATTTAATTGAATTATGAATGTAATCATAATGTTAGAACAATTTAGAAAAATACTAGCTTAAGCCCGAGACTCCGTCGGCGCGGTTTTTAAAAAAAAACCCTTGTAAATAGGCTATATATTTTACAGACTATGTTGTACCAAATTTGATAGAGATCCGTATAGCAGTTTACCATACAAAGTCCAACAGGCTTCTATCCATCCATACAGACTTTCACGTGTTAAATATTAGAAAGACTAAAAAGATACAGAATTTACGATTTAATCTTATCTAACTAATCTACTTTTTAGTTCTTACTAATATTATGAATCCGAAAGTTTAGAAGGGAGGATGGATGTTTGTTAGAGTTTGTAGGCGAAATGGATCTCGGTGAAATTTGGCATAGATGTAGAGTATTTTTTTTTTAACATAAGGTGGCAAACGAGCAAACGGCCACCTGAATCCGCCAATATGGCGAAGCGACCGTTGCCCATAGACATCCGCAATTGCAGATGCGTTGCCTACCCTTATCCGACGGAGGAGGAGACGCACATAAAGAGGATATTTCCCTTACCTATGCATCTTCTCCACCGTCAAATCCACTTCCCGTTCCCATCCTCTTCTTTAAGAAAAGGGTGGTAAAGAGAAAGGGACTTAAATAAGGCCTCCGGCACCACACTCATCAGACGAAACACGGAATTGATTCCATTTCACGCCTGTCTTCTGTGTGGTCGTGGTATTATACCGGGCGTGCCGGCCCATTCGTGCTAAGATGTTAAAGCGGGCACTACCACTGTAGTAGAGTATGGTCTGGAAGAACACATAAGGTACTTTGTTTTTTTTTTTAATTCCACGCGGACGGATTCGCGGGCATATTTATATATCAACATTTTTAATCGGACTGTAAATTTCAAATTACCTGTTCGTAATATTTTATCGAAGTATGTTGCGAAACATGTATTAAAACAGTGGATACACGAGAGCGCAGATAAGCTTTCCACGCTGAGCATAAAAGCTCTTCCGTGAAACATGTCATAGGAAGTCTGACCGCTTGTGTTCATCGCAGTTCGACGCTACTTTATTTTATCTAAATTACCATTATCTGACATACAGTAAATACACGGTGTTAAAATGGCTTACGGGCTTACGATAAAAATACTTAGGCGTCCGGATGTACGATATTGTACGTTGGGGTATATTTATTAGGATATGTAAGCTTTTACCCGCAACTTCGTCTTTGTGAAATGAAAAATAACTTTGAAAATTAATGTAGCCTATAACATTCTCTAAATATGTAGCTTTGTAATGGCAAAAGAATTTTTGAAATCAGTTCAGTAGTTTTTGAGTATATTAATTACATTACAAAAAAAGTTTTTTTTTATAAAAATAAGAAAAGACCTAAAGCAGAAATGAATGAAGACGTCTTTCTTCGATTAGTAGAAAAGGATTCCTTAGTGTACATGACTGTGAGTGCGACAGTAACTCAGAGTATAGACTGTCAGTTACTCCGTTATTTCCGTGGAAGTACGGAAAACAAATTTTAGGCATTAGTCAAGGGATCTGCCGTAGACAGGGGGTGGGTCATTAATTCACTGACACTGTTAATCTTCTTTACTTCGATAAATAAAAAAGTATTGCATACAAAGACTATGTTAACTTTAGTTTACTAATCTTTCCCAATTTAAAAAAAAATCGTGTTTAAAAAAATACTGGCCATTGTGACACTCTGAGAAAATACACAAATTAAAAAAGAAATCTTTTAGAGCGGGCGCACACTTTTTAATAAACTAACAAACAACTGTTTTGCGATTGTCGATTGTTTCGCAGTTAATTCAACTGTTTAGTCCCACAACTAAAAATCGAGTAGCATATGCACCATATAAGTTCATAAGAATCAAAGCGAGACTAAAAAGTTGTGCGACAGTTTAGTTTTATATGTGCGTATGCTCGTTTTACGGAAATAAAATAAATGTTACTCTAGTATTCAACGTTAGCGACGTTTATGTATGATTTACACGACACACTATAAATCAGTCCGTGTACGCGGACGTAATTTCCGCTTTAATTCTGACATGCTACTGCCGATAAATAGCACTTCTACGTGTAAATTTAGGCATTTTGAAAAGACATTTATTAACAAAAGTAGACTTCGCCCGCGACTCCGTTCGCGTGGAATTAAACAAAAGTGAGCAGCCTATTGTTCTTTCGCACTATCCTCTATATGTAGCAGTGGTAGTGCCCGCTTTAACATCTTAGCACGAATGGGCCTGCTCGCCCGGTGTAATACCACGACCACACAGAAGACAGGCGTGAAATGGAAGCAATTCCGTGTTTCGTCTGATGAGTGTGGTCCCGGAGGCCTAATTTGAGTCCCTTTCTCTTTACCATCCTTTCTTATAAGAAGAGGTTGGGAAGGGGAAGTGGTTTTGACGGTGGCGGAGATGCATAGGAAGGGGAATTATCCTCTTTATGTGCGTCCCCTCCTCCATCGTATAAGGGTAGGCAACGCATCTGCAATTGCGGATGTCTATGAGCAGCGGTCGCTTCACCATTTTGGCGGATTCTAGTGTCCGCTTGCCCGTTTGCCACCTTATGTTATAAAAAAAAACATCTACACCAAATTTCATCGAAATCCGTTTAGGCTACAAACTCTAACAAACATCTATCCAAGAGAACATATGTACTTTTTGCATTGTACTAATTAGGTCTTTATTTTGCTAGTTATAAGAGCGGGTCCACACCCATGGCTAAAGTATAGCACAATTGTTCTGCGATTGTCGATTGTTTCGCAGCCAATTCAACTTTTTAGTTGCACAACTAAAATCGAGTAGTGTGCGCACCATATAAGCGCATAGAAATCAAAGCGAGACTAAATAGTTGTCCGATAGTTTAGTCTAAGTTGTGCGCACACTCATAATAAAGACTTTTAATAAATCTTTACGTACGTTATTGAAAATTGTGAAAGTAACTTGTAACGGAATGTCAAATTAAAATGTTCGAAAAGCCGTAAATCATTCGTTTTTCAACATTGAAATTATTTGCTATCGGAAAATCTTCGTAAACGTGCGCTGCATTTTTCATGAGCCAAGAAATATATGATTCAGCGAATCACTGATTGAATTATTCGAATAGCTTATTTTATTTTTTGATTAATGGATTATCTTTGTGTTTTCTGTAACTTAAGAAGCGCATACTTGACTAAACTATCGCACGACTGTCGTGCGATTGTCGATTGTTTCGCTGTCAATTCAATTGTTTAGTTTCACAACTAAAATTCGAGTAGTGTACCTCTTTATAAGCTTACTAGCTGTTCCGGTGCGGCTTCATCGGCATGAAATGTCAAAATGCACAAATGACAATTGCTTCCTTTGTTGGCAACTTATGGTCTCTTTCCCACATTAGGGTTTTTATGCAAAATATTTACCCCCTAAGTTTAATGGCGTGAAAATATATAGCCTAAAGCGTGACGTAAGTGTAGGGCTTTTTATTAAAAAAAGAACTATTCAAAAATATGCTGTGATTGCTGAGATCTTAGGCAACAAAGAAGTGTGTGTTTACGCTTTATTATAATAGTATAGATAGAAATCAAAGCAAGACTAAACAGTTGTGCGATAGTTTCAGGCGTGCGCTCTAAATGTTATTGTCTTATCTTAAAGAGATCTTAATACTTACAGTTGATAAGTCGAAGTTAAAATTAAATTAAGATACGTTTTTTGACCGACTTCCCAAAAGAAGGAGGTATTCAATTCGTCGGTATATTTTTTTTTTTATTTTTTTTTTATGTGTGTTACGGCATAA
>NW_013527248.1:2128229-2136676 GCF_000836215.1 Papilio polytes
CACTTACAATAAGGTAGGTTTACTATTTTCAAGGAATTATTTCGTTACTTTTTAGTGTACTGTTTTTTTTGAGAATATTTTGTTTTTTTTTTTATCAAGTGTATTTTCTTTGTATAAGAAATATTTTCAACAATATTTATCCTTAGAATAATTCTTTAATGTATGTTAAAACGTCCATGAATATTAAATTCAATTCCAAAGGATGAGTGTATGATTGGATTTATGTTCGACTAAAGAGTCGACATTCTCGAGTCGGAATCGATTTAAATCGAGCATCCTTCAGTACTCATGGAACTCAAAGATTCCACGATAGTACGAATATGAATTCATATACCATTAAAGATTTATTCGCACTTAACCTTTTAAATGCATGTAAATCTATTTGAGTCAAAAATGTTTTTCTAACTTTGATAATAGACAAATTTAGTAAGAAAAAAATAGTTATTTTAATCAAAAAAAAAAACATGAACCACAAATTTTGTCTACTATTCATATTAAAAAATTACTAACTGTTGGTTTATTAAAAAGTAGTCTATGTTACTCAGTGATAACGTAGTTTTTAATGGTAAAAGAAATTTTGAAATCATCCTATATTTTTTGGTTTATTTTAATACATAACTACAAAAATGCGAATCTTTCTTCTTTATAATATGTGTATAGAAAAACATTAGTAAAGCTTTGTTAAGCCTTTTCATTGAAATATTTATAACCTGTGAAATAATCTGAAATCGAGTCGATCGAACGTTATCAGTTTTGATAAAAATGTATCATTTTTAAATGTAATTAAATCACATTTACAAATCGGTTCGGAGTATTATTTAAATCCGAACTTTAAGCTCCGGCTTAAAATAAAAACTGAATTGTATGTGATATAATCTGACCGTTAAATTGTATGGTTTCAATAGGATTTTATTCGGAAATCGGTTTCGTATATAAACTGCATGGAAAATATTTAAAAGAGATGCTATAATATTTAAGATAACTATTGCTCGCGTGAAATTTAATAAAGAAACAATACAAAATACAGTTAATAACACTCACCGATAAATTACCTTTCTAATGGTGAAAGAATGTTTAAAATCAGCCAAGTAGTTTTTGCATGATTCAAATACATACAAACTTCCAAAAGTACAATTCTATCCTCTCTATAATATTAGTATAGAAAAGGTACATAACTTCAATTTTAAGAAATAAAGAAAACTCTAGTTATCATTTCGCATTTGGATTCACTTTTAATGTATTTAAAAGTCAAAGTAACAATTTAAAAAAAATTGTAGTCCTTCAAATATCTATAAAAATTATCTTTGTGAGTGATACAAAATTATAGGAATATGATTTACAACGACAGAAGCTATTTCAATATTTAAATCATGAATTTATTGCGTCCGATATTTCTTGTCTCATGAAAAATGCAACGTAGCAATTTACGCGATGTTACCGACAGTGAATAATTTAAGATTTTTTATTTGAATAGCAAGGCACCTGATACAGTATCTATTTTTAATTTTTATTGAGTCCACAAATGTTGAAAACAAATAATTAATGAGAAAGTTAATAATTTAATAGTTATTCAGAAGAACAAATACCTAAAACAAGAAGTTGTCCACGGCAGTATTTCCAAAACGCAATGACTTAGGTTCTGTCCCGGCACTGGCTGATAGAGGCTCAGATAGCTTAAAATGACGTCACTGTCAATTAAGATAACAATATCCGATCTTTACCCATATATTTAACACTTTGAATTGTTATCAGATAATTTACAGTTTGGTAGGACAGGCCCTAAATGTTCTTCAGTAAACCAGCGTGTTACTTTCTTAGATGATAACCACGCATGCAGTATTTCTGGTATTGGACTATTGGACAACTTGTTTAACCCCCATCTCTGGTCAAAAAATAAAGAAAACACATAATGTAATTTATTAATTAATATTTATTACATTATAATTCCTTTGTCAATAACAATCTCTCTTAAATTTAATATTTGATTGCGCTAACCGAAAATATTAGATATTGATTTCCATTATTTTGTTAAAGAGAAATAAGAAAATAAATATTTATTATTTGACATTATTTTGATGAAAGACATCTTCTTTTTATGTGTTGTTCAAAGTTTGGGGTGGTTTGAAAAAATGTCAATAATCCATACTAATATTATAAAGAGGATAGTTTTGTATTTTTGTATATGTTAAAATAACTCAAAAACTACTGGACCGATTTCAATTCTTTCACCATTAAAAAGAAACGTTATCAGTGAGTAACATAAGCTATATTACTTAATATTAAATTCACACGGACGAAGTCACAAGCAACAGCTACTGAAGGAAATAAAGTCGTAATGATTACTTACAAGCAGATAGTAGTTTGCTTACGCGCGCTACATTAAGATTAAAGGAACTACGGGAATTCATTGTATCAGAAGTTTCCCCTAGACTATTTAATTGACCCGTACTCGACTGTTAATTAAAAGGGGTATTTTTCACAATAGACACAACTAACATGCCGTGATTATCAGTTAGATTAACCTTTTGAATTAGATAATATATTGGTCACCCTTTGTTACTTATATAATAATCTGTATCGAATCTTAAACATTTCGTAAGCGCCGCTTGTAATCTATAAGACGGCAAAATGTTAATGGAATTTGGAATTCAAGCTTCACCTTACCATTTATGAAGCCGCTACATATTTAACCCCTAAATGCACTATTTTTTTTTTAATTGTAACGGGTAGTAAATTGAGAAAAAAAAAATGAAGAGGAAGACCGAAGAAAGTATGGATGGATTGTGTGAAAGAGGATATGCTTAAGAAAGGAGTGGATTCAGATATGACGGCTGATAGAGATGTATGTAAGAGCAGCACATACTGTGCCGACCCTCCATAAGGGATAAGGGCAAGTGGATGATGTAACGGGTAGAATATTGAACTCAGATTTAGGGAAAAATGAGAAAAAAAACGTTATCTCAAAATAGTTTATGGGGTAAGGAAGTAAAGACTGATGTATGAATGCATCATCATGCATTTATGAATTATGTCTTTTAAATATTGGTCTTTAGCGTCTTTTGAGTATAGAAACGAATGAAAAGAAATATGTATGAATTCTATAACCCTACTTTATACATATTAGAGTTTATTTTGTCAAAGGTAGCAAAAACAATGGAATAACGACAATGGAATTCTAGAATCTCATGATGTAATTTGTTACAGAACGTCTAAACGTGCTATACGAGCGCAACTGGACGAGATTGGTGCACGAACAGCTGAGGAAGTTCGAGTCTTCCGTGGTGGCGGCTGCGCGACAGGCCGACGCCCAGCCGGAGCTCACCATAGACAATAAATGGACGTTCTCTGGAGCGTTGATATACTGCATTACTCTAATTACTACAATAGGTGAGTAATCTGTACTTGGTACGTAAAACGATTGACCATCTTGTGGTTTTATTGTTAAATCAAATATCTAATTATTAATGTAAATGCGAAAGTTTAGATGGAGTGTTTGTTAAAATTTGTCGCCTTAGGGGCTACATACTCGTAGATCTTGATGAAATTTGTCATAGATGTAGTGGATAGTCTTCAATAGTCATCAATGCATTTCTATATTAATGTAAATTTTAATAATAAATGTATTAAGGTTCAGTATTGAATTACTCTTTTTTTCCAGGATATGGTAACGTGTCTCCTCGTACAGCAGCCGGTAGAGCTGCTACTGTAGCTTATGCAGCAGCCGGAGTGCCATTAACACTAGCTTGTTTAGCGGGCCTTGGAGCTTCGCTAGCACGACTGGCTAGGATAGCTTGGTTGAAGACGACTAAGAATAAAATTCCTAACAATTGGAGAAAAGAAGGAGAAGTAAGTAACATCAATAACAGAATATATCCAAATCTGTAGCAATTTAAATCTTTACTGATAATAGTCATCTAATGTGCGTCAACGAAATAATTCTAAACAAGAAACTGAGATTATTTTCTTTTTCAGCTGGAAAATCATTTTCAGCTTCACGAACAACAACGTCTGCTCCCTCAACCAGCCCAGAACAATCAATACACCTCATTTCCACCACGACCGCATAGATATCCTGGGACTGTAAAAGCTAGAGCTGGTGAAAAAGGACAGTATTGTCAAGTATTCGAAAAAGCGCCTGCTAGTCCGAGAGCGGCAACATTAGGTCGCATAAAACGTAGTGCCTTATCTGATGGTAAGCAAACCGAAGTAACTTTTATTGTACTCGAAATACAAGTTAATTAACTAGTATTTGCACCATAAATTTATAATTTTGCTTACCAAAATACGGTTTTCTAATCAGTCTTTAGTTATAAAATTCTAATTTTTACTAATTTCATTTTTAGAACCACATTCATCTGGAACTCTTCAAACGCAGACATTAGATCGAAAGAAAAATATGAACAGCATGAAATGTATGGCTACAATTCATGGCGCCGGACGAGGTCGTGGAAGAAGTCCAGTTCAAAGACCGCGAGGTGTCGCTATCGAGCAACTGATAGCTGAGGAATGCGGTGACATCATTAACAGCTGTCGAGAGGAAGTCGACGAATCAGAAGACGGTGATGAAATGTAAGTGAACAAAAATATTAGTAAAATGATAGCAGATTCCTCTTACTTACCTTGTTTGTGAAACATAGATAATTTAAAAGTATTTGATTTATTAGAAAGAACTAAGAAGAGTAGTAAAAAAATAGTTCTTTATTTTACAAATTCCAGCTGCAGTGATAGAAGAATTATCTTACATGTTTTTTTGCTGTATGTTTTAGAAGTGTTAGGAATTGATGCATATCTTCTTATTACAGAATATGTCCCCACGATACGCCTTCAAGAGTGCCTTTAATATGGAATGAAGAACATCAAAAAGTCAAAAGCTGTGCAGTCCCAAGTTGCAGTACATCCACGAGTGTTCCACATCAAAGTCACGGCATCGAACATTGTCATATCCCAGTGGGAATTGTTCTATTCTTACTACTCGCTTACATATGTGTAGGTGCAACTATATTCTCAGTTTGGGAAAATTGGAGTTTCCTAGACGCTACATATTTTTGCTTCATAGCATTAGCGACTATTGGTTTCGGTGATTTTGTACCGACAAGTTTTCTTACTTCGAAACATAGTACTGAAAGTTCTAAGAATGAATATATTCAGATGATAGCTTGTTGTGCGTATTTAGTTTTTGGATTAATTTTAATAGCGATGTCATTTAGTTTGCTACAAGATGAAGTGGTGGCTAGATGTTCGCAGTTAGCTAACAGCCTTGGTATAACTCGTCAATGACATTACGAGAAAAGTGATTGTAGTTCGACTGACAATCACTTGAGGATGTTATGATCGTTGTTGTAAAAATAACATTGAGTTGTATTCGATCTCTTTTCTATACTTCGTATATATTGTATAATTATCATTGTAAATAGATATATTATCTCAAGTGTACCAAATGTTTTGATTTAACCATATTAATTGTGCGATGTTTGATGTAAATATTGTATAAAACTATATATAAAAGCAAGGCTGAATTGTAATGAAACAATAAAATTGTGTGAATTGTATGGTGTGGTTTTATTAAGAATTCCAAAATAAGATAGTCCTATACTAATCCACTTAAGAAATTAAGTTACTAGGAGATAGCATATTGTAAGACTTTGGAGATGACGTCACAGTATTCGATATCATATAAACAATGTTTAAGATGTTAAACAACTTGGCGTTGCTTTAGCGGGTTGCTTTGTAATACGCTGTTGAAGACACAAGTGCCATTGTCGTATAAAGTCTGGTTACAAACTATACGCAAACCAATACTAATTACGTGGTGCTAAATACCAGGCGATATTACTAACGATATTAAACAATTTTTTTGATAATAAAACAAAATAAAGAAATCGGTTTTTTACAATTTTTGTCTTCGATAACGAAACTAAATGAGCTTAAATATAGGTTTTTAAAGAGAAATAAGAAAATAATTATAAGTCGAACATGCGATTTCACAATTAACGATTACTCCTCAAATCATTCTAATTAGAAGTAAAATCTATCGCCTTCGTTTAATACAAAGAAAACCACTGTTTTGTAGCGTTTTATTTATCTGATTAATTTGATACCAAACATAGGCTAAATATATTTTATTATTAATCTAATACAGGATTTATTTACTTAACTAGCACAAAACTTCGTCTACGTTGAAATACAAAAAAAAGTGAATACACATAGGCATATGTTCTTGCAGACTATCCTCTACATCTATACCAAATTTCATCGAAATCCGATCAGCCGTTTAAGCTACTAACTCTAACAAAAATCCATTCATCAACCTAAACTTTCGCATTTATAATACTAGTATCATTATATTTCGAAACTATTTCAAAGTTTGCAATGGTACATTTTTGTCAAATCTAATAAATTACTTGAAAAAGTTACGGTTACGTGTAAAATCAAGGGATGGTTACCTAGAGGGCGCCACATAGCGGGCCGACTAAATACATATATGATATGTACATATGTATGGTAGCATTGCATTTTAATATATTAATAAGCTTATTGTATACAAGCACTACAGTGGTTGGCAGTCACGTTCATCTATTTAACAAAACAACAATGGACTATTCCATAAATGTTTCTAGGCGCACGCTACAGCTAATGAATGCAAATACAACACTAATTTTCGCCTGCGACTTCATCCCCGTGAAATACACAAAAGTAAGTAACCTGTACTACCAGACTATCCTCTACATCTATGCTAAATTTCATCGAGATCCGTTCAGCATTTTAGGCTACAAACTCTAACAAACATTCATCCATTTAAACTTTTGCATTTATGATATCAAAAAGAATATGAAAGTAGCGCCAGTGGTGGAGAAATTGAGAAGCAAAAGGTTAGCGTGGTATGGACATGTTATGCGACGAAATGATGGGGACATAAACCAGAAAGTGTTAAGATTGAATGTGGATGGCTACAAAGGAAGAGGAAGGCCGAAGAAAGTGTCGATGGATTCTGTGAAAGAGGATATGCTTAAGAAAGGAGTAGAATCAGATATGACGGCTGATAGAAATGTATGTATATGCCGACCCTCCGTAAGGGATAAGGGCAAGTGGATGATGATTTATAATATGAATAAGAAGTAAGATTTAGTTCTGTTTATGATAAGTAATAAGAGGAATTGATAATCTAAAATTAGAATTAGCTATGTTATTTTTTCTATTTCTAAGCGGGTCACTGATACGTGATAACCACGATGAGTCTGCAAAGAAGAAGAAGATGTTATTTTTTTGAATTAAGTCTATTTCTAGATTATGGATAGACAAGTCATATTTTTAATATCGTCTGTAGTGATTGAATTCCCTTGATATTCTTATTTTCGAGGTTTCAGTGATACAAAATACTACGGCGAGTTACTAAAAAAGATCACCTATCACATTTCATGCGAAAATATATTCAAACTTCTCTAGTTTAAAGTTAGTGAGATGACAAAAGTTTTATTTAGGAAAGCATAAACTTTCTATTGGTTTCGTAAAGTTCACCTGGTAAGTACGGTCTATAAAAACTTCGAATAAGTTCACGTCTATTTTTTATAGATGTTTTATACTCTAATTAAAAGGTATTCATCGATGATTTTGGTCTAAATCTTTTTATCTTTTAGTTTTAAATTAAAAATTTAACATTTATAAGTAGACTTTAACCTTAACTTGGTAGAATTTTATTTTTTCGATTATCAAAATAATATTCATAGCACTTAACCTTGATGACCCAAGGTGTTTAGAAAAAATAATAAAAAAAAATCTGATGTATCTCTACAGATACACTAACAAACAAAGGGTTAAAGCTCAAAGAATAAATAAAAGTAAGTTTTTTAAATGAAATGTATGTAATTTCATATCACGTTGAAAAAAAACATTATTTTTGACCATAGAATTTCGTAACATTATTACTGTATTAAAAGCATTTTTTCTTCTTTTTTTACATTTGAAAAAACTTTGAATTACGTAAATTTCTATCATGTAACTGGAGCAACTTTTTTTGGCAAACGATGCTTTTTGAAGAGCATAAACGAAGTTCCGTGTTGGGTAATATCTGACCACTTTAATTTGGCAGACTTTTGTAAATTAACTGCACAGACTTTGTAAAATTGTAGAAGTGCAAAATTTGTTAATTTTTGTATATCAGGTTTTGTATATCACATTTTAAAGTCAACATTCATTTTCTTTTTTAATTTCCTGTCAAAAATTATTCATGACCAAGTCAGTCAAAAATCTGTGATTCGAATTTGAAATTTCTTATGTTTTTTCCATGCAACAGTTTTAGTTAATATTCTTTACTTTTTTATGTGAAATATTTTCTCAACCACCGGGGCTACTATCAGTGGTTGAGAGTAGCCCCAGTGGTTGAGAAAATAAGGAGTAAAAGGTTAGAGTGGTATGGGCATGTTATGAGAAGGGATGAATCGCATGTAACA
>NW_013527248.1:2140504-2148719 GCF_000836215.1 Papilio polytes
CGAGTGGGCTTCGGAGCCCGACGTAGACATCATAGATGCCTGAGACGTAGGACGCGAGGAGTCTTGCAGCGTTCCCAAGACTGCTAAAAAAAGCCTCGGGAAAATCTTTTTTGAGGGTCTCCAAAACGGCCTTAAGTCCGGCCTTGGCCATCTTAGTGATAAGAAGGATGTTAGTTATGAACGTGGAGGGGTACATCGGTAGAGGTAGACCTAGAAAGAGATGGATGGATTGCGTGAAAGGTGACATAATCAAGAAGGGAGTGATGGCTGAGATGACGGATGATAGAGTGCTTTGGAGGACGAAAACCCGGTGCGCCGACCCTACGGGAGTAGGATAAGGCAGGGGAGATGATGATGATGATGATGATAAACAAGGTGTTAATGATTTACAAAAGTTAATTCACAAATTTAGATGCGTTCATGCGTTGCTCATAAATTAACTATTGCTGTGATCGAGTTACATTAATTGAGTACAGTTAACTCGTAAATCAAGGTATGTCGACCGATTAATGCAATTAATTTACTTGCAATTACACGTATTGTCTGTTAAGTGATTACGGTATAATCGATAATCAATCAGAATCGATGATACTATAATCGATTTGGAACTTATCGATCATATTGTCTATTGCCGAAACTTGTTAATAAATTTTTAATATTAATCCCGGTTTTTCACCCAACCAACACTGGAGCTTTTCACTCGATAGTATTTTCTTATCTTTGTACATTCCGTAATACTCTAAACTATTGAAACGATTTAAAAGACTGTCATTGGATTTGTTTGCAGTCCGTAAATTGGATTTTATTAATTTACAAATAGCATTTTTTTTTATTAAACTATTTCATCTATTCTTCTATTCTAATATAATAAAGAGTTAACATACACTACTTCATGGTGTAGGATGCCAGCAATCACAGCACATTTTTGAATAATTCTTTCTTGAATAAAAACCCCTACACTTACGACACACTTAAGGCTGTACATTTTCACGCTATTTTACTTATGGGGTAAATAAATTGAAAAAAAAATACATCATGTGGAAAAGGGACCATAAACATTAAGCTGCCAATATTAAGAAAGCAAGGTTTTTTTGGTAACGGTAATTTCGACATTCGCTATTGAGAATTTGACAAATGTAAACAATAAAATAAAGTTTTATAATAATGAGTAAAATCGAACTTTAGAGCAAATGCCTTCATGCCAGATAATTTAACTCTTTACCAAGACAATCATTAGATCGACTTATTTAATACTGGGGTTGGTAATAATACAAGCTATTTGAGCAACCTATTTTTTGGTTGTCCGCCTCGCTAGCCGCTTATGCTTACTTTATTATTGTGTCTTAATTCTCTTTCTTACCTTATTCATTGTATTCTTGTTCTCTTGGCGATAATCTCCTACCATTTTTATGTTCATTAGCGAAAACTAAGTATGTTTAGTGAAAAGAAAATAATTACATTCTATTGAATCCGCACGGGAACAGCTAGGGTACAAAGATACATTTTTTAGATTGATTCCAAATGTTTTTTTCATAACCATCGTCTAAATTGAACTGTGAACTAGATCTACTCGTACGTCGATCAATTAGTCGAAGCTCCCACTTCATGCTCTGTTAGGACAAAAGCCGCTGACCGTATCTAAGCAATTTCATAGTTCGTCTGTTTGTGATAGACTCGGATTAAATTAAAGCGTAATATAAGTTTATTATTAGTACAAATATATTTGCTTAGTAAAACATGTTATTATCTCATTTCAATTACACTAAAAAAAACTATGGATAACAAAAATTTTAGAAGAAGTTTTCTGTTCTTTTCTGTTCTGTGCAATTTTAACTACTATTTTATATTTCATCTTCTATGCTTTTCTTATTCTATCGATAGAAATATATTATTTCGTTTATTAAAAAAGTTTGAATCATCAATGGACAATCAGTTACAAAATCTACTAAATTCTTGTTAAGCGGATAACTGGTTTTCCGGTTCAAGTTTCTTTTATAAGAAAAGTCATTTTGGTTTAATGGGCTGTAAAAGATATCGAGTAACGATGTTCCAAGTAACAATTTAATTATTATCTTAATTACGTCTTAATAGTGTCTAAAATATTAATTTACTAGCTTTCGGCCGCGACTCCGTCCGCGTGGATTTAAAAAAAACAAAACTAAATAGCCTATGTGTTCTTCCAGACTATCCTCTACATCCTTACCAAATTTCATCGAAATCGGTTCAGCCGTTTAGGCTACAAACTCTAACAAACATCCATCCATCTAAACTTTCGCATTCATAATATTAGTATGATTTAATTTTGAAACCGAAACTAAGGTAAATATTTATTGGCGATTAAATTACTCTGTGTGTGGTAAATTAAATAAACTTTTACTTTAAGTTATATCATTTTCAAATGTTTTTCTTATTATAATAATAACATGGTAAGTACTTTAATCATAGTAAAGCCTTGTCAACGAAACAAAAGCAGGATTCGCGTGAATTTTTTAAAATTCCTTGCACAATGCACCAGCAGTCGGGACGCAGTCGGCGAGGCGACCCAGCGGGTTGGAATAAATGTTTTATCGTGACAATAGAACACGCGAGATACCAAATGAAATGTATGTAGTGTTAGACGACGGCGACGAGAATTCATACGGAAATATTAAAAACTATCCGTTGCTCGCGACTTCGCCCGTGTCAATTTATAAAATAAAAAAATATAATCTATGTTACTCGCTTATAACGTAGCTTTTTAATGGTGCTACTTTATTTGTAATCGGCACAGTAGTTTTTGAGTAATTTGGGCCTGTCCCACCACTGGTTGATAGAGACTCAGATAGGATAAAAAAACGTCACTGTGAGATAAGGTAACAAAACCCGATATTTCCATTACATATTTTACACGTAGTACTGTTTTTAGACAATTTACAATTAGGCGGAACAGGCCCTAAGCATAGATATTAAGAAATACTTACCATTAGTAAATGCAATTCATCATCTCCCCTACCTTATCCTTCTTCCGTAGGGTCGGAGCACCGGGTTTTCTTCCTCCAAAGCACTCTATCATCCGCCATCTCAGTCATCACTCCCTTCTTGATCATGTCACCTTTTACATTGCAATTGTAATATTATTTTTAAGTAACTAATGCATTAAAAGTGTGATACTGATGACGATAAATATTGTTTTAGTATTATTAAAACACATAATTTTTAATATAAAACGTTTACATTTACAACATAAGTAATGTAAGATTCGAAATCAAGACAAGAATGTGTACCCCAGTCAATTTAGGTAATTATTATAATCACATAGTAATTATGGGTAAGTATTTCAGTTGTGCATTAAAAGTATAGTAAATTTGCTCCATTGTTTCATACCATATTGTGCGTTTCTCATTAAGTCGATCGCAACAATCGTCGTTCTATTTCTCCCTCGACGTCAATATGAAACAATGAAAGGACATCGTCCCGTTTACTTCACAATTGAAGCTTATTCAGAACGTTGGCAAGTTTTGTATAGTCAGACATTGTTATGGATGTACAATTGCGGTTTGAAATCTATCATTGTTGTTGTCAGTTGACATAGATATAGTCAAACAAGGATATCTCGACTGGTGTTTAATATACATGGACTTACGACATGGTCTCAACTAAAACTTTTCTTCTATCATAAAAGTATCATTATAAGAATATGTTAACAAGTAAGTTTTTCATTTCCATTACGGTTTTCTATTATTACAACTCGATGCAAACATTTGCAGCAATGGATGTCAGCAATGCAACTGTATCGATGCATTGATGGAGTTAGGTTATTAAAACTTTACAGTACCACTTTTGTCGACATGAAGTTTGTCGCTGAGACCGCAAGTTAAATGAACATGAGTTATATGTTATCTATTTGTTAACGATATTTCATTTGATTTTTGTATTAGAAGTTGGTATTTATTTTTATTACAGTAATCTATAGATTGAAAATGTCATAATACTTGGTGCGCCTGTAACTCTCTAAAAGCCCAACATTGAAATGACAAACATGTAAGCTTACTACAAATTCCATTAAAACTTTAACGTCTGTCAGATAGTAAGCGGCTCTTATGAAGCAAGTGTGATTCGTTTCAGAATTCGGTCATAACATTCTCAAAGACTTTCCGACGGCTGTTCTGTATTGTAACACTATAGCTTCCTTCTTCCATTATAAACAAGCCGTTGCCGGAGGCCTAATTTAAGTCCCTTTCTCTGTACCATCCTCTTCTTATAAGGAGATGTTGAGAAGGGGAAGTGGATTTGACGGTAGAGGAGATGCATAGGAAGGGGAATTATCCTCTTTATGTGCGTCTCCTCCTCCGTCGTATAAGGGTAGGCAACACATCTGATGATTCTAGTGTTCGCTTGCTCGTTTGCCACCTTCTGTTTAGAAAAAAAACAGCTTTTGAATATTTTCGCAGAATTTATTAGAAAATTGTATTAAATACCTTTAGGCACATTTGTATTTTTATAATAATAAAACTTTACGAGTAATAAAAGCTTAGAGTGAAATAAAATGAGGATTTAATAAAAGACAAGGCTACATCAGAACGTAGCTAATGATCCGTGAAGTCCACTATTCAGGCTGAGTGGCCGGATGTGACGGCTTATGGGCCGGCAACAATCATATACAATATACAATGACCTGCCTCCATTATATGTACCATACATATGTATAAAGAAAAATGTAATATAAAATAAATTCTATGTTATGGTTATGACTCTTAAAGACCTTATGGAGATTCAACAATCTTACTAATCTCACTAATATTATAAATGCGAAAGTCTAGATGGATGAATAGATGTTTGTTAGAGTTTGTAGCCTAAAAGGCTGAACGGATCTCGATGAAATTTGGTATAGATATAGAGCATAGTCTGGAAGAACACATTGGCTACTCATTTTCATTTTTTTTTAATTCCATGCGGACGGAGTCGCGGACAAAAGCTAGTAAATAATAAACTTAATAACTAATTTATATTAATAATTTATTTTTTGACTCACAAACGCGAGAAAGAACTCATTAAATGTAAAAATATTATTATAGGAATAGTAGGTGGCCTGTTTGTTTGCCACCTTCTACTGTAAAATTCTAAAAATAAACACTATTTTATAATATTGTTATTTGACACCTCCTGTAAAGAATAGCGTGTCCAAATTTCAACTTACTATACACTTGATATCACGAAATGTTTTTTATTTTACTTTTAATGACGTCAAATAATAGAGACGTCACAGAGTATTTACATTCGAAGTAAAATTAATGTCGTTTAATCAGTACATCAAATGTTACTATACGATTTTTTTATAATATAAATGGTTACTACTTTTCATTTGTTTTCATAGTGAGAGCCATTACTTACGATAAACATCGAGCATTGTTTACTTAGATGCTCAAGTTAAACGCGCTAACAAGCCTAGTGGAGCTTAACACGCTAAGTTACTTTTTAGGTAAACAAAATGTGAATTAACAAAGTGAAATAAATTCCCATTTCGTACAAATTTTGGAACGGAAACTTTATGATAATATTCCGACTTTTTAAAAACAAAACTATCCAGAGATTAGTTTAATTAGAAGTTTGTAAGCGATTAATAATTGCTGTTGTTATTTTGAACACTAGCTTTTGCTTTCGACTTTGTCCGCGCTGAAATTCTAATTATTTTAATGGTGTAAGTATTTTTTAAATCGGCCTAGTGGTTTTTGACTTTAATCGTTACAAAAATACAAATAGTTTTTATAAATAACATTAGTATACACAAATGTGCTAAGACATGCCACGCACCAAAATCACGTTTTGTTACTTCATAAATATAAATATAATTGAAATTCATGTTCATTACAATCTTACTAATATTATAAATGTGAAAGTTTAGATGGATGGATGGATGTTTGTTAGAGTTTGTAGCCTAAACAGCTAGACGGATTTCGATGAAATTTGGCATAGATGTAGAGGATAGTCTGGAAGAACACATAGGCTACTCACGTTTGTTTTTTTCAGTTCCACGCGGACGGAGTCGCGGGCGAAAGCTAGTTTTATTATAATTCAAGCTGCCGCTGCTAATATATTGCCATCCCTTTCCCTCTCGTTAAAATTATAGAGATAACAATATTTTGTACAGGTACACTGCAGTAGAGTCACGGATATGAAAATTCAATTATTTTTGAGCACATCTATGATGATATTTTATTATCTGTTCAGGTAATGGAAAACGTGACTTTTTTCTGACTTTGTTAAACGAATTTGTATTTCATGATAACGAATGTATGTAGAAGGGCAACGATAAGGTTTGTAGTCTTTCAGACTTAAGGTTACATGAAATAAAATTGCGAGCCATTACTTTTAAAACTTGGTAATTTAATGTTAATTAAGTCCATCATCTCGTTAATTATCCGCATCATTAATAATGTTATGTTATGTTCAGCTAAGTTAAGCATCGGTGATTAATAAGAGGGGCAGATTTAGTAAATTTTTTTAATGTAATATGCAAATATACTAGTAAGATGATTCGGTTTTGCATGTAAAAGTATAAAATATGTTCAAATTACAAACCAAAAAAACTGAGTATTTTTAAACCGAAAGAAACATACAATATTTGTCTTTGTTGCCTAAGATGTCAGCAATTACATCATATTTTAATAGATTATTTTTTTTAATAAAAAGCCCTACACTTACGTCATGCTTTAGGCTATATATTTTGACGCCATTAAACTTAGGGTGTAAATGTTTTGGATAAAAACCCTAATGTGGGAAAGAGACCATAAGTTGCTGCCAACATCAAGAAAGAAAGATTGCTACGGTTTGTCTTGTCGTGTTATTTTGACATTTGCTATTGATAATTTGACTAATGAAAACAATAAAATGATTTTTTTTTAATTTCATGCGGATGAAGTCGCATGGGAACAGCTAGTGTTTAAATAAAACTGCGATATAAATCCATTCAAGTGTTCTTTTTTTTTTTAGCTAAAATGTAACAATTTCAGTTTACGTCCAACATTACGAGCTTAATCACATTCTGGGGATACGTCTTGTAAATTTTTCGAGTAGAGAAAGGTTTTATGTGCTCTTATTGCTCAGAGAAGATTGAGTTTAAATGGAAGAACACGAGTGTAATGCGAGGGTTTGATTAAATACCTATGTTACATTTCATGTGAATTAATTTTTTATTTTAAAAATAATAATAAAGAAATGAAAAAATGTAACCTATGTTACTCACAGATAAATTTTTAATATCGGCTTAGTAGTTTTTGGGCCTATTTATTACAATCAAACAAAGTTTTCCTCTTTATAATATTAGATTTAATTTTAGTTGATTTAATGGTGGAAAAGGCACAGAGGAGGGGGAAATATCATCTTTATCTCTTTCTCTGTCAATTAGAGCGCACATACTATCGACTAAACTATCGTACAACTGTAGTCTCGCTTTGATTCCTATGAACATATACGGAAGTGCGCACACTACACAATTACAACAACAATCGACAGTCGCACAACAATTGTGCGATAATTTAGGCATCTGCAATTGCAAATGTCTATGGGCAACGATCGTTACGCCTTCTTGGCGCAGATGGCCACTAGCTTATTTGCCACCTTATCATACAAAATCTTCAGATATGACGGCTTATAGAGATGTATGGAAGAGCAGCACATACTGTGCCGACCCTCCATAAAGGATAAGGGCAAGTTGATGATGAATACAAAATCTTATATTAAATAAAACATCTCGTTTTGTCGTCTTAAAAGTTTGTAATTGGACAGCGGATGAAAAACTTTTATTTCATCTTAATCAAAATGTGCTGTTTAAGTTTGTGACAATGTTTTCATCTCAAAACTTTGGAGACGACATTTAAAAAGGTTTTTGTCTGTGGTCATTTCATTAATAATAAGGACAACGTTCATTGACCTTTGACTTTGAGAACTTAAAGTATTTAATATAACCAAACTTTTTCCAATTTTTGTATTTTTGTATATACCTAAATAATTAAAAAACTCCCAGTAGTTTTCAAAAATTACAAAAGTTCTTTCACCATTATAGAGCTAAGTTATCAGTAACATAGGCTATATTTTTAATTATTTTTGTAATTTCACACAGGCGTAGACGTGACCAACAGCTAGTATATTAACATTTATTTTCTTTTTGACCGACTTCCCAAAAGAAGGAGGTATTCAATTCGTCGGTATATTTATTTTTTTTTTTTTTTTTTTTTTT